>NC_091010.1:30644732-30953214 GCF_041146395.1 Eulemur rufifrons | reverse complement strand
CTAAGTCAAAGAAGTGACTGCCAAACCTTGAGGTATTTCCTCTCCATAGGATGTTTATATTTCAATGGAGGATGAAAAACCAGTCTCTAACTGTGGAATTTCTAGCATTAGTGTGCATGTGGAACAAATACAAAATTATACCATGGAGCATGCAGCCTATGCATAAAACCAGCCCTTTGAAATAATGATTTTTGAGTATATTTAGGAAAGAATATATCTGTATCCTTATGTGAATCCTTACACTAACTTAAATTCCAGATGGATCAAAGGTTTGACTACATATAAAAATAACATGAGTGTTAGAAAGTATCTTTTAAAATAATTTTATGTTAGGAAAAGCCATTCTAAGCATCATAGAAAAAAAGTTGTGAAAGACAAGATGGATAAATTTGATTTCATAGAAAAAAGGCAAAATATGAATGTAAAAAAATCAGTATAAATACGGTCGAAAGACAATGGTAAACTGGCACTAGGTATTTTATACATCATTATTGTCTGCTCAAACCAGGATGGTCTTTGTGGAAAACATGTGGCACTTGTGCCAAAATGTAAAATGTTCATTCAGTGAACAATCTCATTTTGGAGCCATTAACATGGTGATATATACTTATAAAATGTTTATAATTTATTCTTGAAAGGAGAAATAAATAGGTTACATGCTGATTTTGAAGTTTTATTTGTATAAAATTATATATGGATCAAACATATTTTTAAAAATTATATATGCATATATAAAAACATACATGTGATTGTTTATGCAGACAGAGGTAGAGATTTTGAAGGACATAATTAGGTTCTAAAGTATGAGGACAGAGACACTTTTCTCTCTTGCACACACATTTGAATCTGCACTGCCTGTTACATAGTAGATGTTCAATAAATATTTGGGGGAGGAAAGGATTCAGCAAAGGAAGAAAAGAAGGAAGAATGGAAAGATTATTTATAAAAATGTTCATAGTGGCTGATGCACTTTTGGGTTGTTTGTACTTTTAACATTGTACTTTCCTATATTTCCTTGATTTTTTTTTCCCCTCTGAGAGCATGTATAGTTAGAAAAACAATAACAAAACTATTGATTTTGGGGTCTGTGAGAAATCCCAGAGTAGTTTAAGACTGAGGAGAAAGAGCTTTCATGTGGCGGATTGGCAAGAATGGATTTTTGTTTCAATTGCAGTTTCAGTGCTTTCTTGCCACCAAAAAGGTAACCATTTCATCTTCGGGTAAAAATAGGAGACTGTCACCCTAAACATGGCAGGTGGTACTGACAGTTCCAAAACCTGGCTTTGCTCTGCCAAGTGAAGTCCCTTGAACAAGCTGGGCCCATCTCAGCCTCCCGCTAGAGGTCCCTGGTCAGTGTTTGCCAGACCCATGGGACTTGCACTGTTGACCTCAATTAGAGTCAACCTTATTTCCTCTCTCCCTGGTCCACTCAGGTAACCTTTGCAGTTTTTCCCTCAGACACCGATTTCCATCTCTTGAGGTGTCCTAGGGCACATGATCCAATTCTAGTTTCTGCAACAGACAAAAAGAAAAATGTCCGTCGGCCAGGAGAGGAAATAGGATGCTGAAGCGGTGCCTCCTCTGCCCCACATAAAGTGCTTCTGTCTGGATCTTCTCCCAGAATCCTTGGGAGAAGAGGCTGCCGCCAACGGGGTGTGCTTTTTAAGATGGAGTTTGGCAAGTCACAGGTAGTCTCACTTCCCTCCGTGCTGTGGGAACACTCAGGCCGGATTACAGGAATGCAGCCTCTCTGGGGTTTGCCTTCGAAATGCCTCTGGAACCTGGGGCTTGTGCTTTAGCGTCTTATCTGCCCAGGGTCGGAGACAGCCAGGCTCCAGTCAGTTCAGTCCGGCCACTCAGCACTTTGCTTGCAAAGGCCTCTCCAACCTGGCCCCTAATGTTGACAGAGACAACCTATTTCTTTCTAAATGAATAGAAACTGAGTTTATTTCCAGGGCACCTTTCCAAGCACTTGGTCTTGGGCCTAGAGAAAGGATGCACTTGCCATTAACTTGATATCTTTATATTCTTTTGTGTTTTGTTTTTTTTTTTAGGACATAAGTGTGGGTTCTAATTCTTCTAACCATACTCTGGATAAAATCACTTTATGCCCACTTTGAAGAGTTACAATACAGTTATTCCCCAAGCAGCAAACTGGAAAACTCGTATCAAAGATGCACACCTGATCGTGTTAGTAGTGTGGTAAAAATAAAGACTGCAGACTTTAACTTCTAAATTGGTTCTCTGCCACCGTCAAACAGGTAGAGAAAATGGGAGAGACTCAAACAGCAGTGACTCCACATCCCCGTATGTGTGAGGTTTTGGAGTTACAACTCTAGCTCTGTTTGCTCTTTTGTGCAACCAGCTTAGTAGTGTAAGCAAATGGTCGGGCTTATTGATACAACAACTGTCATTTTTTGTTGCTAGTGGTCTTCTTCAAGAATAATTATTTTTTAAGAAGAGTTAAAAGTTTTGTTTCTGTGAGGCATGGAATTTTGGGGTTTATTAAGACATATGGAGTCTTTAGGCAGAACCTCTTTTTCCATATAGGGTGGGGGGAGCTGCGAGCATTTCTGGAAGAGAAGGAGTGAATGGGAACTTCATCATTCGCAAGTGCTCCTGGGTGCTGGTGCCAAAAACCTGACTCAATATAGCTCAAGCAATTAGAAGGTTGATGGGGAGGAAGGCACAGGGTAGAAGAAATCCTTGAAGAACCAAGTTTTAGGAAGGAGAAACCAGGGCAGTTTTGGAGAGCTCAGAACCTCAAAAGAGGGCTTTGAAAGCTGTCCCAATTCATTCTCTCTGTCTCTCTTTCCCTCTTTCTCTTTGCTTCTGTAGTTTCAAATCCTGCATCTTCAAAACAGCTTGTGTGGGAACCGTGTTTGTCAATCAGAGGGTAGCAGTTGCAGAGAAAGGCTCAACGTTGTATTCAAATTAATTAAGCCTCACCTAGCAGCTGACATGCTTGGGGAGGGGGTGGTTAGAACAGCTGAAAGATATAATTGAGGATAAAACAACCCCCAGGCTTTCAGACAGATGAAAAGATGTGTTTTGCATTTTCCAGGGCAGTTCTGTTCTCAAATATTCTGTCCCCTTATCTCCTTACGCATACTTAAATTTCTGTTAGATTGTTGTTCTGATATCTAGGTAGAGAAATATGGTAACAATATGTACAATTAATCTGTCTAGTTGCTAATAGAAGAGGCAGGAAAAGGAAGATACAAAGGACTGAATAGAATGATTAAGGATTTCTCCTAATTAGAACCTTTCACCCTAGTAGAATAGTCTAGTGAAACAAGGTAAAGAGACGCCAATATACGAAATTATTGAATTAAACATCTAATTTTATCATTTAAGGGTAAAACATTAGAGTATCACATTTTATTAAGGTACTCGATATCTTAAATAAGTATTTGTTCTCATGCAGAAAAGCCTATTGTTTCTCTCTCTTGTCAGACTTATGAGAAGCCTGGTCCTTAAATCAAAGAATTAACTCTCACGTGTTGATAATGATTTTTAATTTTAGGGAAAAACAAAACTTAAAACAGTGATCCCAATTCTAGGTGATCTTTTAAATCCACTGCAGGGATGCTCTACCATCCTCCTACCTCCTATTCTCTTGCTAGATTCTAGCTCTAAATAGCTCTGAAGTGGAAACTATGTAAAAGCTTTTTAAGAAAAAAAAAGTTCATATTTAGAGGACTGAGCTTCTAAACTAGTGTTTCTCAAGATATGGTCCTGGTCTGAACCAATCAGAGTCCCCTGGGTGCTTAAGAAAAAGGCTGATTCCTAGGCCCTGGGTAGGAATTAGAGCCTCTGGGTGGAAAGGTCAAGAATCTGCACTTTAAATATGTTCCTCAAGTGAATCTCATGCACAGCAGTGTCTGAGAGCCACAGTCATCAGTTTCTGACTTAGAATTAATAAATGCTGACGACTGCTAACATCTACTTGGTAATGTTTATGTAATGATATCTTGATTAACGAGAATACTCAGAGAATTGAGAATTCCAGTTGGTTTAATTTTGTGGCAAATTCAGCCTTCATTGAACTAGGGAAGCTCTCATGTTTTGAGCCTAATTCCAACATTTCCAGAAAGCTGATGTTATCAACTCACCATGGTCTTATTTGCACACAGGACCCATGAGCCTCCGGGGAAAGACCACCCTCAGAGAAGAGACTCTGAAGAATCTCCATGTGGCCCAAAGGCAATGAGCTGATGTCAGCAGGGAGGGCAACCAGGGAGACGGAGGTAGTACAAACAAAAATTTTATCCACCAAAAATGAAACCAGTAAAACTTGCAGAATACTCAGGCTCCTAGTTTATATCACAGACTACACATGAAGGGGATGAGGGATATTGAGGGGGCTGGTTAAGTGAACTCTAGGACACAGAGAATGGTGGCTTCTGCCAACGGACTTTGCTGAGATGGAGAAGTGGGTGGGGAGACACATGCACTGAGGTGGTCAGAAGAAAGTCCACTGTGGCTAGAGCTTGAGGGGAAGAACCAGGGAGCCCTGCCTGATGCTGAAAAGATAACATTCTTCCTAGCACATGAGACGTAAATGCTGAGGACTTCCTGAAATCATTTGATTTTTGGAGTGGGTGGTTTTCTTGTAAATTGCAGATGTGCACGCAATTGAAGAAATACTCCTTTCCAACTGTTTTCATGGATTTGTAATGCTTAAGGAAACAGGGATAGCATACGGTTCCCTCATTGGAAATTGTTCTAAAATACTATTCCTCACATGTAATTGGAGCAGAGAAGGTTAACCTGCAGCACTAAGAAAGAGAACCGGACAGGTCGGAAGCCCAGGATCCTAATGCTGGGGCTCATTACCACCTTGATCGAGCTTTAGTTTCTTTTGCCGTCTACCACCTATGGTTCTGCAATGTGTAAATTAAATAATAAATAGAATAGCACTATACAAATGTAAGTTGGGCTGACTGTAATTGAATTTGCTTTTGATTGAGGAGCCTTGGTGATTCCCTGCAGTTGCTCTAGGGGTTGTACTTACCAGCCTGTAGAACTCTAAAAAATATATCTAAAAAATATATACTTGGGCCTTGACCCTGGATATTCTGCTAAGGAGGAGGGAAAGCATGTACATACATATTTAAAATTCTTTGGGTGATTTTTAGGGACAGAAGAGGCTGAGAGCCTTAGTGTGGAGGTTGGTGGTGAGTGGATAGTGCCTTGGCAACCTGAGTCCTGATTTTGTCTCCAACAAACATTTTTGGGCTGTGGGAGGAAGCTTAGCAGATCTTGAAAATGTCACTAAATTCTTCGTGCTTCATTTTCTCCATTTGTCAAATGCAGAGCTGGACTAACCGTGAACATCTACCTTTTTAAAACCATAGACTTTTTATTCAATGAGAATTTTACTTGGCAGCTTTAACATGTAAAACAGAAAAAAAGCAGCACTGCTTTGATTTCTGCTCAGTAGACTCCCCCGTGAGACTTCAAAACCCATTGGACTGGCTGGTCGATAACATCCCTTCTAGCACAATTCTATTCAAGGCATAGAAAATTTACATGCATTTGTATTAGCTCTATTCAAAAGCCTAGAAGGTTCACCGTACTATATGTACACACACACACACACACACACACACACACACTGAGGGCTGTGAATTAAGGTGATGAGGCAGACACAGCTGCATTTTTACCTATTTGCTCTTTTATCTGTTCCCTGACTTTCTCCTGCCCTGCTCTGTTTTCCAGATGCTCTTGCCAAGCAGATTCCAGATAGGTTTGGCTAAAAGGACATACTGGCAGGAATTGGAGGACAGCAGAAAATGTAAACCAGAGTATTTCAATCCTTCTTTGTCTGAGTTGGTTGATGTCATATGCTTTACCCATTTCCTGCTATAGTTTTTCTCAGGGAAATTTTTTTCTACCACCTTGGGAGAATTCTGCCTCCAAATAGGTCTTGACTACTTGATCCATCATCCTTTTTCCCTTTTATTTTCCAAGGGGTGAGTCAGATGGCACATAGGAGTGGCCTGGGTCACCATGGTAAATTCCATGGTAAAGGAAGTGAGGAGGTAACTTAAGAAAAACAATTTCACTCCTAGGTATATACCCAAGAGAAATGAAAACATATATCCACACAAAGACTTGCATACCAAAGTTTTTAGCAGCACTATTCATAATAGTCAAACTTGGAAACAACTTAAAGGACCATCAGCTGGTGAATGGATGGACAAAATGTATATATCTATACTTCGGAACACTATTGAGCAATAAAAAAGGAACAAACTGCTAACACATCCTACAGCATTGATAAACATCAAAAATGTTATGTTAAGTGAAAGATGCTAGACACAAGAGACCACATATTGTATTATTACATTTATATGAAACATCCAAAAAAAGGCAAATCTATATAGGGAGCAAGTAGATAAGTGGTTGCCTGGGGTAGAGTGGAGATGGGGAATAACCCGTAAAATTGGGCATGAGGATTCCTACTGGGGTGATGGAAATGTTCTAAAACTGATATGGTGACGGTTGCCCAACTTGGGAAATGTACTAAGAAATCATTGAATTGTACACTTGATGTGAGTGAATTGTTTGATCAGTAAAGTATGCCTCAATAAAGTCATTTTTAAAAGGAGAAAGATAATAGGCTGTTACTAATCCAGGCCTTTTTAGAAACCAATCAGTTACTATGTCACTTTCAGCTACATTATCCACATATTTATGTCATTTTCATGGACTTTCATTGCAAAATGGTATCGATAGCATTGTGGAAGCCTAAACAGGCTATCATTATTCTGGTAGTCCTGCACACCCATTCAGTTCCATCACAGAGATGATATGGTCTGATGCGGTTCAGGCTCTTAGAAAAGTGTACTGATTAGAAAAGGATCATTTGCTTGGAGGTTCAGAACTTTAAACTTCCACCATACTCTAATCTCCAAATGCTCCAGAAGCCAGTGATCTCATACTAATTCCTACTAGAGGTTTGAAGACGTATTAACTGGTGCTGGATAGTCTGCACTCAGAGTTCGAGAGAGAATGCCTGCCTTTGTTCTCAGCACCTAGTTGCTGGATGATAGGTGGTAAACAAATGCTTTTAAAATTAATTTCTGCCCAACATGGTAATAGCTTTAATTCCTATGATGGGAAGAATAAGAAGCCCTCTTTATCTTGCTGGGTATGGCAATAAGGTGCTTGCTGTGAAAGACCGACCGTCGCTCCTAACAATGCTCAATGACTCACATAATAATCTATTGATTCTTCCCACACTGGGTTTGTCATTACCTTCGGATTAAAGTCCCCTTTTTCTGATGTCAGTATTCACAGATCTGCCATCAACAGCCCCTTGAGTATTGGACCATAATCTTTGAAACGACTGAGCTGGATATTTAGTTTCTTAGTTTTATTATTCTTTCATGCTTTCTGTCTGGGAGGGAAAAGAATAGGCCTCCACGTCTTCACAGGCAAACGTGTACCCCAGCATGGCAGGACACGGGGGGATTGCTCACTCAGCCACAACTCTGTCATCGTTAATTGAGGTACCTCAGGAAAATTACTGGCCCTTAGATTCTTCATCTGCAAAACTGAGACTTCTTCCAGGGCTTGTCTCCTTCACAGCATGGTTGCGGAGAGGAAATGTAATAGATGCAAATATCTCTTAGAGATATTTGCTGGAGGAGAGGTTCTGAGATATTTTGATTCTGGGCTGAAATCAAGCTGATTTCAGACCTGTTGGGGGTTACGGGAGGAAAGCGGACTGTAGAATTAACCTGAAAATTTTTCCAAGAGCTGCATCACTTTCAGACTCTGAAAGCTCTTTGCTTGGTGTTCTGCCCTCTGATTCTTTGCAGCTGATTGGAGTAAAGGAAGGACGGCTGCAGGTCCTTCGGTGACAGAATCTTAAGGGAGCTGATAATAGATGCTGCTACATCCCCCTCCAGCCGCATATTACTCCCACTTGCAAGGAGATGCCCATCCCCAATCCAAATCCTGTCCTCTGCACTCTCCTCATCTCCCCTTAATAGATGTCTAAATGCCTGACGTGTGACAGCAATGACTGTTCCCATGGAGTCGCTGCTTCTGAGAAAACTCAAAACAAAGAACAAGGCAGAAATGGCCTCCTCACGGGAGATGAAAAGAAGCTGCCCTGGTGAGGAAATCGGTTCCCAGCTCCTGCCGCTAAGAATCCCCTCTTCTGCCTCTGGTTTTCTTTATTGTGCACCCACAGAAGCAATTGCTCCCTCACAAGGCAACACCCACAATAAATACCAGTTCTATAGCCTGATTATGGTAAATGTGACCAAAGTGGAAAAAATGATTCACACAAGGATGGGGCCTCCTGATCAAGATGCTAAGATTTCTTCCTCTTGTTTTGTCTTTATATTGTTGGGAGAACTCTAAAGGTCAAAGTTATGCTTTGGGACATTTAAAAGAAAACCATTACCTGTGTATCAGGTTGTGCAGATGTATCACATAGCTGTGTCTGTATCAGTTTGGTAGATCAATGCCTTTTTTAAATACCTAAAACATGTCAGATACAAGCTGGGTACTGAAGAAACAAAGATAACACTGTCCCTACCTTCTAGGATCTCACACTTTAGAAAGACAGGCATAAGAATAACTATCTATATCACAGTGTGCTATTTATTATAGAAAATGCAATAGGTGCACAGACGAAGTAGTAAAGACCTGGGGTAAATAGGAGGGAGTTTGAGAGAAAGCTGCAGAAAGAAAGAACATTCATGTTGGGTTTCAAATGATGAGTTGAAATTTCAATTCCCACTCTTAGACAAGAATGGGAAGGGCATTTCTACAGAGGCAAACTGAATAAAGGCCTCGAGACATGGAAGTGCATGACACGTCCCCAAAACATGTAAACCTGAAGGGTTGGAGAGCTAGGCAAAATTTCACCACTGTGGTCATCAGCATCACCATCATTTGGGGTATTTGTTAATTTTTCATCTTCCTGTGCTCCAGCCCAAACCCACTGAACCAAAATATCTGAACATGGGACCGGAAACTCCACTTCCTCACCCCTCCATGGAGAGAGTATGATGAATAAAGGTTGAGGACCATCTGGTTGAGGCTATTTAGGTAGGGTGGGGAATGCAGGGAAGGACTCCAAGCTGTGCTATGGTTACATGCCTGTACACTACCAGACAGACTGGTCAATTCAGTTCCAAATGTGCTCAAATAAACAGAACTCACTGTTTGCAAATTGTAAATTTATTGTAAACTGTAGAACTTCTGTAAACAGAAGCTTACTTATTATAAATTGAAGGAGCCAAAAGGCAAAGATGCAACTGAGCCTTTTTGAAAGTGGTACAATGTTTTCTATACCAGTTCCAGCTCCAAGGAGAATCTTCTTCTCATATAACACTGGGTGTCTTGATTAAAATCTCCCACTGGTCAGCAGCACAAAACTGTCTCAAGGAGTCTCAAAAGAGAGTCATTTCAGGGCTGCTCACAGCAGTCCTCCCATTCTTGAGCTTAGTTGTACCTCTATGCAGACATACAGGAAGGCAGAGACACTGTGAGGAAGACTGGGCAGAGAGCAAGCTGGGAAGCTGATGAACTCCTTGTCTGAAACACGAAGCCTGGATCAGAAGAACTGGATGCTTTGGAGGGAGCTGGACCTCTCCTCAGTGATCATATCAGCATCAGTGCAAATGGATGATTCCAGTTAAGAAGTGGACAACACCAGTCAGACAGAGCCGTACAATAAAGCCAGAAGGAAGCAGAGTATTGTAGCCACCCAGAGCTATGCACCCTCCCATCCTGTCCTCAGAGTGATTTGTTGCTGATTTCAGAACCATTATAGTAGTCCTACCTATCATCCCAATAATTGCATACACCAACACCCACAATTAAGTTACTGGTTTATAAACCATTAACCATAATTTATCCATAGTGTTGACTTAATGTTTCTCAACAAAACCTCCCCTGCACCAAGGCAACTTCTCATATAATGGCCAATGGACCCCTCTATCAGATCTTATAATACCTGAGATTGTTAAAATGCAGAGATTTCGGTGTTACACAAGACTCCGAGGTTAGAGCTCAGGAATCTGCATTTTCACATACTTCCTCGGAGCATCCTCCCTCACAAGGACCTTCCTTTCAATGAACTCCTATTACACCAGTACTGAATTGTGTACTGATATTTTTGTTTTCCATTAGAATTTTGCTAGTGAGGCTTTGGTAGGTAATATCATGCTGTTGAAGGAACATAGGAATTTTTGTCTACATTGCAATCTAACTGCCTGGGTCCCCTGTGACATGTCTCACAGGTATCTCTAGCTTAGCAACTTTCCCACCCTCACTGCACGGACCCGCTACTCCCCCACATTAAAATCGAAGAACCTCTACTCTAAAGTGTCTAGTTAAACAACCTTTTTCAGGTACTTCAGGTACTGTCGAAGTTAAGATAACTGAACCAGGTGCCCTCACTGGAACTAATCCCATTGGATAGAACTGGTATGAAAGTCAGATGGTATTGGCACCTCACCAGCTGCAAGTGTACTCAGGTGAGCTGTGAAAATGTCTGAATGTTTGGCTGATTGAATTAAAATAATCACTGTGTTATTGTGACATTGTGAAAACATAGTTAAAATTCAGGTCTTTACAATGCTTTTGCATCATTGGAGCTGAGTGCATTGGGGAGACTAATAAATCAAACATGGCTCATAAAGACTAAGAGGGAATCATAAAACAATAGAGCTGGAAGGGACCTTAAAGATGACCTAGTCTGAAGTTTTATTTTACAAGTGAAGAAACCAGAGCCCAAGGAGGCCTTGTGATCAAGGTCATCTAGCTCATTAGTGGCTGAGAACCACAGTGTCCTAACTTCTAGCTGAGGGTTTTTTTTCTATGATGCCTCCCCTGAGACTAAAATAAATCCCCACTACTAAAAAGGTAAAATAATCTTGTTCTTTTTTTTCTTTAAAAAAGTGTCCTCATCTTTTCATTGAAGGACAAAAAAAAGTCACTAAAATCAAGTATAAACAAAGATGCTTATGGACCAAAAGGAAACCTTAATGATTTGATGATCCCAGTAAACATTCATTCATTTATCCATTCATTCAAAAAGCATTGTGGACCAATAGTTGTCCTTATCCCCAGGGAGAGCAGAATGTGCTCTTGAGAGCTAAGCAGTGCCATGTGGTGGGATGACACTGCAGAGAGCTTGCTGTGTGGCTCTCAAGCCTCCATCACTTGTCTTCATCTGCCCCATCCAGGCTTCTCTTTCATTGTTTCTCAAATTGAACTGTCCACCTCAGGAGGCTAGGCTCAGTCTCCTTTCTCACCTTTCCTCCTGCTATGCCCAAACCTGCTATTCCCAACTTCTCTTTGGCTCTCCAAATTCTGTCTTTCAAAGACCTAGCTCAAGAGTCTTTGCCTCATTCTTCAAGGCTTTTCTCTCTTCTTGGTTCACAAGGATCTTCCCTTCAGTGAATTCCTGTTACACGCAATACTGAATCATATACTGGTATTTTTGGTTTTTGCTAGAATTTTGCTAGTGAGACTTCGGTAAGCAATAGGATGTGGTTGAAAAAGCATCAGAATTTTAGCCTACATTGCCATCTAACCCTGTGACATGTCTCATGGGTACCTCTAACTCAGCACCTTTTCCACCCTCAATCCACCGAATCCCCTCTCCCCACTCTGTCACCCTTGTCAAACCTCTTCCTCTTACTTTGTCCCCTATCTCACTAAATTATGTGCTACCATCTAACCAGAAACTGGGACTCATCTCTTACTATTATCACTCCCTCACACCTTAAGAATCATACAGTATAATTTTCCTTTCTGAACATCTCCAGAATCTTCCTACTTCTCTTCACTGCCATCCATACCTGCTACCATTCTCAGGGCTGCCACCCTTCTTCCCTAGATTGTCATAATAACTTCCAAACTCTGAACTTGCCTCCTTCAATGCTTGCTCCATTCTGCAGCCAGGATATTTCTTAAATTCTCATACTGTCACTCTCTTAATACTCATACCGCCCTGCTTCTATCTTTTGGCTCTCAGGATAAAGTTCCAACCCATTCAAAGGCCTTTCATGATCAAGTCTTTTCTAGTCCTCCAGCCCCATCTCTTTCTTCTTTTCCACTGTACTCCAGAAAAGCAGAACCAATAGGATATATAGAGAGATATAAAAGGAGATTTATTATAAGAATTAGCTCATGCAATTGTGGGTGCCAAGAAGCCCCACAATCTGCTGTCTGCAAGCTGGAGAGCCAGGACAGCTGGTGGTATCTGTTAGTCCAAGTTCCAAGGCCTGAGAACCAGGAGAGCTGATGATATAGCTCTCAGTTTGAGGCTGAAGGCTTGAGAACTGGGGCAAAGTCCTGAGAACTTAGGGTGGGGTAAAAAGTGCTGTTGCTATAAGACCTGGAGTCTGAAGGTACAAGAACCAGGAGCTCCAATGTCCAAAAGCAGGAGCAGACAGATGTCCCACCTCAAAGGGAGAGAATTCAGCTTCCTCCACCTTTTTGTTGTATTTGAACCTTCAGTGGATTGAACAATGACCACCCACATTAGTGAGGGTGGATATGCTTTACTCAGTCTACTGATTCAAATGCTAATCTCTTCTAGAAATACTCTCACAGACTCACCCAGAAGTCATGTTTTAGCAGATATCTGGGCATTCCTTAGCCCAATCCAGTTGACACATCCAATTAACCATTTACACCTATCCTGAACTTCATCTTCCGCCAGAATGAACTGCTTGCACAGTGCATCAGACTCTCTATTGCTGCTGGACCTTTGCACATGCTTGGTCCTCCGCCTGGAATGTCTTTCTTCCATGAGTTCACTTGACTACCCACTCCTGGTTTTCAGGGACTTAGCTTAGGAATTACCTCCCTTAGGAAACTTCTTTGACCCAGGTGTCCCTTCTGTGGATTTTTCTAATATTCTGGGCTTACCCATTTTTATGGATTAAATTGTGTCCCGCTAAAAGATACATTGAAATCCTAAGCCCTGGTACCTCTGAATATGACCTAATTTGGAAATAGGGTCTTTGCAGACGTAATCAAGTTAAGATGAGGTCATTAAGGTGAGCTCTAATCCAACATGACTGGTGTCCATATAAGAGAAAGATACCATGTGAAGGCAGAGACACATAGGGTAAATTCTATGTGATAACAGAAGTAGAGATTGGAGTGATGTAGCTCAAAACAAGGAACATCAAGGATTTACAGCTACCAGTAGAAGCCAGGAAGAGGCAAGGAAAGATTCTACCCAGAGTCTCAAAGGAAACATGGACCTGCTGACACCTTAACTTTAGATTTCTAACTTCAAGAATTGTGAAAGAATGAATTTCTATTGTTTTAAGCCACACAGTTTGTGGTACTTTCTAATAGCAGCCCTAGGAAACTCATATATTCCTACTGCAATACTTATCACACTAGATGGTATTATGTAGGCAATTTTCCTTATCTTCTTCCTTCCTCCTTGAAAGGTGGTATTGAGTCTTAGAAATCTTTGAAATCCAGTGCATACCTCATTCCCTAGAAAATAGTAGTTGTTTCATAATTAGAGGATAAATGATAAATGCAGTGTTATAAAAATGAACTGAAATATTATAATATCTCTAGCCAAGTACCTGACATGAAGAAGTACTTAGTGACTGTCAGTTATCTTCCCTTCACCACCCTAATAGGTTAAAATCTTCTCAGGGGCAGGGCTCAGATTTCTTCTGTGTCCCTGTGTCCCTTCTCAGCTCCTAGCAGTATAATAGAGACCACTGGGGCTCCCCAACCACCCACATGCTCCTTCACATTCTTCAGCCTTCCTGGCACTTAGGGTTAGGGTCATGTACTGAATTCTGGTCAGTATGCTATAGATAGAAATGATATTAGGCAAATCTATTCTTCTTAATCCTCTAGGGGCTTTCCCCAGGCCATGGCAACCTTGGGGACCCCCTATCCCAGACTCAGCAGCACAAAATGAAAGACAATGACCTCACCTCCATAGGATTCTACATGACTGGGAAGTAAACCTTTACTGTGTTAGCCTCTGAAATTTAGGGGATTATTTATGACCATGACAGAGCCCAGTCTATCTTGAGTAATATAAAAAATAGCATACAAAAATAAATAGATAAATAATAGTGCAGACACATGGGAGATGTGTAGAAGTGTCTGTTGGTTGGCTAATTAAATCATCACAACAAATAAAGATATCAGAGAGTCCTGACTGAATAAAGACTATTTGAGAAATACAGGCATCTTTATGTTTCCTCTTGGCACACTTTGGTAGTTTTAAAAGAGTGTCTGGGGCTTGAATGTTTTGATTGAGATGAAGCTGCCCAGCAAAGACAGCTGCTGTGGTGAGGACGTCTCACCATGACACTGAGGACTGGTCCACATGCCTGGGCTTTAAAAGAAATTAGTTCAGTGGGACCAAGCTTAATTGAATGCCACCTGCTTGGTCTTTCTCTTCTCTCTGCAGGTGAAAGGGGGTATAATATTTACATCATCAAGCATGTTTTTGTAAGAAATGATTGTTATGTTGCAGCTCTTGCCATAAAGTTAATAAGGATAGTTAATTAGGACATTAAAATCTAAGCCACAGTAATTAGTTGGAAGTAAAGTAAATGTCTAGTAAGCTAGAAAACAGAGCATCACCAATAAAAAACACAAACTGAACAGCCATTCTCTAGTAATGCAATTAAAATTTCACAACGCAAACAGAATAGCCACTTGTTACTAAAATGTAAATCTAAGGCTTTATTTGCACAGACATAAACCCCCAGAACATTTGGGCAAAAGAGCCAGTGTGTAATTGTTGAATTGGATCCACCTGACTCGACCATGCACCCCACGTTCCCAGGATGAGAAGGGAGAATTGTTGGCCACAGTGGTTCATGAATGTTCTGAGGGCAAGAGTCACCAGCATTCATTTATTGCGACTGACTCATTAAGGGCAAGTATGAGTATACCCTGCTAAGAGTCCTCGCTCTTAATGAGAACTAGGACTGTAATAACGCTCATCAATCCAACTGCTTTTCTCCAGTCCATTCTCTCTTGTGCACATAGATGACCGTATAACTATTCTGTACCTTTTCCTCCCTCTTTAACCTCCAACACCTCCATCCCGACCTCTTGCTCAGCTAATGACAATGCTTCTTATTTTACTGAGGAAACAAAAGCAATGGCAGGAGAATGTCCTCACACTCCCATAACCATACCTATTCACCTACCTGCATCTGTTCCCATTTACTCTACTTTCTTTTCTATTACTATGGAAGAAATGTCTGAAATCATATTCCTGGGCACCAGCTCCCAGCCCCTCTTGCCTACTCAAGGCATTGCTCTAAAAATCCTTCCCCCTCTCCTCTGTCAATACTTTTTTCTTCTTTACTGGATGGTTCTTACCAATATACAAGTGTCAAGAACTGTGAAGGGTCTGAGGTTTTACCCTACTTGCAAGACACAAGGTAGCCTGCCATGGCTACTGGGAAAAAGCCATGAAACTCCTGGGTCATTGACAAAGGACTTTATTGCTGACAGCAACAGGAGTAGTCATAGGATAATAAGCATTTTATTGTGTTGGTTGCCTGAGCCCCAATTCCCACAGGGTGAGGAAAAAAGGGCCAGGTGGCACTTGCACATACAGTGAACTACATTATAGCAGAGGAACCCTGAGCTTAGGCAACCTGAATTATTTATTATACTCGTCAGTAAACATGCCTGCCCCTTGTTCTGGAGACAAACACACTCTCTGTCTTCAAAAGGTGTTCACTATACAAATACTCTTGAAAAGAAAGTCTAGAACCAAAGCAAAATCAGTGTCTTTTATCATAAGACATGTAGAAATTCGAGAGACCCATGGAAAATTGCCTTCTGAGAACAACAATGCTGTCACTTCTCCCACCATTAAGAAAAACCTCTTTCCTGACCCCCATATCCTCTCTACATACCACCTCATTTCTCTGTTCCTCTTTTATGGATATAATCCTAGAAAGACTTGTCTATAATTGCTGTCTCAAATTTATGCCCTCTTGATCTCTCTTGAATATACTGCTATTAAGCTTTCATCCCTACACTGCTTTGTCAAGGTCACTGATGATCTTTGTGTTGCTAAATCCAAAGCTCAATTCTCTTTTCATATTTCTTGATCCCTCTGCAGAACTTGACACTGTTGATCACTTCCTTCTCCTTGAAACACGTTCTTCTCTGGGATTCCAGGACAACCTTACTTTCCTATTTTTGCCTTCTACCTCACCTACTGCTCCTTCTCAGTTTTCTTAGTTTTTTGGTCTCCATCGTGCTGGAGTCCTTCCAGGATCAAAACTAGGACCTCTTCTTTCTTCATTTTTCAGGATAGATATGGATATCTATATCAGAATATATATCCAGGATTAGATATATACGACCCTTGGATATTCAAGATTATGGTTTTAAAGCCATCAATGGGATCATGACTCCTCAGTCTGGGCCTATTCTCTGAAATTCAATCTAATATATCTAGCTGCCTACTTCACATCTCTTCCTGAGTGTCTCTTTGACATCTCAAATGTAATGGGTACAATACAGAACTTCTGATCATACTATCCCTAAAAACCTGTGTCTCCCACAAGCTTGCCTATCTCCCCAAATGGCAACTCCAATATTCCAGTTGCTTAAGCCAAACCCTTGGCATCAGTTTTGCTTCTTTTCTATCTTTTATATTCCACATTTCATTAGCAGCAAATCCTGTTGGCTCTACCTTCAAAATATATCCAGATTCTAATCACTCCTTACCACCCCCACTGCTTCCATCCAGGACTAAGCCCCCATCATCTCTTCCTTGGATAACTATACAAGTCTCCCAAATGGGATGCTGGCTTCCACTCTGGTACCCTTTCAGTCTGTGCTCAACACAGAAGATTCTGGTAAGACATAAGTTACATTGTGTCACTCTCCAATGGCTTTCCCCTACATTTCGAGGAAAACCATAGTCTTCACAGGGTCTTTTGCTCCCCATTATATCTGACTTCTATTGCTTTTCCCTTTGCTCACCCCAGCTCCTCTGGCCTCTTTTTGTTCCTTATCCCCAGCCATGCCCCTGCCTGATGGCCTTTGTACTTACTCTTCTGTCTACTCTTTCCCCCAAATAGTTTCATGGTTTCTTCTCTTATTTCTTTTACATTTTTACTCAAATGTCACTTGAACATCTAGTTGTATAGTGGAAGCTTACCCTCACTTGAGCTTTCCCTGTATACCTTGGAACTTTATTTTTCATGCATAACATTCACTAACATCTTATCTAATATATGCAGTCAATTCTCACTATTTGCTGAAGTTATGTCACTGCAAACACTGAATTAGCAACTACTGAAGCATTTCTCTTCCTGTAGGCCTCTGGTCACAATGTTATTGTCAGCCAATTAATACCTAACCTTGTTTTATGTGTGTTTCTATTTAAAGACATCTTATTTAGTATAAATTGTTGATTCATTAACCTTGAACCCATGGCCAACAGCTCTATCACTCATGTCTGAAGGAAGCTTATCTAACTCATGCCTTTTCTTTGTAAGGGACAGCACTACCTTTCTTTGCTAATGAACACTAAACGGCACTTTAGTACAGTGATTGGAGGGCATTTTAAACAGCAAAATCATTACCAAAAAAAAAAAAATAACTCACAAAAATGAGAAAACTATGGTACCAAATAGATCAAGAAAAGGACACTTGTTTATAGTATGAAGGTGGAAATAGGAAGACAGAGTTTTGCCTTGTTTGACACCAGCTAGATAGAAGTATGTCAGGCAACTCAAGTTTTTCACTGCTCTGGCATGTTTGCAAATGACCACGAAAACACTGTGAGCATTAATTTTGGGGTTGCAAGTAAATTTTAACAAGTAGATGAATTTGCAAATATGCAATCTATGAATAACAAAGATAGATTCTATTTATTATTAATACATATATTACCTATGTTTTCATGTATGTAACTATTATATGTGTATTGTGAATTTCTTCCTACTAAAATGTAAGCTCTATGAGCCTGAGAATTTTTGCCTGTTTTTCTCACTGAAGTATTCCCAGTGCCTAGAATAGTATCTGGCACACACAAAATTGTTGAATAAACGAATGAAAGTGTCTTTCTCTCCAGGTTGGGAACTGTAGTGCTAATGAGGGTTCTGGAGGCCAGGAATGTTGATGTTGGGGCCAGAGTGCCAGGGCATCAAATCCATCTGAGCATTTAGAGCCAAGGGGGAAATATGAGGCTCATATGCCAGAGCAGGAAGTCCAAATGGGTCACCAACCCAACGAGAGAGGAGCAAATATGGAGAGCTAGGGATGGAACAGAGGAGCAGGGGGCCAGCAGAGGAATGCAATGAGCACTGGGCTGAAAGACAAAATAGTAGAGTGGTCAGGCAAATCTCTGCAACTGTGGTTACTGTCTTTGGCTGTACATTTCCTGACTATAACAGTGAGGTTTGTGGGAGGGCCAGCTGGGTATAAAAATATGGTGTAGCAGTATGGAATATACCACTAGCTGGGAGCTGCTTGAAATCAGCACATATGTCTGATCCATCTTTGTACCTGCAGCTCCTGGTAACACCTGGCATAGAGTGGGAACTAAAACGTTTATTGCATTGAGAAACCTCTATTAGTTATTAGAATTCTCTTGGGTCAGAGGCAAGAAGAGAGTGCTTGTGCACATCCTTGGGTGAAAGGCTCTTATAAAGGAAGGTTTCCATTCAGCCTGGACTCAGTGTTGACCAGGACCCTAACTGGGCTTCCTCTTCCCTGTTTTCACTCCAGCCCTAGCTCTCTGAGCCAGACTTCCCTGTATTTCCTTAAACCTGCTATGTCCTAGAGTAGACTCTTCAAGACAAAATATTTACTGAACTCGATTGCCTCAGGTCAACCTACCTTTGCCAGAGCACCAGTTCTTAATCTGGCATATATGAATTGGCCTCAAGTCTGCAAACCTCCTAATATGTAAAATGTAAAGTATGCATATGTGCCTGTGTGAAATTTTCTAGGGAAGAGATTCATAGATTTCACTAAGGGGAACTCATTATTCAAATAATTTGAGAACCATTCCTTAGAATGATTCTGATGATTCCCATAGATCAAGGATAGAATTCAATCTGAGGGCTGGGCATGGTGGCTCATGTCTGTAATCCTAACACTCTGGAAGGCTGAGGTGGGAGGATTGCTTGAGCTCAGGAGTTCCAGACTAGCCTGAGCAAGAGCGAGACCCTGTCTCTACTAAAAATAGAAAAAATTAGCCGGGCATGGTGGCACGCACCTGTAGTCTCAGCTACTTGGGAAGCTGAGACACAAGGATTGCTTGAGCCCAGGAGTTTGAGGTTGCTGTGAGCTGGGCAACAAAGCAAGACTCTGTCTCAAAAAAAAAAAAAAAAAAAAAAGAAAAGAAAAGAAAAAAATTAAATATGATCAGAGAACTCGATATCGCTAGGTAGTTTATTATTCATTCATATAGAGAGGAGTTTTAAAACTTCAGCGTGCATGGAAATCCCTTGGGAACCCTAACAGAAGGAGACACTGAAGTTGTGATTCTGTCAGTCCAGGTTAGGGTCCTGGAATTGGCCTTTTAAATAAGTGTCACAGGAGACTCTGACGTAGGTGTTCCCCAGAGCATACTTCTGAATATCTAAACTCTTTGGCCAAGTAAAGACATGGCTGTCTTCCACTTTGTGATCAGTTGGGACCGTTGCATTGTTCAAGGCAGTGGTTCCAAACCTGGCTGGACATAAGAATCACTTGGTGAGCTGGTGGTTAGTGTCACATGCCTGTGACAGTGGTTTTAAAATGCGGGTGCTCAGGCCACATCCTAGACTCTTATTCACCAGCGGGACACTGGAGAGCTGAAGAGCTGTACTTTCAAAAATCTCCCAAGGTGATGCTACAGAAAGCCATGGTTAGAACCACTGCAATAAAGGCCAGGACCAAGAGCATCCATGTTTAAATAATTCCTCACAGTGGGGAAAGCTTTCCTTGTTAACCTTGTCCCAGAAACAAACTGGAAGTTTAATATTACAACCAAGCTTGCTGAGAAAACATTTCCATTTCATTAACCTTTGGACTTCTCTTAAAAAGGCAAGTAAGCAAGTAACAATTTAACACTTGTTAATGTTTTACTTTCACAGAAGTTAGTGACGGGAGACATAACCCATGGATTGAATTTCAAAACAGAGTATTAGCCGGGTAAAGGCCGAAGTGAGATTCACAGTAGGACTTCTATGGCATTATCATAGCTCCAAGGCAAGTTCAATTAATGAAAACGACTTAATTAAGGACCTGAGCAAAATCCCAGAAGGGACAATGGTGCTAAGAACTCAAACTTTTTAGAAAAGTTTGTTTTCCAAACACCAAATAAGAACACTTCAAATGCATCATTAATGCTCAAAATCACCTCCAGTTATAGACAGTCATCAGTAATTACTTTTGCATCTCATAATCTCAAAATTATGAAGAGAAGCTAAATAGTCAATAGCCAATACCAAAGAAAAAAACCACAACCACTATCTGCCATTTATACAAAGGACCACCTTAAACTGAAACCCCGAAGAAAGTTTTAAAATTATTTTATAAGGTATTCAGTTCAATTGAACTGACACTCATTCAGTGCTTACGTACTATGATTCAAATGAGATATATAGTATATATATCCCTTATAATGGTATCCATTGTATAGTAAGTGATTCTGCAATCTTGTGACAAGTCTGATATGCATGAAAGCTTCCAGATGACTTTGGACTGGACTTTGTGACTAATGGCCAGGCTCCAAAATATCATTATTAAAGTTCTCAAACCAAAGTGAGATCAAGACTGCCCCAAGAAGACAGAAGAGTCAAGGCACATATTCCCCATCTTAAAGCACAGATCTAGCGTTGGTAAAAGCAAGATTCAAGTGGTTTTAGATTATTTGTTCCAAGCCCCTAGGAAACTTGTTATGAAATACCTGAATAGAGAGAAATATAAACCATAAAAAGAAAGTCAAATACCTGAGCCCCTCCAGGATTTGTCATAAAGATTGTGGCATTTGGGGGGAAAAATCTCCTGTGCATCTCTCCAGACTTCATCTCTTACTCCTATTTTCCACTGAAGCCCTTCACTGGCTCATTTTTTACCCTACCTGGGATTTAATGCTTCCTTAATTCCTCATCAGCTAAGACCTTGCCATAGCTTTGCTCTGAGCAACACCACTCCAGCCCTACTGAATCAGAATCACATTTTATCAAGAGTCCCAGGCCATCTGTATGTATAATAAAGTTTGAGAAACACTGGCCTAAGACATATAATTTAGTTCCCCTTTGCTTCATAGTGCCCATGGAGAGCCTTAAATTGCACCTTAAGCAGTTTGTGGTTAATTCAGTAAACAGGAGCCAGCCGTGGAAAATTTTGAGCAGAAACATGAAAAAGCACATGCCTGAAATTTGTGAATCTTGGTGACTAGTGATAGTCTTATTGCACTAAGGTTTCTAAATTTTTTTGGCTTGTGAGAAAATTTTAGTAGAAGCTGATATTAGATACTGATATTAGAGCAAATGTGATGTACCATTTAAAAAAAATTTACTGGCTTAGAATCTTATAACTGAGCTCATAACACAGCTATGTTAAATTTTGTGTCCCAGTTAAACCAACATCTACCCTCTGGCCAGGGGAAGCATCCTTGTGATAGTGTTTAATCATTTTCAACCACAACCTGAAAAGGTCATAATAGTTATTTTTTCTGACATGCTTGTGATTTAGCCTTATGAGTCATCCTTCTTAGCAAAACAAAAATTGGATCCAGAGCCATGGAATTGTACAGAAATAGCTCATGGTTCAGCCCCCCAGATCTCTCACTCTGCTTTGACTTTTTTTGAAAAGCAAACTCCCCTAACTTTATGATTTTAGAAACCATCAAATCTAGTTCTTTACCACAGACCATTTGACCTTCTTCCAATAAACTGATCATTTAGTTCAGAAAACAAAAGCCAAATCAACTAACAGCAAACACCAATAGATGGTTATAGGCAGGATAACACTTAGGGACAATGTGAAAAATACAAAACAAGAGGTAAAGATTTAAACCAGTAAGAGAAAAAAGAGAATAAGGACATAAACTAGTCAAAAGCTTCAACAGGAGAAGTGGTAATAGTATAATTTTAGCAAAGCTGAAATCCTGAGCCTCTCCAATGTAAAATTAGCAGCTATAATTTGTTGCTTAAGTATCAGACACTTTATATATACTTTTCCCAATTCCCCAACAACCCTGCAAGGGAGGCATCATTATTTGCTCCTTGCAGATCAGCATACTGAGATCCAGAGTTTACCTAACTTGCTCCAAATCACAGACATACTAAGGCAGAATCAGGGTTTTTGCCCCGGGTCTGACTGCCTCTGAAGTCCTGACTTGTCCACTCTACCACAAGGCCTCCTTGGAGAAAGGATCTTCTAGTTTTCTGTCTGCTAAGAGTTACTTCATTGTTGAAGAGATGAGCTTATGGGCCTCCTAAATCAGCATTTTCCAGGGTGCGCTCAATGGAACACAAATCCTAAAAGATCATCTGTGACAAAGGGATCCTAGAACTGGTAAGTTAGGAACAGGGAATACTCAGAGGATCCCAATGCACATTTAAGACAGCCTTGGGAACTTACTTGACCTTGCAACATTTATTTTACCTCTGTAGTATTTTAAAGAACAATATGGGAAGCTTTGCCTTAGTTTCTTTGAGGTAACTATGTCTAGTTGCTTAATAGCAAAAGGCACCAAACAAAAAACCATAGGCATTATAAATAAGCCCTGGGAGCCAGGTAAAGACTCACATATTTGTGAAGAACTAACTGCAACCTAATAACTAACTCCTGAACTCCTCCCTCTGCCCTCTCTCGCATGTCTTGTACCCATGTGGACTCTTGATTCTGATCTTTCTTTGTCTCTCAAATCTGGCCTCTTCAGCAGGGACAGGATATCACTGTTGCTTGGTTTCAGAATCTTCATTTCCACTTTTAATCTTCCACACTTCATTTCCCCAGTCAACTTCATTTTCTTTCTAAAAAAATTTAATCTTAAAAAATATACCTGTTTGTGCCAAATTTTGTTTTAACACCTCCACTATCTCTCTGTTGTTTATTATATGAAGTTCAAACCTTTTAGCTGGCACAAGAAAACTTCACAGTCTGGTTGGGGTATGCACCTTAATACTGTCTAATCAAGCTGAGTGCAACATTGTTGCCAACACATCCCAGGCCTTTCCTGACTCCTTGCATGGTGTCCTCTCTGCCCAGAACATTCTTTCCTCTCTTCTTTGCATGGCAAACCCTAATCCTCCTTCACACCCAGTTAATTATCACCTCCTTATGAAAATCTTTTTCAGCTTCATGAGGCACAATTTTGCTACTTTCTTTCCTATACTCCTACAGAGTTCTGTTCCTTTTGCTGTGAGTTTACCAGGTGTCTTTTTATTTTAATTATTTTCTTATTTCTCATCCTCACTAGACTGTAAACTGCTTGAAAGTAGAAACTGCATCTTATTTGTTTTTTCAGTTTTGTATTTAATAAATGTAGAAAAAATTGAGAGCTCGTTACAGAGCACCCCAGATATAAAGATTTAGCTACAGCAGCTGCTCCGTTTTCACTCGCACACTCTCTCATCTTGAAGTTAAGCTTCACATACTCCAGACCTCTTGCATTTTCGTGCCTTCCCAAGTCTCACAGTTATTTCTTTAGGACTCCTGACTGAAGCGTGAGAGTCCATTATGCCATTTCTTTGATTGGCTAGTGCCCCTTGAACCAAGCTTATTTCTTACACAAATGTTTATGATCTAGACCTTGTATTTTCTGGAGAGGGGAAGTTTCCCCTTTTGAGAGACATATAAGCAGTTTCTTAAGAACTTGAAAGTCAGTGGATTGGGCACAGCTTTTTCCCCATAGTGATGAATCTTTCCTTTGCGGATCTCGGTGATCCTTGGCAAGAGAGCATAGTGGTATGTGTAAGACAGCAGTTCTCGAAATGCAGTCCCTGGACCAGCATCAGCAGCGCTACTTGGGAACTGAGAAAACTGCAAGTTCTCTGGCCCCACCTCTGACTTAGAGAATCAGAAATGCTGGAAGTGGAGCTCTGTAAGCTATGTGGCAACAAGTCCTCTGGATGAGTGTGACACACACTGAAGTTTGAGAAGCACTGCTGTTAGCATTCAAATCCTAGTTCTGCCTCTGCACCTTGCGTGCTTCCTGATACCACTTGCGCTCCATCTCACATCCTCTTGGCCTGAATTGTTACTCCTGCCGCTGCTGTGATAACTGTGCTGATAGTACTTGACCTCAGCTGCACTTGTATGTCTTGCTTCTGCTCTGTCCTCACCACATAGCACACATGTAGGAGCCTGAGCAACATTCTGATGCATGTGCAAACCTGAAACTGCAGGGAGTTACCATTTATGGAGCAGCATTTGATCAATGGGGAGGGGAGCCAGTTAGTAAACAGTGACTTCTTCTGTCCCTTGAGGACAATTTTATGGATTATTCTCATCAGCACCTTAGAGAGTTCCAGGAGGATTGAGGTCCTTTGCCTCAATGTGACCATGTGAGTTACACACCTCTGCCTGGCTTTCCCTGCTTCCCTCTTTGACTCTTCCCAGTCCCCCATTCCTGTCCCTTGCAGGGGGAGGGGCAACTTCCCAAAATAAACTACTACTTGGCAGGCAAGCCCAGCCTCAGGGATTTTGGGGGATCCCTGGCTAACACATAGAAAAGTTCCTTCACTTCATACAAGCCTTAGCTTCCTAACCTGAATGAGCATAATGACCACATTTACCTGATAAGATATTTCATAGTATTAAATGTGATAAGGTAAAGTGCTTAGAACAGCACGTAGGACAAAGTAAGTATCAACAAAAGTTAGAATTACTATTAATCCCCTTTCTTTTTGATTTTTCATAACTGATTTGTCTCTATGTGACACCATTTTTCTTTCTTATATTACAGGTAGAAAGCCTAAAGTCTCCAGAAACCATCTTTTTCTTTTGCAGAAGATATCAGCTTTGAGAGCAAATCCTATCTTTTTTTCCCTTGACTCTCAGGAGAGCTAAAGTTGAAATGGAAAGATCATAGTTTTTGGAGCTGGAAAGCACTGAATTAAAATCTTGACTGTCCAGAGCAGCTGAATAAATTTCTGAATGTGTTTCCTCTTCTGCTTTAACTGTGGACTTGGGATAATCTTGCTACCTCTCAAGGTTTTCACGAACAGTAAGTATGTAAAGGGTCAGGCACACAATAGGTGCTCAATAAATGCTGGTTCTTTCCATCACTTGAATATGACCTTTTCTCTCCATTTTTATCACCATAACCCTAGTCCAAGACCTCTTTACATCCTCGCCTGATCTCTTGCTGGACTTTTATAACAGCCTCTTGGTTTCTTTCCTTGCCTTTTTTAATTAAAGGCTACTTTTGTAGCCTTTAATTAATACTGTGCATCCCTATGGACTTTTATAGAAACACTACTGCATTTTTTACAGCCTTTGATACATATGCAATCTTATTTTACACTACTTCAAACTCTACTTTTCTTGCATTCTCTATTTCCCATGACACCAGATACCCAATTGTTGTACACTCCCTCCTCCCCACCCATTCTCACACTTCTCCCAGACGTTTTCATATCAGACCCTTCTCTCTTCAAGCTCCCTCACCTGGAATATTTTTCCCTTTCCCTCTCAGACTCTAGCTTTCTCATTTCTCAGTTGCTATCACCTCTGACTACTCCAGCTCAGTGTTAGGGAATTGGGACAGCAGCAGGAAACATGACAAGGGGTCACCTAAATGTGGGGACGTTAGAGTAACTTATCCTCCCTGTCATTTTGATTTCACACAAGCATCCAGCCTCATAGCAGGATTGGAAATAAGAGTGGTTGCTCATCAAACAAAAGAATCCTAAGGAAAGTTGCCCAGGCTGAAGGATATTCCAGCTATTGCTCTCATTCCACCTCTACTCAACTCAGAAGCAGTTCTAAAAACTGAACAGATGTCTGTATTCATTTAATTTGCAGAGATGCTAAAGCCACAGATTTCTGCTTCCCTTTGCAGAAGGGAAAAATTTTAAACGCACGATTTTGTGGCTCTCTTTCCAGGCTCGTGCTAGGGTATTGGGTCTCAGTGTCATCCAGGGTACAAATGATTTGTATACAAGGTAAGAGCTGTAGCAGCTTAGTGCTCGTTGGTGCTCCTTCATAACCACTTTGTTTTGGTGATGGGTTTGACACATATCTCAGGGAAATAACTTATAATTCCTGAAATCTTAATGCCAAATATTTATAATTCATGATCATTGATTTATAATTTATAATCTTCCTTCTTCCAAAAGTATTTTCAAATATCTTTCAATAAAAATGAATATATATTCCTACACAGAGTTTAAAATCAATTTAAAAAGGAGATCAAACATCACGTAGAGGAAGGTCTCAAGTCTCCAAGGACTTCCCTGAGAGAATAGAAGCTTCCTTCATGTAGCAGTCTGGATGGTCACCCTAAAAATTATGGCCACTTCTGGGATCTTGGCTGATCCCAGCCTCAACCAACTCCATAGATGATCCTTTCTTCACTCAGATCATCTAGGAAGTTAGTGGAATAAGATATGGAAGTAGATAATGAAAGCAAGGATGAGCAAGAGACAATACTTAAGTAGACAGTTAACTCTAAGTTCCTGATGGCCAAATCAAGAGGGGGGGAGAAAAGGAGGGCAAATTTACAAAGTTAGTTATAACACTCATTCTAATAAAGGAAAAAATATCTCATCTTCAGATAAACTTTCTTCATGATGTTGAGTTTTAGGGAAATTAATCATCATAATAAATGTCATGAAGCCACATAATGAGCAGTATCTTCAATAGTGGTCTGCAGAGGATGAATTTTTATGGTAATTTCTCATACAAATCCACAATTTTGAAAAACATAACATTAAGTTGTGGTGCAAGAGAGACATTTCTATAGGAAGATATCTAGTACAGATACATTTTGGTGGTACATTCAAAGTTGTTCTTGGCATATGGAAAATCAGAATAATCTTGAACAGTTCATTTGTGAAGCAAGGGCGGTGGTTGGTGGGAGCAGGATGTATCAAATTTACGGTCTGATGGTCAGTGATTGAGGAAGATGTCTAGGAGTAGCAAGGAATTTGTCTCTGCAGGCTAGCAAAAAAAAATTACACACCATCAAGTCCTAAAGCCACCCAGAATCAACACTAAGGCAAATCTGCTCCCCAATAGGATTTTTCTCCTGAAAACTGTAGGGTGATCCTTTGGGACAATTTTCCCTCTGGTCTTTGTGTTCATTTTGTACTTAATGTTACTATATAAGGATGGAGGTAGGGGTTGGAGGGTGGTTATGCAGTGAAATTTTGGCTCAGGTCAATATCCTTGTAGAGAATGATCTCTAGGATTTAAAAAACAAAACCACTGGATTCCTAAGGACCCACTGCAAAACACTTTGTGAAATGGGAGTCTGGTTTCTGAGGCAATTCAACAGTGCCAGAAGTTTTTACAGATTCCTACAGACTTCTGAGGGGAAAGAGCTTAGTTGAGGAGCTCTCAGTCTGAGATTTTTCCAGTTTAGCCAGCAGCAGAGTGTTAACAATGGAAAGAATGTTAAGGGAAGCAGTGTTGTGTGATGGAATAAAACAACGTATTTGGATTCAAAAAATATAAAGTAACAACTTCTACTATCCTGGTTAAGTCCTGTTACTTCTTTGGACTGAATTTTCCCAAAATTAAAATAAAAAGCATGGGTTATAGCTTCCATAAGAGCTAGCTGTATTATGACATGATCATTCATAAATTATGGATCTGAGTGCGGTGTGAGCGTATAAGTCTCTGTGTGGGGTATGTTTGTGTGTGATCATGTTAATGCACTCAGTAATGTCCTTTAGTGGCTTTTGGGGTAGAATATGTACTCTTTAGACTTAGCTTATAAAAATTCCTCATGATCAAGAATCCGGTTTATGTCTCCATCTCATCCCTTGCCGTTCATCTCTCATACCTCATGCACACTAAATGTCTCTTGCCTGTAGCCCCTCACACATACGGTTCCTCTGTCTGACATGGTTTCCATCCTTCCCCTGGCTTTCATCCACCCGTCCTTCCAGTTCCAAATACTTATAGGAGCCATAAGAACACTAGTAATAGTATACTAGTAATAACAGTTTTAAGAGTACCAATAAAACAAAAATAATAGTATGAACTCTATCATTGCAGAGCTTGCTATGTCCAGAAACTATGCTAATAACTTTACATACATCATCTCATTTAATTTTCACCCCAAACTTATGAAGTTGTATTATTATTCTAATTTTAAAGATAAAGAAACAGAAGCCTGAAGAAGTGCCTTGCTCAAAGTTATTTCCTCCTGAAAGGCCTTCCTGATCTCTCAAATCTCCATTAGCTGCCCATCCTGTGGATCCCTATAGCACCAAGAGCCATTAACACATGAGATTATGACACCCACAATGCTCCAGAGGGAGTCTTACATTATATTCTCCATGCCTGGCATAGTGTTTCGTACATAGTATACACTTAATAAATATTGATGGAATGGATGAATGAACTAATAAACTCAGAGCACTCCTTACACAAAACTGTCAATTAGGCCTAATGAAGCATCAATGTGTCCCATTCCCCATTCTTTTGCTCATCCTCCTTTTGCTCTACTGTCCCTAGTTAGTGCATACTTCTCATTTTTTGCTGCTCAGCGTCTGAACTCTCATCAAGACTCGGTGGAGGGTAAAGCCCCATCTCTCATTAAGAGCGTGTAAGGACATTCCTTCAACCATGGCTGTTCACTGGACACTACTGTAGATACAAGATGTGGAGCTGCCCCTGTCTCTGCTGCTTTCCAAATCATAATAGTCTATGTCGTTTTACTTCCCGAGCTGTGCATGAAAATCAGAGAGACTCACAAGAGAAGCATCCCACAAATTCCACACTGTCCCTCTGCATGCCCCCAGGGAATAGGACAATATGAGAACATGAGGATTTGGCTCACCTGGCCTCTGGAGTGGTCCTAGGTGGTTGGGCACCCATCTCACTTGGCGGAAATTCCACATAGATCAATATGAATTGTAAGTGGGATACAATGCATTTCTCAGTAAAGGAATAAAATAACATGCCAAGGTTTGTCCTTCACTTGGGGTACTCTTTCTGGCTAATTCCCGTTTTCTTGCAATTGGACTGCAGCCAGACCCACATGTCTTTCAAAGCCCAGAGATGGGGTGGTCATCCCCATTAGTCATCAGAGGCCCTAATTAACCGTGGAGGCTGCCACATGCAAGAGGAGAGTTGGCAATCTCTGATTAAAGGTAAAACTTCCCTTAAATGTTTTCTCTTTCAGAGGTACAGGTATGACAAAAAAGAGTATTGAAGTTATGGTTTCAGAATCCACTACTTATAAAGTATTCCTTTGTGTGTGTAGACTCAGTCACGTAGGAATCTACCACAGCAGCCACTTTATATTATGAAATTGAAGCAAAGGGAATTTCATAAATAAGAAACTGGTGTGATAGGACTAATGGGTGGGGTTGTAGGTTCTAAACGTAAATCTTGACTATGTTGTGTATATGACAGTTCTGCAAGAATATTCTGACCCCCACCTTTAGCATCTATTTTCAGAAGAAATTGAAAATCTGTCTAGGGCAGTCCCTGAAAGGCAAAATTAAAAAAAAATTAAATATAGTCTGAGAAGTGTGGAAGGAGGAAGGCCAATCCCATGCCATGTTTTGGTGGTCATGGGCAGGACCTTCTCAGCAGCGGCTGGAGTTCTGGGTGGCCCAAGTCTGCAGTCTATGAGAATGGACCTAATCTTCCATCCCCTGGGGTGGCTCCGAGTACAAGTCAACCTGACCAGAAGAACACTTGGGCGAACTATCTAAAGTAAGAAAAACATGGCTTCTGTGACACTTTCCAACTCAAACAGGGGAATAAAGAATCCTGAATCCAGATGTGTTGCCCACAGCATTAAACAGCCAGATGTTGGGAAACAGCTGTCTCTTTGATTGATTTATCTCTTCCAATTTTTATCCAGATGTGTGCCAACACAAAGATCCAGCTGGAAAGTCTTACCGCGATCTCCTTCCTCTTATAATTTCTCTGCAGATGCTGGCAGCAATACAAGGCCGTGGGGATGGGAGTTGGGAGTGGCAGGCCACAGAGCTAATACACTTTTAAAACCTGAGACAGAGGGAAGGATACTGATCACCTCTGGTCTGCCACATGACACCTTACCGGAGAGGACAAACTTGGGAAGCCTGACTCCACTGAGCTTCCTCACCATAGTCAATAGCTGTTTGGGACTTGTAATCTCAAGCTCAAGGTGTCTGAGACAGAATCACCTAGAAGTGCTAACCATACATATTCCAGGTTCCTGCCCTGTGGCATCAGAAGTTCTGGCCCAGGAAGTATGCAGTTTGAATAAATTCCTGGTATGATTCTTAAGTACTCCAAAATTTGAGAACTTCTGCCTATTTGAGAGTCTAGGCACTGTGCTGCAGGCATTGTGAAGATTCCCTCAAGTGCTCAACCACAATGAAGTCACATTTATTTAAGTCAGAAAATTTAGCCCCCAACTCACTGTCCCAGTGGGCTGTCCATTCTGCTGGTTTTTACCTCCAAATTCCAGTCTGCTATTGCGACCTCTCATTCATGTTATTCCTGGGGTCTGTCCAGCCTTCTTACTTGGTTTCCTGGCTCTGCTTAGTTCCAGGAACATAAAATCTTGAAGTAGCAGAGCTAAAAGGGACTTTAGAGGTCAATTCTCAAACAAATAGGTACTGAGAGTCTAGCATTATTTTAAAGAGATCAGTTCTGAGAAGCCAGAGCCACATCTGTCCAGAGGCAACATCATCTAAAATAAGCAATAGACATATTATACTCATTTTATCATTCTGTTTGTGACTAGTTCTCCATGAGTGTAGGTTCTGTGTATTACCGTCATTATAATCCCATGAACTTAGTACAGGCCTGCATATTACAGACTTATAGCAAACAGCTGTTTAATATAGGAAAGAAGGATGGAAATGATTCTCTGAAACAGAATTCAAAACCACGCTGATATCTCATTTTTGATTAGTAATCTCAATTACCTTCTACTGCAGATGCTTCTAATTTTCCTCTCAGTGCCAATGTGCATATCCATCACTGGCTCCTCATAAATGTCCCACCGAACCTTATAACTCACCTTTCATTTAGGTCCCAGAATTCACCCTCCAGGTCTAGATTCCCCGTCAGTTCTCTGTATGGGTTTTTTCTTCTTTACACAAGTCTAAAACATGGTGGGAGCATTTACCCTCAATTCTGCTATCACGATATCAGAGGTATTCTTTCCTTTTAAAAATGTCCTTAACTAGTGATGGCTGATAAATTCTTAACAACCTGCTCTTGAAGGGAAAGGGGAAGAAAAGCCCTGATTGGTAGTGTTTGATGATCTCTGTGGTGTAAACACTCCCACAATGGTGGATTTCAAGTTACAAATGTGATGTTGCTGAACTCCGAATTGGGAAGAGATGTGTGCAGTCGACCCTCATGAGCCTGCGTGAGGCAGCTCCAGCACACCATTGGCTTAAAGTTTAATCTGTCTCTTTCTGAAGAGCAATTACACCGCGTGTCACCCAGTTGCCCAAGTCAAAACTCTCCTGTCTTCCAAAGTTTCCTGGAGGACAAACAATTCATTTTATACAGGAGAAGGTCAGAACTATGCTAGGAATGAAACTTGATGTTGGGGGTTATGTTTGACTTCTTTTTCTTCTTCACCCTTACATTAATTGTTTGCTAAATCTTAAATAGTTTGTTTCCTTAATAGTTGATAAATTCACGCTGTCTTCACTTCTCCTGACACTGCCGTTTTTTGGCTACCTTATTTTTTCATCTGAATTGCTCACTTGATATTTCTGTCTTCAGTTCTCCCCTCTTCTAATCCCTCCTCCACATTGCTTTCTAAAATGCAACATGGTCATATTATAACCTGGGTTAAAAATCCTTTAATGGTATCTCATTGCATATAGGAAAAAGTTGTGCATGGCCTCTTGTGACCTTGGGCTAATCTACTTTTTTAGCTTCATCTGTCATTCCCCCATCTCTCATTCTATTCTCCAGCTAAGCTGAAGTACTTGAAGTTCCCCCATTAGTTCTCTTTGCCTGTGAGCCTTTGCATATTGTGTTCCTCTGCCTGGAATGATGTCTTCCTGCTTTTTTCACATTTTTAATGCCTATCCATTTTCCAGTGGTCATTTAGATACTACCTCCTCCTAGATGCTGCTGATATCCTCCAAGATGGTTTTATTTGTTCATCCTCTATGCTCATAACACCTTGTTATCTATACCAATAATGATATCTGTATCTATCAGGGTTGAGATGTATCTCAACCCTGCTGTATCTATCAGCAGGAAGCAGATGACATTACAACTGGGAAATTTGAGGAGAGTTTAATAAGACAAGGAATAGGCAGGCTTTAGGGTAACCAACAATGGATAGTTCAGTACCCTGGTGCTCGTAGCATCAGAAAGTATTACCATCCTAAGCCTGGTGAAGGAAAAGGAAGAAGCAGTTGTCACAATTCAGAAACAGTACCTGAGCCTTAGGAAGGCTGTAGTCTTTGGTGGAAAGATCCACGGGAGCTCCACAAGGAGCCCAGGAAATGCATAAGCCAACCTCACACTCCTCATGCCCTCTAGTCCACTGGCAATGACTCCAATGGGCAGAAACTCACCAGAAGCCACACAGATGTAATTCATAAAGGCCAGTCTCCTCCCAGGTCATAGAATATGACTGAGAGAGGTAGAGTGTGAATCTAGGACAAACACAAGGTATCTAGCACAAACAACACCCATTAACTGAACACCTACTTCACTTAACAAATGGTATTCCTGGTTCATCAAAGTGCCCTACATTATATATAAAGTTATCTCTATTTTACAAGTGAGAACACTGAGGCTTGGCTAGCTAGGCTAGATAACAGGTGGCAGGGCAAGGGTTCAAATCCCGTTCTATCTGAGTCTGAAAGCTGAGCACTTTCTAGTTTCCCTTACTGCCAGTACTGGCATAATATTTTATCTCATCCACTAGCCTACGGTGTACTTGAGTATAAAGCAAACATTTCGTTTATTTTTATATGGCCAGTGCCTTGTGCAGTGGCTTGCCCATAGTAGATAGGAAAGATAATAGATATTTGTGAAATCGATGAACAAAATTAAAAGAATGATTTAATATCTTAATTTATAAGAGTGGGGATTGGGTAATGAGAGCATGCCAGGGGCTGTTTGTGAATTATATCTGGCACTAAGACACCTCTTTGTAATGGACCCTTATAAATAATTGCTTTCCCGTTAGTATCACAGAGAGAATAAAAGTTTGTCTGGTGTCTTAGCCATAATGGAGTAGAACAAAAACTGACAATAAGTGGGGTTTCTGTATGCTGATCATCTCCCACCTTCCCCCTGACTTGGCTGAGAGCTGAGGGACACAAACAATGGAGCTGGCTGTCCCCAGTCCTTCTCCTGTGACTTCTCCTCTGAGTTGCCATGCCCCTTTTGAATGGTTCATTTCTTTTTCCCTTTCACTTAACTTGGCTTTTATATATCTGTCCATCACTGACTGTATAACTACCAGCTAGGATGGCCTGACTCTTTCTTAACTTTCACAGGAAGCTGCCTGCTTTGAATGTGTGATGCTTGAGAATGGGTTTTGGTAAGTCCTTAAAGACAGTTGTCTATGTTATTTCAAAGGTTGCCAAGTAATATATAGTTGTTTGAAAGTGAAGGATAAAGTGGTATTTCACCACCCTGTTCTCCGCTGTTCGTGTGATGGCTCAAATCATAAAACATCATGTTTTGACCTTCGTAGGGAGATCTCACCAGCTTGGGGTTACTGAGTGGGCAGAGACATTCGCTTACCTACTCAGTACCCTGGGCACTACTCAATCCTAGCCCAGTTGGAACTTGGCTGTTTAAACCTTTGAAACTCTGAAGTCGATTGAAGCTTCTGAGCCAACAAAAGAGGCAAAGGGCCTTTGTGCTTTAGCAAGGAAATGTTCCAGTTCTTTTGCACTTTCCTAATGAAGGCTGGCCCAGGAGCCCCAGTGTCCCTGGCACACAGAGGGGGGTTGTAGGGAACAAAGGGAACTTGACTCGTTGGGGTCACTCCTCTCTTCCCAGGGACTTTCATGGATTATCTTCCAGCCATTGAGAGGTTTCATAATAAATCAGATTTCATAGCTTTGAGTTTGTATGAGAATTTTTTTAAAAAAGAGCTATCTTGTGTATTGCTGAATCGCATCAGACATTCCAGTGTATGAATTGTCTCATGCACATCTTGTCTTCTTTGCCATAGCCCTACCCAGCTTCACCCACTTAGGTCACCTGACCAGTCTTGTAGGGATTTCAGTTTGCCATCTTGAATTTAATTTGTACATTACAGTGCTATTTAGTGTAAAGTATTTACTAGTGTCATTATTGGATCAAGTTAAAGCATTTCATAGTATGGATTTAGATATTAATTCTAGTCCCATGTGATGCCTCCAGTAAGCTGAGTGAAGAATTGAGTTTTCTCTCCTGACACAATTTTAGAAAATGTGAGATTTTTGAAAACTCACGACCTACATTCCAAATTCCATTGTTACCTATTGTGTTATATATCTGCATATGGAAATTGAGATAAGTAAATAGCAGGCCTGAAAGAAGCTTTAGAATTTGACCTCCCAACTCTCAACTTTATAAATTAGCAATTTGGCAGCCAGCGTGATTATTGGACATGAGTTAGTGTGTAAGACGATAACTTTGTCCTACCGGTCATCCACTAGAAGTCTCCAAATTTGCAGAACCAAGAGATTTTTTTTTTTTTTTGAGACAGAGTCTCACTCTGTTGCCCAGGCTAGAGTGAGTGCTGTGGCGTCAGCCTAGCTCACAGCAACCTCAGACTCCTGAGCTCAAGGGATCCTCCTGTCTCAGCCTCCCGAGTAGCTGGGACTACAGGCATGCACCACCATGCCCGGCTAATTTTTTCTATATATATTTTTAGCTGTCCATATAATTTCTTTCTATTTTTAGTAGAGATGGGGTCTCGCTCTTGCTCAGGCTGGTCTCGAACTCCTGAGCTCGAACGATCCGCCCACCTCGGCCTCCCAGAGTGCTAGGATTACAGGCGTGAGCCACCGCGCCCGGCCAGAACTAAGAGATTAATTATGGTGCAGCATCTCAGTCTACAATGAAAGAATACAATGTCAAAGATGGTTCTGATACCACTTAGAAGCATCTGGCCCTAATCAGACTCCAATTTTAGGCCTAGTCCTACCTAAAGTTTTCTATAATTTATTACATCAAAAGACTCAAAGAGTTATTTTTATGCAGAGAAAATTGGACGCAAGTAAAAGTTATTTTCATCACTTTCATCTAATTACAAAGCTGAGCACAGAAGTATGACTATTTAAACATGTTGCAGATATAATAGAGTGAATAGCAATGAAAGCTAATCTTGACTAGCTGCCAGAGTAAGCAAAGATGAGGGAAATGACTCTCATGATTGGAAGGGAAAGTAAGGAAGCAGTAATTTAGTTTCAGAAGGTTCACATACTATTTAGTTAGGTATTTAAAGGGTTCAGGTTAATTATGATATCAATTATTTCTTAGTTGCATGTAGCTTATCTCAGTAATAAACTGTGATTTTTATTGCAACTGACTTCAGGGATATGGTCTCCTTCTGAGAAAAAGAAAAAGATAGATAGGATTTATGGCCAAGAAAAGGAATGTGAATTTGGACTAACATACATAGAGTGTAGACCTAAGCTACAGTCCACACCTCTTTGGGTGATTCTTTCCTTCCTTTGGGTTAACACAAAACTACATAAATTTAGGAGTGAATCATTAGCTTTGAGGAGAAGAACTTTAGGCAAAAACAATACCCTGAAAATTTAGCATAATAAGGGAGAGTTCACAAGTTAGTCAAATATTTTGCGTTCTTAGAAAAAGCAAAGAATTCTCTTTGCTCCAGAGAAACACTTTTTCTTCCCAACTTTAAATTATCCCTGGGAAGATTAAATATATTTTAACTTATCTAGTTTCCTTCTAATACATTGCTGCTGAGAAGCAGTTTGCATATAAGTCAGAGAAACCTGGAATTAAACCTAAACTACGTGGCTTATACAGCCACATGATGCTGAGCAAATCACAATCTCTCTAAACCTTAACTTCCTCATAAAATAGTGTAAATAATGGCAATTTTTAGAGTTGGCATGAGGGGTGAGAGCAAAAAGAAAAACTTAAATAGTTTTTCGTTTCTGACGAATAGATTGTTGTCTAAGACTCAATACTGTCAGTATATTTTCGGTCTCTGGAAGTGACTGGAAGAAAAGATACTGTCCTATTTAGTTAGTTATTCTCACTGCACAGAGACCAAAAAAACTTAGGAAAAAAGGTGTCTCTACTCAAGATGGTGGTTTGCACTAGCCCAAGATAAATTATTTCTCAGAAAACAGAAGGGGTGGTAAAGAGATTGGAGCAAGTCATTTTCAGGATCCCACGAGCTAGAGCCTTATTATGCCTGCAATGGGCAAATTCCCAGGATTTCAGACACAGGTTTATATATTATTATGCAAACATAAATATCTGAGGGGGAGTGAAAGGCATCATTCCATGAGTATGGGCACTTTTATTCTGTTTAAAATTCTTATTATTGAGCATCTACTATGTGCTCAACACATTTTAGGTGCTTTATATATGCCATTTCATTGAATCCTCAGCATTACTCTATGGAATAGATATCATCTTCATTTTGTGATTGAGGGAACTAACACTCAGAGAGATTAACCTGGATTTATTAGCAACATCTACTTTATAAAGTAGAGGGAGGAAGACCAGTTAGGATGCTATTGCAGTAATCTACTCGAGAAAAAATTGTTGGTCTGTGGAACTAGAAAGCAAATCTCTTGGAAAGGAAAGATTCTACAATGTTATTGTTTTTGTCCAAAATGGCACATTACAGAAATCAACTAATTCAGTTAAACAGCAACTGTATGTGCAAAAATGTTCCTATGACTCTTCTATATCATATCTTGTACTTTCCCTTTAACAAATGTGATTTATAAGTAAATTAAATGTACTTGAATTCAGATATAATGCCTAAATTCCCATCTAATCTCTATTTTAATGATCTTTACACAGGGAGATCTGAGAAACCTTTCTTGTGAAATGTTCAGCAATCCTGACTGCTGGGACCTGCGTTTGGATATCTTACCAACAAAACTGAGCCTTTCGTTAGTAAGCATTAAGTTGGCCCTGATGGGTTCTCTATTATCTCAATAATTTACTCTTCTTGAGTAAATAACCTACCAAATGAAAATAGCCAACACAATCTTGTTTTATCTAGCTGTTTCTTTTATACCATCTATCCTTTCTCTTTAGCCAGAGTAAGCAGTTACACGTTTGGTAACTAAATACATTTCCTCCAATAACCTAAAGCTCAAGCCTTGCATTTTACCATCTAAGAGTCAGTCTTTCTGCATCGAAATGCTATTAATAATTGCCCTAGTGCAGAGTTTCTCAACCTCAACACAATTGACACTTTGGACCAGATAATTCTTTGTTATGGGAGGCTTACCTGTGCAAATGTGAAGAATCACCTTTGGTCTTTACCCACAATATTCTAGTGGTAACCCCCTAATCCTCAGTTATGATAATCAAAACTATCTCCAGACATTGTCTAATGCCTCCTGAGGAGGCAAAATTGTCTCCAACCGAGAACTATAGCCCCAGAGGTAAATACTATATTACACCATTTTTAGTCATAGACAAAAAGGCTTTGTTTTTCCACATGGACAATAATCTTTAGACTAAACCCCAATAGATAAGTTTATACTATTATTAAAAATAAATTTATCCTTGTTTAAAACAGCAACATATGTTCATTGCAGAGGAAAATAGAAAATGTAGATAAAACTATCAGAAAAAAACATTTAGTCATCCTTATTCCCATATTCCAGAGACAACCACCATGATTATTTATGTATTAATTTTCTTGATCAAACTCTTCAAATGATATTATATCATAAATATGAATTAGTAACTTGATTGTTTTAAAATTAATAATATATGACTAATAAATATCCACTTATAGCATGATTTTAAATAGAATAGCATTCTTTTGGATGGCTTTACAATTGATAGTCACTCATTCATTTAATAAATACAGTGGATATCTATGTGTCAGGCAGTGTGCTAGGTGCTAGGGATAAAACAGTGAAGAAGACAGATGGGCAAGAAACTGTCTTCATGAAGTCGGAGAGACCAACAAAGCATGTAAACAAAGCAAGAGAGATCAGGAAACAGCCTAATACCCTCTAGGAAGATAGGTCTTCACGGCCAGGGGAGGTAGATGAAGACATAAAAGTGAAGAGTAGCTAGTGCTAAAGACAAGCTATTGTCCTATTCCTCTGTATTTATCTCCATGCACTTATCACTATTCTGCCTAATAAATGATTGAAGATTTTAAATTTTTATATGAACTTGAACATTCCCAATCATTCTTACCCCTGCTTTGATAACATTTCTGATACTTTTCCTCCCTTCCCCATTCCTCAAGATGTGCAGATAAATGTTTGATATCTTATAGCTGTGTTCTCTCAACAGGTCTGGATATATACATATTGACTGGCTGACCCTGTAGGAAGCCACTAGTAGGTGAAAATGAAGATTTTGTCCTTTTCATTTTTCAGGATAGTGTCTCTTCTAAGTGTAACAACAGCCCTATCTTCTAATAATTAGGGTCAATTAATTCCTCTTGTTGCCAGCTGATGCCTTAATAGAAGTAGCCTTGGAAGGAGGTCAAGAGTAGTGTAGTTTTTCTGGACACCCTATCAACCTGCAGAACCCAGAGTGGTGGGAATGGAAAGGAAAATTTCCCTGAGTGGGTCACCAGGAGTTATGAGAAGCAGGTAAGCAAGGCTTTCCTATCTCTATTCCTTAGTTCCTAGACCCATGTGTTTTATGAATTGCAGACACAACACTGTATGATAGTCATTGACTTAGAGTGTATACTGGATTTTCGGAGAGAGCATCTCATCCTCATTGGGTACCATTTCCAAGCCTGCATTTTGACAGACATTTCCACCACTCTTTCAGACCTGCAGCTCCTGGGTGGGACTGTATGAGACAGGACCAGTAGATCCCATTGTCATACGCCCACTACTGCCCCTTGTTTGCTTTAAAGTGTGTCCTTTGGTCTGTACAATGTTGCCTGATCCGTGGATCATGCACTCTGTAAGCCTGCAGATAGCGATGCTGGCTGAGGACCTACGTGCACCAAAACTAAAAGTTGATTCCCATCAAAATGACAACCGTCACTCTCATTCAACACTGTACTATAGGTCCTAGCCAATGCAATATGGCAAAAAAAAAAAAAAAAGACAGAAGGAAAAAAGGCATTCAGATTGGAATGGAAGAAATAAATTATTCTCAGAAGACATGCTTATCTATGTAGAAAGTTCTAAATAATATGCACTAACACCCTATAAGAACCAAGAAGTGAGTTTAGAAAAGCCATAGAATGTATACATAGCCTCTTAAGACATTTATATAACAATGGGATCAAAATACATTTACAAATTAAATACAAACAAAAATATTAACAAATAAACAGTATCATTTTGATGTGTTTCTTTTTTCTTTGCTTTAATAGGAATATGACATCCACTATAACATTCTACATTGTTTTGCGATGAGCATGTCTATTATTACTTTGTTCCACATGCTAATGCAAATTCTTCTTCCACTCTTTTCTACTTTCACTATTCATACAGCCTTCTGACATCAATTCATATTTTATTGGCTTAAATGCTTCATTTGTTAACCTTAATTAGTAAGTGTGAATAAAAGTGACACAACTTGGACTCCACACAATCATAATCACAAGTACAAATATGTAAACGTTGGCGCTGAAATCTTGTGGCAGTACTCAGATATACATTATCACACACATTATGCAGAATATGTTTGTATCAATTAATTTTTAAAGATTTTCGTAAAAATGTAAAATAAGTCACAAAGGGATCTTCCATAAGAATATGTCTGTGGACTATACAGAGGTTCATGGATCCATTTTGAGAACACTAGTAAACACCTCTCATTTGACAGTAAATCCTATAAGATCTGTTAGTATCTCCTGTGTTGTGTCCTTTTCATTAGTGTTAGGAAGTTTCGTATGCTCAGTGAGGGTTTGTTTCTTATTTCCTTACACATAGTGGGCACCTATCTGACGCTTATGGATCAAATGATGCCCAAACTCCTCTTCTGCGAATACAGTGCCTTTTATCTATATAAAATCATGTTTTGTTTTCTGATTGTAAAAATGAGGACATTTCATATGTGCCATATAATCTAAGTAGATGCTCAAATTAGTATTACCTGAATGTTAATAACTGAATGCTTTTATGTACAATATGAGCTATATCTCATTTAATCCTACCACAGCCCCATGAAGAAGGTTATATTGTTATCCTTGCTTTTAGTGCTTAGGAAAGCACAAAAGCACTGAGGCTCAGAGAGGGTCAGCAACATGCCTAATGTCACCCAGCTACCTTGAAGCAGAGTTGAGGTTGAACTGAGGCAGATTGGCTCTGAACCAGAGCACTAGGCTGCCATGTCTAATGCTCAGAGAATCCTGGAAGCATCTTGGATATCCTTAATACATTCGCCTCCTAAGTTCTACAATTTGCCCTCCAGCTAACTGAGTTGCTTGGAATGCCTATTATACAAACATAAGTGAGGAAACCTCATCTTTGGTCCATGAAGGTTCATAAGGAAATTATCTCTCAATGGGAGTTCAGTGGGTTTCTTTGTATTCTGGAGTTTTGTGCATGTATTTTTAATTATTTCATTTGGACAGCTGTGGCATGCTACTAACGCGCTCGGAGCACTAACGTACTTATGTGAGGAGACTGACTTTTTATGGTAAAGAAAGAGATGATTCTAATTTCCTTTGATTGTCAAAACTTACCACTCCCCTTTAAAATACCCAAGGAGAGGAATTACTTCTCCTTCGTTCTCTACATTAACCCAGATGGAGCCGGAGGAGATTCACAAGCCATCTGGATTTAATTAGACAGTGTACTGTGTGAATATGCTAGTGGCAATGTTGCTGTAGGGAATTAGCTTTAATGGAGAGAAACTTAGGTTTGGAACCAGGAATTCTGGTTTCTCTCTGGCCCCTGTCACTAACTTCTCACTGTATTTCTTTTATCAGAAGAAAAGAATATCTCTCTGTTACCTCATTGGGTTTTCTTTGGAGATCAGATCATAATAAATCATTTAGAAGTCATTCAAAAAGCACAAACCACTGTAGAATGTCAAAGATTCTTTTGTTATTATTATAGTACTGCAGAATTTAAACTATGGTTTGTTTTTTTTAAACAACTTTTACAATTATATGATAATTAACCCTCTTTCTCATTTGTGACAACTTGATTTGGACCAAAGATGGGGAGCATGGCATTTTGAAGCTCTAATATAGGAGTCCAGTCTCTGTATCACTTTGCTTGGCCATAAGCTCTCTATCATGCAATTAAGGTCTGCGTTTATTTGCAAACCTTCTCTTATTTCCCTCAGGTTTCAGAAGTTGAAATATTCAGGCATAATTCTTCAGGGTTTGTGGGAAGTCAAAGAGTTATTATTGATTCTACAGTGGGCTGTGAATTCCAAAACAGTTCAAACGAGAGAAAAATAATTTATATAGAACTTGTAATTTGCCAGCTGTGGCTGGGGGGAGCCAGCTTCTATTAGGGGAAGCTTCAGCTGAATTAGACAATAGCAGTGTGCAGCTCCCTGATTCTGGCCCCAGTGTACCAGTGTAATGACTCTGCACAGAGTTTATTCTTTTACAGATATGGCCAAATATTTGAAAATTTGGGACATGGAGTATGTTCCTGAAAAAACATCAACTGTTCACTAGGCAGCTCACAAAAGGAGCAAAAAGATTCTCTAAGATCCGCTTACATTAGACTCAGCACCAGTCTTGCTCCTCTGGGAAGTCAGAGGGGAATGGATAAAACACAAAACAAACAAACAAAAAACTAGCACGTGAGCATTGAAAACCTAGAAGTATCAAGAATTTTTTTTTTTTTTTAACCAAACTCACTCTTCCAGGAATCTTAATCTGATTTTAAGATGTGGAAGACAGATTTTCATTTATTTTCTTCCCCAGCATCAAACTCTATTTTTATATTTTTCTACTTTCTTTTTAGGACATTTAAAAATATTACTATGAAGATGATATATAGTCTCTGTAGAAAAATTTTATATCTATTGACAAAGATGAATGAAGTGAAAAAAAATTAATCAACATGGACAATCCATGGGGTTAATCATCATCTTTGCTGAACTTACCTCACTGGATCAATGAAGAAGATGTAATCACATAAACAATGTGACAGTACTTAAAAAGGTTCTTCTTGAAAACAGTCTAGTAAAAGCTAACCCTCACTGAGATCTTACTGTGTGCCAGATACTGTTCTGATCGCTGTATAGGTGTCCTCTCAGTAATTCCAAGGAGATTCTCTTAACCCCATTACAGAGGTAAAAAATATAAGGCACAGAGATGTTTAGTAATTCACATAGGGTCACACAGCTATTAATAGTAAAGGGTGGAGAGTGAATTCAAATCCAGCAGTCTGTGACTCCAGAGCCCATACCCTAAGCAGAAGTCAGCACATTACAGCACGCAGACCAAATCTGGCCCTGTCATCTATTTTTATAAAGTTTTATAGCAACACACGCTTGTCAATCATAAACCTAAAACTCAGGGATAAGCCTTGGTGATTATTGGTAGGTATATCCATGATCTTCCAATTCTTTCCAGATTTTTTTTTTTTTTTTTTGAGGGGAAAGAGAAGAGGAGATACTAGCTAAGAATAAAGCATTTGTTAAACTTCCTTAATATTTGTACCTATTCCAGACAACTGCCACTCAAAGAATTTGTAAGAAAAAAGTGTTCTATGTTACCTCAAGGAGCACAGAACAAGAGTTCATTAAAACTTTTGTATCAACTAGGAAGGGCTGAACTCTCATATTTTTATAACATTGTCTTTGATTAGCACAGCTAGCTGAATAAGAGAGAAAAAGTAATATCTTTTCCTCAACCATCACATGGGTCATGGCTGATACCCCTATAAAAAAAGACAGATTAACAAGAGAAAAGTGTAACAGACTTATTTAACAAAAGTTTTGTATGACATGGGAGCCTTCAGAAATGAGACCCAAGGACCCAGGGAAAACCATATTTTTATGTTTTGTTTTAATGAAGAATGCACAGTGATGTAGAAATATGACTGGACAAAAAGGGAGTATAACCTAATGATAAAAAACTGGGGATGGGGAAACTTAGCAAGGCCTGCCTGTTCAGATTCTCCTTGGCCTCTCTGTGTAGTATTCCTTCCTTCTGGGTGGAGGGCAGGACACCTCTCACATGAGGATCCTCAAAAGAGAGAGTGGGAGAAGGTCAGAGACATTTCTGCTTCTGCATTTTTCTCAATTTCCTTCAGCTTAAAATACTCACGATGCCAAGATGCTATATTTTGGGGTAGCATTTCCTGAATCCTATACTGTGTTGTCATAGCTCAAGACTCAATTAAAGCACTGATTTATGCCTTGAGTCCTAAGTGGGACTCTACTAAGTTTGAGATTTGGGTTTCGAAGTCAAGAACTGTGCTATGTAAACATATTTTTGAAATCTAAATACAAGTTATCCTTTAAAAACATAAACAAAATCCCAAAGGCCAGTGATTAATCAAGGCAACATCAACTGGTGTTTATTAAGCCCTGTTTGGGAACTACAAAACAGATATTAGAAAGGTAAAGTCTGTATTTCTTAAGGAGCATACAACCTTGCTGTAGTAAAAGTATAGTTTATTTTCTTCATGTCCAGGCTTCCTGGCCAGTATATATGCATTGTTTAAAGCACACCCTTCCAAGTTATCTCATTCTATGGGGACTCTGAATCTTTCATTGCCTTTGAACTATTTTACAACTCTGTAAGTTGTAGGTAACTGATAGCAGTACAAAACAATTCTTGTCTATAGACATGCAAATAAATTCTGTCCAGTGAAAGTTCAAGGACTTCCCTTTCACACTATGGAAGCAGTCAGTTTTGTGTCCATTTGCAAATTCAATTCCTAATTTATAACCATGTCTGTTCTTTGGATCCTTTTTTGAATTTGTTATAACATCTTGCCAGTTCCTTTGTTTATTTAATGAGTTAAATAAAATCTTTGTTGGATTGTTGTGGGGATTATGTGCCATGTGACTTCTATTCTGAAATATAGAAGCACTCATTAAATATTTGGGTTGTGTTGTTTGTTCTTTTTGTTTATTTCTTGAAGAATCAGTAGAGCCAATGTATAGAGTGGCTAACGTGTCACAGTAATAAAGTTAACCCATTCAATCAACAACTCAGGAAGTACAAGGAATATGACTTCTTTTCTTACACCTCTAAAGTTCCTACCTCAAGGCTTATAACTCCACTACCTAAATAGGTCAAAAATGTTTTCCAAAGCCATATAAATGAAACAGGCTTATGACTTTCAGAGTCCACTGAGGCATATTCAATACGCAAAGGTTAATCAATGTGTGATCTTTACAATCATGTTTATACAGGAAGACACCTATAATGGTCAATTTCTTGCATGTCCTCTCTAAAAAAGTTTTCCTGAAGTTCCTCCTCTAAAATGTAATTCTTATCTAGTGCACTTTAGCTGTCAGGGTCTTTTTTTTTTTTTCATCATATTAAGAACACAGGTTGTTGCCAAGAGATTAGTAATTCTTAGCCTTAATTCTAGCTCACATCATGAATATAATTAATTTCTCCTGCATTTATACTTTTCCTTTTACCTTTAGAAATATCAAAACAAGCCCCCTATTTTTACAAATTGGAATAAATCGTTAACTACATTTTTTTAAGTGATGAAGAGGTAATTGACAAAACCGAACATATTACCTTGTGGTATAACATTTATGCAAACAGCCACTCATTTCAATTTGAAGCCCCTTTCAAAATCCTTCAGAGATTAAGAAGCTCTCTGAATTTCAGGATTTTCTACCAATCTTCTTAAACTTCTGGAGCGAAATTATTCCACCTGCCCCACTTCAGCACTCCCCACCCATCCCGTGCAGTCTATACTTCCATACAGGCAAGTAGTATTTCCTGAATGGGAAACATAAGAATCTCAACATGCTTTGTGTAAAAGTACAATATCCCTCTTGGAGACTCACGACACATTAGATTACGGATGATTCTGAGAGGGCTTAGAGTAAAGAAACCTGTTTAACTTTGTTTAATCCAGTGTTTACCATCCTTGGCCAGCATGCTTGCCTGCTTTCATTTCCTTGGATGTGCTACTACTGAGCCTATGTAAATGCCATTTTCCCACCAGCCCCACGGAGCATCTCAGCTCTGGTGCACATTAGAATCCTAGTCCTTAGACCAAAGTGCCACAGGGTTTCAGTATTTTGTTGAAATTCCCCAGGTAATTTATGTTCAGCTGTCATTGAGAATACTGTCCTGAGCTCTAAGCTTCATGTAGACAGGGCCCAGTTTTGCTTACCTCTACTATTCATACAGGAAGCACCCAATAAAAAACATTTGTCAAATAAAAGGAAGAATGAATAAATAAATACTAAATAGTGTTCCCGGAGAAACACTGCCTTAGGGAACATTTGCAGAGCCACCATGTTGCACAGGACACGTTTTGTTGTAGGTGAGGAGGGGTGGTCCAATGCTATTAATAGCATTTCATAAAGAGCTTAACCCCATGGGACTTCGTTCTGCAGCATTAGTTCTAGATTAGGCTAATCAGGTGTTAGCTCAAAACCAAGGACAAAGCATTATCTGGAGCTGAGGGCTGTTATCAGAGCAGAGCTTGAGTGTTTTCCACAGTCACAGAGGATCTAGCTTCTTTAAGGGCCTCAGAAGCACTGAAATTCATGTGATGAACTCCTCAGGTTCATCCTCTATCTATTAATACATTCAAACGTCTTTCCAGGGCCAGCTAAAATCACACCACCATTGTAAATCCTTTCTTTGTTCATTACATCTCACAATATATTACTCTCAAGCTACTCTGAACAACCATGGCTCTTTCTTATATGTCCATCAATACAAAGTGGTGGTTCTGAACGCCTGTGGTGTAGACTCTGGAGTCAGATTGTCTGGCTTGAAATCCTCCCTGTGACATTTCCAGCTGTCTAACCCTATGCAAGTTACTCAATCTTTTCACATCTTGGTTCCTTTATTTGTAAAGTGAGGATAATAAAAAATACTTCTGACTCATAGAATTGCAAGTATTAAATAGAATAATGAATGTAAAGCATTTGGCACCATGCTTGGCACATGGTAAACACCTGGTTATTAATAGCCATTATAATTTCTCTCTTTTGATGTTTGTAATTTTTGTATCCTGTTTGCTAGGTTTCATAGGTTTACATCTTAACATGTCTTCATGTATTATAAACTCATTGAAAGCAGCATCTTGATATTTTACATTGTGCCTAATTGATTTTTGAAACATAATGGTTGGTTATTGGATATGGCTCCTTGGCAGGGAACATATTTGGATTAGGATTCTCTTCTCACTCGCACATCCCTAAATGGATAGAACTTCTAGTATGTGAAGAAGAGTTACCTAGAGCTTTACAGCTGGCCTGGACTCAAAGCAGAGACTCCTCCTGGCCTGTATATCCCTGTCCCAAGAGGAATGTAGCCCACTGAAGAGTACTACTAATCAGCACTTGCAGTTCAAGTATACAAAATAGGTATCTGCAAAGGCCTGCACTACCTGAGACGTCTTGAGAAGTCAATGAGGTGTTAGAGAACTTTTAAGATTACCAGATAATTAGTACTGAGAGGAGCCTAGTCAACTTCTTTGTATTCCAGGTCAATATGAGAATCCAGACTGCTTTCTTCTCACCACCTGCCATGTTTCTTTCTCTGCCCATTTTTACAGAAGAATTTCTCTTAAAAGAAAGCATGGAGCAGTGGCAGATTAAAATCATCCAAGGAATGTTTAGAAAGTACAAATGCCCAGATTTTATCCAAGACCAACTAAATTAGAATCTCTAGAAATGGGATTGGACATCAGTATCTCACAAATATCCTCAGGCAAATATAATGTTCAGGCAGGCTTCACCAACATATTATAGAAGGAGATGCTCCACCAACTAAGAATCAGCAGGAAGTAAACAAATTTTCTGAGCACGACATTGTGCTAGGTACCGCGAGGGTGCAAAACCAAAACTTGTCTCTGTCCTCAAGGAGCTGTTAGCTCCTTGCCGGAGAAGACTTCCACCCAGAAAAAGATAAATAACCAGAAGTCTGCACAGTATGGGTATATGCATGAGTCAGAAACTAAAATCTGCAGAAATTTAGAGGTGAGACATCAGTGAAGGCCAGAATTCCCAAGGGTTTCATGGCAGAGGAAGGAGGTAACTGAAGATTTAGAGGGCTAAACAGGCAATAAAAGCTATCCTTGACTTTTTTACATCAAGTTTGGGACATGATTTCAGGAGTGTAGGGGGCTGCTTGAGACGCTCACATGCTTTGGGCCTGAATTTTCAAGACTCTACAAAAGCTTTGTGAATACAACTTGTTATTTCTGTAAAGTTTCCATTCTCAGAACAGCTCTTGAAGGTAATGTTATTGTTGTTTTCAGTTTAGGAAACTGACACTTAGAAAAGGTAAGTACAACTTGAAAGGTGATATGTTTGCAGGTGCACGTTGGACTTGAGCAACAAGCTGGCAACCTCTGAGGAACAGAGATTCAGGCCAGTTGCCAACATTTTTCAGAAACATCAGGGCTCCTTTTGTGCTGTTGGTTTCTTCCTGGGTCATGTAGGAAGGACAAACTCCACCATGAGAAGCTGAGCAAAGCTCTGGTGGCATGATCCCTTGTCTAGCAGCCTATAGCCTCCTTCTTTGCACATAGCATTGAAATTCGTCCTTGAAAATGTGTTCCTCTCAGTAAGAACCTGGAATCTCCTCTACCTGTTTTGACACAGTTTCTTCCCTATTGGCCCTAAGAGTTTCACACAGAAAGAAAAAAAAAAAAAGGCATTGGAATTAATGTATATTTTGTCTCCTTTCAAGAGTATCTTTTTTTACAAATGGAATTTGAGGTATCTAGACTTTCATTTTTGAGAATCACACCTTGGTAACACATTAGTCAAAAGAAACTCATTAACTTTCTCTAATGGAAAAGTTAGAGGCATCACATGCTTATTTGAAGCCGAAGTTTTATTTTATCTAACAGAGGACCCTGCAAACGATATGCTGGTTGGCCCGAGATCCTTTTTGGGGGGATCTGACTGAACATTGACCCCAATTACTGGCATTTTTTGTGCTTCGGTGCTGCTGTTTCAGAACAAAAAACAATAACTAAACTCTACAGAGAAGGCTTTATAAACCTTCCCAGTGGGTCTATGGCTCATTTCTCTTTTTTTCATGGTCACCAAATTGATTTTTCCTTGTTGCTTGTACATGGTGTTCAATTATAGAGAATTGCCAAAATCAGATGACAATCATCTGTCAGAGAAACTCTGTGGAACTTGAGGGGAAAATACAAATTTTTAAGCCTATTCCATTTTAACATCTCTGCCTTCAGCTTTCTCGTTAGGGGAGCTTATCACCATTTTTAGTTGCTCTCTCCAGTTGTTTCGATTTTGCCATTTGTGAGAATGTATCTATTGCTACCATTAAGAGTAATGTGTAATAAGTTGGTTTAATATTCTACTTTGAGGTAACTCTAAAATATAAATGGAGTAATTGTGTTTTTAGGGATCCTTTTTAATTGATCTTAAAATTGGGCTATTAAAGATGAGTTAGCTCCCACCAAAAGAAAGGTGTAAAACAAAAAGGAAGCAGCCATGGGTCCCAGGTAAGGGATCAATGTGACTTCTAGGAAGCCAGTTGAAATTGAAACAGGCGGCCCAAATTGACACAGGCGGCCCAAATTGACATTAGGAGAAAGGTCTCCAGAAAAAGTAGAAATGAGAAATTATGTGCCAAGTTATACTTTTGGACAATTCTATTGAAATGCTGGCTGCTAGAAGAAGTAGAAAGACATAAGTATAAATACAGAGAAAACCAAGTGAATTCTTTAAAAAGATGTAATAAATAACTCTAGGAAAAAAATACATATTCAGGAAAGAAAATAAAATTATACTATGTGACTTGGCCCAGCAGTAAATCATACTGACATGGTTAAATAAAGTTAAATCTAAAGTTATTTAGAAACATGGAGATACATATTAGAAGAAACGGATAAGATATTTGAAAGCAATTGCCTTGGGAAAGTGAAGTTAATATTGCTGGAGATGGAGGAGCAACTGTTCTTTTTTAGTATAAGCTACTTAGCACTTTTTAAATTCTGAACCTGTGTGGTTTCGATAAAAATAAAAATTAACCATTTAAAAATATAAGTTTATATTTGTAGCCTCTTTTTAGCATAAGTAAAAGCCTGGCATGCTTTCCCCAATGTTTTGTGGAGCAGTGCTGAAGGGGAGAATGGCTTTTTAAGCATATGCATTAGGAAGGCTTTGGTGGGTTTGGCACGATGGACAGGCCCTGGTCAAAGTTTGTTTACAACCTCTTTTGGCTATGATCCCACCCTGATAAATAAGGAGAGGGACTTTTATAAACCTCAGAGGGTTGAGTTCTGTGTGTTCCTTTGGGATGCTGAACTTCTCCTTACTATTATTGGCTGTTGGCTCAAGCATAATTCTCATTTTGAAAAATGTTCTGGGCTGGCTGGGTGTGCACTGGGCTTGTGCTTAAATCCTACATGTGTCAGAGCATCTTGCTAGATCTAAGACCTTTGGATGAATGTGAAAATAAGAGGCTGAGAAATCAGAACATATGTCCCAAAAAAGGACAAGGATTTACCCTGAACCCTTGTCTTTGGGTAGAAGTGCTCTGTGCCTTAAAATTTATTCTTAAAGCAATTTTTCTCAGTTTGCAAAACAGAATCCAAGGCAGGGTGTTTGTACGGATTGGAAATTACATTTTTTTACTCAAATAAGTTTCAAAATCTTACATCAGCTGGCTCTTGCATCATTACTAATTATATGCACACAACAATGTTTTGTCATGCCTCAGTCATTCAAAGAGCAAAAGTATTTCCAGGACTGGCAACTCAACTGGTCATCTGAGTTGAGGTATGTAAGTTTTTACAATCTTAAATATGTGGAATTATTTATACTCGGGTTAATAATTAAGGGAGAAATACATTCTAATTTAGGCTCAGATTTAAAAAGAACATGGTATGTGTTTGGGAAAAGAAAATAACATTAATTAAGCATCTACTCTGTACCATGCACTTCACGTATATTATTTCATTAATTCCCACCAAACACTGCATTATTATTTTTATTTTAAAGATGAGATAGAGAGAGGTCATCTGACTTGTGTAAGAAATCCTAGCTAGTAATTAGGGGAGGTGGAATTTTAAGGTTTTTCATCAGCAAAAAAGGAAAGCGTTTGAGCAATTTTTACTGATAAAAATTCACTTGTGGCAAAAGCACTTGTAAAAATTGTTTAAAAGTGGAAATCGTGGGGCTCTACCCAGACTTACTAAAGCAGAACTTCTCAGAGAAGGGCCTGGGAGTACCCTGTGATTCGTACGTACTCCAAAGTTTGAGAACCACTGCTGTAGCAGAGTTACAAATTATGCTCCATTAATTTTGCAGAATGTATCATGTTATCCTATGATTAAATCCCCTTGAAGCTCAGCCTTATTTTATCACCTACCACTTCTCAATCCCTAGAGACTCAGTCAGAATTTCCAAAAACTCTGTATAAAGAATATGTCAGATGATTACATTTTATACTTAAATTGGGCCACAAAGAACTAGCATTTTCTCTTAAGTTTAGGGGGTAGGAGACAAAGCAATGGCAGAGTAAGAACAAGAGCTGAGAGACACTCTATGTGTGTGTATTCATGGCAAAATCCTCAAGTGTTTTGCATCTGTTTACTGTGGTTTCTTAACCATTAGTGCTAGTGCTCAACTGATACATACAGATTTGCCCCCACTCACTCTCGGGGATGGGTAGCTGTGTGCTAGTCCACCACCACTACCACTACCTCCCCGCTCCCCTTGCTTTAGCCACCCTTTGGCATAGTTTATGCCTTGAATAGCTTTGAGAGGAGTAAATGAATGTTCCCAGAATCCGTGAAAGGGTTATTGCCAGAAATTTAATTAAAAGATAAACAGAGATAGACAAAAATCAAGTACAGTACAAAACTAAGAAAGCATAGGAAAGGTGGAGATAAGAAAGGGAGAATTTGTGCTAGCCCATTTTTTTCATCAACCCCCCAGAGTGGGCCATGTCCTGAATATAACAGAGCAGAAATGACAGGATGAAAAGAGATGAGGGCAGTTTATATTCTTCCTACAGTGTCCCTTTCCAAAAATGGAAACTTGTTAATGTAGGAAGGTGGGAGGTACGGACTTTTGCACCAGAGTGTGCTTTTTGTTTGATAAAATAAGAGAGTATAAGGTCAAGAGTGCAATTTGGGATATTTATTCTGAGTTTACAAACATTTATTGAATGGCCTCTATATTGAAGCCCTCTGAATTTTGAAATATTGAACTCTTATGCAGAGAAGTCAGGACACACAAATTTTAGTCCAATTTACTTGTATGACTTCCAGCTGGTCACTCATTTTTTTCTCACGCTTAATCTCTTTGTCTGTAGAAGGAAGTAGCAAGCCAGATGTTTTTTTAGGTCCTTTCGAGTTCTAAGAGTCTATGTCTGCATTTATAATCATGCCACAAGGAAATCCGAAATTTTTCTTTGCTGGCTTAGGAGATTTTGAGTGAGGTTATCATAAGTTTGTTGAAACTGATGAAAGATTACAATTGCACAGACAGATTCTTAAAGCCAACACAGTAGTCATTATTTTTGGAAAATATATTCAGTTAGTGTGAGTACAATCAAGGTCCCTAGTTAGCATCTGCCTATTTCTGAGATGGTTATCAAGTTAGTTGTTCTGCTGATAAATAAAATGCTAAAGCTCAAGGTGCAAAGTGGAGTGGAGAAAGTGACAAAACATTTGCATCCTGAGTACCCCGAGGTTTATCTTCTATGCATACTATTGTATTCCACTTATTTTGGGAAAGCTTTACTGGGTTGTAATTGACATACAAAAAAACTACACATATTTAAAGTGTACAGTTTTATAAGTTTTGACATTTGACATATGTCCACATGTCCAATATGATCTATGAATCAGTCACCACAATGAAGATAATAAACATGTACAGCACTCTGAAAAGTTTCCTTGTGCCTTTTTGTCATTCTTTTCTTTCCTGCCCACAACACCCCTCCCATCCACCTACCTGGTTCTTTCCAGGCAACTATTATTGCTTTCTGTTGCTATACATTAGTTTGCATTTTCTAGAATTTTATATAAATAGAATTATATAGTATATATTCTTTTTTCCTGATTTCTTTCAAATCAAACAATTGAGATTCATCCATACTGTTGCATGTATCAAGGGGTCATTCCTTTTACTGCTAAGTAGTATTCCATTGGATGACTTATAACAATTTGTTTATCCATTTACCTTTTGATGAACATTGGTGTTGAGTTAAGTTTGGGGCTGTTACAAATACAGCTATTATGAGCCTTTGTATAACAGCCTTTGTATGGACATATGCTTATATTTCTCTTGGGTAAATACCAAGGGGTGGAATGGCTGGGTCATATGGCAGGTGTATGTTTAAGTTTAAGAACTTCCAAACTATCCTCCAAAGGGGTTGCTCATTTTACATTTCTACCAGGAATGTGCGGCCCCTTTGTAGTTATAAAATAACTTCTTTGTCACTGATAATATCCTTTGCTCTGAAATCTACTTAGTCTGATATTAATATAGCCATTCAAACTTTCTTTTGTTAGTGTTAGCATGACATATCTTTGTCCATACTTTTAACTTATTTGTGTCTTTCTGTTTGAAATGTGTTTTCATAGGCATCATATAGAGTCTTAATTTTTCATTCAAAATGATAATCTCTGCCTTTTAACTGAGATTATTTAGGCCATTTATATATCATGTGATTATTAATATGGCAAGATAGAAATCAAACTTCCATTTGTTTTCTCATTGTTCTATATGCTTTTTGTTCCCCTTTTCCTCATTTTCTGCCTTCTTCTTCAATAAGCTAAGTATTTTCTTATGATTCCATTTTATCTGCTTTGTTAGCTCATGATATGTAACTCTTCATTTTGTTATTTTAGATAATGCTCTAGGGCTTACAGGATACACTTTTAACATATCACGATCTACCTTTAAGTGATATTATAGAATTTCACATATAGCATAAGGATCTTATAATAGTTTATTTCTATTAATATTTCTCCCCTCTTAGTCTTTGTACTATTACCATCATATGTTTTATTTCTACATATCTTATAAACCCCACACTCCATTGTTATTGTTTTTACTTATGCAGTAAATTATCTTTTGAAGATATTTGAATAAAAAGCAAATCATTATTGCCTTTGTATAGATCTGAATTTCCAGGTGATATCATTTTCCTTTTTCCTGTAGGTCTCCTACAACCTTTCTTATAGTACAAGGAATACTGGTGATAAATTCATTCCAATTTTTATGTGGAAAAGCCTTTATGTAACATTTTTTGGAAAGATATTTTCACTGGGTATAGAACTCTAGATTGACAGAGGGTGTTTTGTGCTTGGTTTTGTTTTTTTCTCTTTCAGTACTTTAAAACTGTTCCTTCACATTTTTTTTTGACAAGATTCTTGCCATCATCTGTATTTGTTCTTCCATATATTTCAACATTTTCCTCTGGCTGCTTATAAAATTTTCTCATTATGATTGGTTTGGGGCAATTTGGTTATGATGCACCTTGGTGTAGTATTCTTCACATTTCTTATTTTTGGGGGTTTTGATTTTCTTGAAGGTATATAGTTTTCTTAAATTTGAAAAATATTTGACCACTATTTCTTCAACTATCTTTTTCATATTTCTACCTTCTTTCAGGAATTCCACTTACACATATATTAATGTCATTTGAAGTTGCTCCACAGTTTGCTGATTCTCTGTTCTTTTTTATGTTTTAGACTCTTTTTCTCTTTGTTTCATTTTTGGTAGTAGCTATTATTACTAAATATGTCTTTAAGTTCACCAAAATTTGCCATTAGTCCCCAAAATGTCTTTTTAATCTAGGTTTTGTCTCTAGGATTTATTTTCTGTTTTTTTCTCTAGAAGTTTGATATAGGTCTTTTAAAAACTATTTTTATTTATTTAGCATGTTCAATATTTCCTCTAGATTTTTGAACATATGAAATAAAGTTACAATAATTTTTGGATGTTCTTGTCAGCTAATTCTAACATCTCTTTCAGTTCTGGATTAGTTTTGCTTGATTGACTTTTCACCCCATTATAGGAGGAATTTTCCTGCTTCTTTGCACGCCGGTAATTTTTGATTGGGTACAAGATATTGCATGCTTTAATTTGTTGGGTGTTGTATATTTTTGTGTTGTAATAGCTATTCTTGAGCTTTGTTTTACGATACAGTTAAGTAATTTGGAAGTAGTTTGATCCTATCTGCTCTTGCTTTTAAGATTTATTAGGCAAGACTTAAGCAGTAATTTCTCCAGGTCTAATTATTCCCCACTACTGAGGCAAGACTATATTCTGAGTACTCTATCCAATGGCCCATGAATTATAAAGTTTTCTTCTCTGGCAGGGGATTGGGCACTATTCCTGGCCCCATGTAGGATCTGAGTACTGTTGCCGCTAATTTTCTTTCCCCAGCTTTAGAGAGTTTCTGCACATGTATGCCCTGATCATTATTGAGCTCAATATTTGAGAAGAATCCTCTGCTAGTCTCCAGAGTACTTTCTCTCTCTGTAGTCTTCTTCTCTCCAGTACCCTACCTATAAATGCTAAGTGCCTTGGTCTCCCCAGACTCTCAGTTTTATCTCCTCAACTCACGGATTTCTCTGGGCTCTGCCTGTGTTTCTCCTCACTGCACCATGGCCTGGAAACTCTCTCAAGGCAATGAGTTCTGGCAATCCCAAGGTTCTCTTCATTTGTTTGCTGTCTCTTAGGGATCATTATCCTTCATTACCTGATATCCAACATATTGACAATCATTCCTGTGTTGACTTTTTGATTTTTTTAGTTGTTTCAGGCAAGAGGATAAATTCAATTCCTGGTACATCTTCTTAGCCAGAATCAGAAGTATATTCTACTTTTCTTTTTTTAAGAGTAACCTAACAACACTAAATAGAAGAAAGGGTGAGAGAACAGAAATCAATGGGGGGAACAACTTCTACAGCATTTTGGGGAAAAGAATAACCCTAATGAGTCTGCCTAAACAAATGTTTGAATGTATAAATGAAAGTTATTACAGCCTTTTAAAATTCAACTTGCAGAAAAGTTCAAGAGTAGCTTCAAGAAATGTATCATTTATGAGCATCCCTTATAAATTTCTTTCAAGTATCATTATTTTTATATGCTCTCAATGTGAAATATAAGAGCAAAAATACCATTCCAGGTATAAAACTCTGTGTAGTGTTAGAACATGTGACTATTTCCTTTACCCCAATTTAGCTGTGCTGATCCATTTACTAGGGATCAGGTTACTTGCACCTAAGGGGACTGTGGATGGCAATGAGACTCTGCATGCCTTCGCATGAGACCCAAGTCACATCTTTTGTGGATGATGCAAGTGATCATTTCTCTTGATGAATTTTAAATAGAACAATCATTTTGATTGCTCTGCTGAAGTCTGACTCAGTAAGACAGCAAAAGCATTTTTTTCCATCATACAGAATCCTCAACAAACCTCAGGATTCTACCAGACATTTTCATGAGAAAATCTGAAATATTTCCAGGGTTTCTCATAGTATTACCAAGTCAATGCCACCCCCTTTTCATGGTATATGGGCATTAAATGGAAAGAGAGTATAGAGTTATAGAGAATAGTATTAGAGAGATTAAAATCAAACCTGAAATTTCATAGTTGGCTTTTGGAATTCCTCTCTCTCTTTCATATTTCACTTTCTTTTCCCCTTCCCATTTGTGAATTCCTTTTTTAACTTGTTAAAAATTATTTATGGTGCCTCAAATTCTTTCAGAAACAAAGGGGCAATAATACATCCACTATATGTAAATGGCAATCTAGTCAGTTCTAGCAGGTGGCTGACCTACTTGGAGGGCAGCCACTTTACATCTTCAGCAAGCAAAGAATTGGTCACAGCCTGATGTGATACAGGAGCTGGAAAGACCATAGAAATCACCTAGTCTAGGGATGACAAGCATCTGGCATGAGGATCCTCATTCCTCTATCCTGTGCTTATGGTTAATTTATCACAAAACACTCTCCTATTGCATTGAGATTCATCTCAGCTGTCTCAACTCGGGACCCCAGGGAGCCACTACTAATCACTAAAAGTAGAACTGTAAAATAAATCCTATTTGTCATTGAGGATCTAGTCCATGCTCTTAATTTTATAGATATAGGAACTGAGGCTTCCAATCAGCTACAGCACTAGGATTGGGACCAGTTCCCTAACTCTGAGCATAGTCATTCCAGTATATCCCTATAGTCCTAAGAGGACAAACATTTTTGCGTGACACAGGATGACAGCGCTGGCCCGGAAAGAAGATTAAGAGTCTTTCATCCTGTTCTGCTTGTTGCCAGACTGAGCTCAAGTATAAAATGGAAAATTTTACCAAAAAAAGAAAAAGATGTTTAACTGATTTAGAAAACAAATCCTGTTGGTCAAGCAGGATAGCATGACTTTTGCTTGTCTTTTTTTTTTTTTTTTTTTTGTCTATCTAATTATACGCACAGCCAGAGAGGAAGAATATCCATACAGAAGTATTTCAGAGTCCTTGAAAGTCTGCAACACTTAGAAACTCCCTTACTCCGATTCTTGATAACTGTAGCTCCTATACTAGATATATAGACTACCAGTGCCTACTGAATGATTATACTGAAAAATAAATTCCTGCAGAAAGAAGGAATCCATTGACTAGGGTGTCAACAAGTCTCAACAGATTATTGTGTAAGGCAGTTGTGATGAAGGGAACACAAAAGAAAGTACATAGCAAGGGTGAGGTTACAGAAAAGGAAACTGGAACAACACACTTTTTTTTCCTAACAATATTGAAGAAAAGTGAGGATTAAGTGAATTGCCCAAGTATTTCAGGTGAAATTGAATTTTGAACCCCAAATCCCTTGACCTAATTCATGTTACACTCTACCACTTTACACCCAGCCCTGGCCACTGCTCAGAGATCCTCTCCATTACCAAAAATTATTGCATAAAGTTCAAAATAACAATCACTATTAAGTGAACACTGTTCCTATGTGCTAGGCTATATGCTTACTGCTTTTCACATGCACTACCTCACTTAGTGTGCTTAGAAAACGTATAAAGTACATTATTTCATTATATCCATATTATAGATAATAAAATTGAATCTTAGAGAAGTTAAATAATTTGCCTAGGGACTCCTGGCTAGAAAGTGACAGAGCAGACATTTGAATCACAATCTGTCCATTGCAAGCTAAACTTTCAATCACTACACTAACTCGCTTTCCGTCTTTTCAGAACCAAATAGAAGAACCTTAGCCTTGTTTTGTATGTTCCTTAGTATTAATAATACAGTTATTGGATCATATAAGAATTATAAAGAATTTATATTCTTTCCTCACTTTTGCTAAAAACCGACAAAAAATGTGGAAGCATATTTAAATAAAAGTCTATGAGGAATAACTTACTGCAAAAATCAACCACTAAACCAAGGCCCTTGATCAAAATTTGACTTTTTTTATACTTAAAAAAGTCTGTGCTCAATGATACAATTGAATGTTAAATATTATATTTTATTTATGACAAACCTCATCCTCATAACTATTTACATACATGACTACTTACACCCACAAGTGCAATTCCAAAAATATATAACAAAGCTTCACAGCCCAATTGCATGCGAGCCTCTTTCTGACTAGTTGAATGGGCAGAGTTAAGTCTGGGAGCTTTTTAAAGGCTGAGGACAAGCATCTAAATGTTTATTTCATTGGAGGCTAAAGTCTATGGGATACTGGTGACAGTTTTCTCTGAAAGGAAGCTCTGAATAGATCAGTTGTTAGAAGCCAAAGGAAGTGGGAGAAGTCTAAATGCAAAGCACAGAGTATGGAAATGAAGAACGCAAACCAGGGGCTATACTGTTAGAAAAATTAGTATTTTTTTAATATGTGCCCTACTGTTTTATTTATTGACAAATAATTGTCAAATAAAAACTATATATATTTATCATGTACAACATGTTTTTAAATACATACACATTGTGTAATGGCTAAATTGATCTAATTAACATATGCATTTTGTCACATACTTGAGTGATGAGAACACTTAAAATTTCTCTTAGCAAGTTTCAATAATACAATACATTGTTATTATAGATCTCTTATTCCTCCTATCTAATTGAAAATTTGTATCCTTTGACCAACATCTCCCCAACCCCTTACCTACCCCACCCCCAGCCACTGTTAACCACCGTTCTACTCTTTACTTCCGTGAGTTCAACTTTCTTAGATTCCACTTATAGGTGAGGATCATGCAGTTTTTGTCTTTCTATGCCCAGCTTATTTCACTTAACATAATGTGCTCCAGGTTCACCCATGTTGTCACAAAGGACAAACTTGCCTTCATTTTCAAGGCTGAGTAGTAGTCCAGTGTGTGTGTGTGTGTGTGTGTGTGTGTATGATTTTTTTAATCCATTTATCCATTGATGGACACTTAGGTTGATTCCATAATCTAGGCTATTGTGAATAATGCTGTAATGAACATGGAAGTGCAGATATCTCTTAGACGTGCTAATTTAATTTCTTTTGATTATATACCTAGTAGTGGGGTTACTGGATCATATTTTTAATTTTTTTAGGAACCTTACACTGTTTTCTGTAATGGCTGTACTAACTTACATTTTCACCAACATCATGAAAATTTTCCTTTTCTCCACATTCTCTCCAGCACTCATTATTTTTTGTCTTATTTATCATGGCCATGTTAACAAGAGTGAAGTAATATTTCATTGTGGTTTTAATTTGCATTTGTCTGATGATTAGTGATTTTGAACATTTTTTCATATACTTGTTGACCATTTGTATGTCTTCTTTTGAGAAATGTCTATTCAGATCCTTTGCCCATTTTTAAATCAGGTTATTTGTTTTCTTACTATTGAGTTCCCTATATATTTTGGATATTAACCCCTTGTCAGATTTTTGCAAATGCTTTGCAAAAATTTTCTCCAATTCCAAAGGTTGTCTGTTCACTCTGTTGATTGTTTCGTTGGCTGTGCAGAAGCTTTTTAGTGTGATGTAATCCTATTTGTCTATTTTTGCTACTGTTGCCTGTGCCTTTGGGTTCATACCCAAAAAACTCATTGTCCAGACCAATGTTACGGAGTTTTCTCCTATACTTTCTTCTAGTAGTTTTATAATTTCAGGTGCTACATTTAAGTCTTTAATCCATTTTAAGTTGATTTTTAAGATGGTATGAGATAAAGGTCTAATTTCATGTTTCTATATGTGGATATCCAGTTGTTCCAACACATTTATCAAAGAGGTGGTCCTTTCTCCATTATGTGTTCTTGGCACCTTTGTCAAAAATCAATTGAATGTAAATGCATGGATTTATTTATGGGTTTTCTATTGTTCTATTGGTCTATGTGTCTGTTTTTAGGCCATCTGTTTTGATTACTATAGATGTGTAATATATTTTGAAGTCAGTTAATGTAATGCCTCCAGCTTTTTTCTTCTTGCTCCAGAAGTATTATTTTAACTTGTCTGAAGGAATGGCCAATGATTTCAAAAACTGAGAAAATACCATTAAAGAAAAGCTTTTGAGAAATGTGCCCAGGCCTTTACCCAGAAAATTCTCTTTGTGAGAAAAATCAGAAACTTGCCAACATTAAAAATATTTCTATTGAATCCATGCAAAAGGATTAATTTATCTTAGAGAACATGAGACCCAATGACATTCCTACGTACTACTAAAAGTTTTAGGAATCTTGTTTTAATTTAGTGTCACAAGTCTCAATAAAAGCAAAAAAAAAGTGCTATTGCTTACTGTATGTATGCATACTTTCAACTGCACACGGCCTATGGATGGGGGAAGAAAAATGAGACACAGTAAAGATTCTGGAAGAATTCCTGTTCCAAAAATAAGAAAAACATACTTTACAGCGTTCTGAAAGTTACTTGCTGAGTATCTCTAATCTGTTGTTGGAAATCAGGTGTAGAATTGATTTTCCAATAATGGATTTTTGACAGCTGTTAAAAAAAGTATTATATTTGCAGTGAAAAGTATTCTTTCTGTGCTGTCTGAAAATTCAATAGTCCCTTCACTACAGGAAACAGCACATTACATACAGATAAATAGGGGGAAACTGAATTATGGGGCATCAGTCCCATCAAAGGTTTCCATAAAATTGAGAGAGACACTTCAGTGGTTTGTATAAGTGCCAGAAACTTGAGGTAAAATTATAGCCACTGACTTAAGATCTTGCCAAAAGAGCTTTCCCCCTGCAAGTTATCCTCCCCCATGAGTCCCAAGAGCCTCTGTTTCCCTGGCCTTCTTTAGTTTCCCCTGAGCTCTTTGGAACTGTGAATTTTTCCTTCCTACTTATTCCTTCGTGAGCCTTGAAGGACTCCCAAGTCCAGACCTACCAATCTCTGATCTTCTTTGTGTCTCATGCTCCCTCCAACTTTTTCCAAACCCCAACCTCAGGCTTCTAGCCAGGGACACTTCCCACTCTTTCAGCCAGAGAGGCTTCTCAAGGTTGAAGAGACCATTTTTTTTCTGTGTGGCATTTGAAGGCTCCCACAGAGCTTCTCCAATTTTGCCTTTCTATTCCAACGATTCTTTTCTCCGTTTGTCAGCCTTGAGAACACTTTCTCTACTTCGAGCTTTGGCAGCACTGTTAGCTAAATTCCACAGTTCACATTATTTAAAAAAAATTTCAACATATTAAGGAGGTACAAATGTTTTAGGTTACATAGATCATTTCCGTAATGCTTGAGTCCTGGCTATAGGTATGCCCATTACCCAAATAGTGTTCATAGTACCCATTAGGTTGGTTTATTCCCTTTCCCTTCTCCCCCCACCCACTAGTTGCTTTACACTGAGTTTTATTTCCCTCTGTGCACTTGTGTGCTCATCAGTTAGTTCCAATTTAACAGTGAGTACATGTGGTGTTTATTTTTCCATTCTTGTGATACTTCACTTAGGATAATGGTCTCCAGTTCCTTCCAGATTGTTGCAAAAGGCATTAAGTCATTCTTCTTCATGGCTGAGTAGTATTCCATGGTATGCATATACTACATTTTGTTAATTCACTCATAAATTGATGGGCATTTGGGTTGATTTCACATCTTTACAATTGTGAATTGTGCTGCAGTAAACATTGAAGTGCAGGTGTCTTTTTGATAAAATGATTTCTTTTCCTTTAGGTAAATACCCAGTAGCGGAATTGCTGCATCGAATGATAGGTTCAATCTTTTAGTTCTTTGAGGAATCTCCATAGTGCTTTCCATAGAGGTCATACCAATTTGTAGTCCCAACAACAGTGTATAAGCATTCCTTTCTCTCTGCCTTCATGCCAGCAACTATTGCTTGTGGGCTTTTTAATAAAAACCATTCTAACTGGGATAAGGCGATATCTCATTGTGGTGGTTTTAATTTTCATTTCCCTGATGATTAGTGACATTGAGCATTTTTTATGTGTTTCTTGGTCATTTGTCTTTCTTCTTTTGAGAAGGATCTCTTCATGTCTTTTGCCCACTTTTTAACAGGGTTGTTTGTTTTATTCTTGCTGATTGGCTTGAGTTCTTTGTAAATTCTGGTTGTTAGCCTTTTAGTGGATGTGTAGCTTGCAAATATTTTCTCCCATTCCGTAGGTTGTCTATTTGCTCTGTTGATTGTTTCCTTAGTTGTGCAGAAGTTTTTTATTCTAATCATATACTACTCATTAATTTTTGTTGTTGCCCACAGTTCACATTTAAGTCTCACTTGAGTTACTTTTCTTTTCCTCCCAGATTGCAGTGAGTTTTCAATTTGTTTCTTCCTAACTTATTTCATACCTTCTAAGCTTTTTTTGACCACCTCTGTGCTGATACACACTGTGGATTATTTATTTAAAACAATTTAAGTCCAATTTTAAATTTAGTGCCCTACTGTTCAAAGAATAATTAGCACAATAAGAATGAGTATGCTTTTCATTTGCTTCATTATAGGGCTGTTTTTATGGGATATTGTATCAGGAAGGTACTTTGGAGTCAATTATTTTGATCTATTCATTCTGGAAATAAGAGGTAACATTCTTCAAGAGAAAGGATGACCTGAGAGAAGTAATGATAAAAGCTTGGCACTTCAGGCACACAGAGATTCTAGTTCTTATTCTGCTGTTGACTCATGAAAGGATTTCAGAAAAGCCAGTTAGAAGTGTGCTTGTCTGTCGAGTGAGGATGAACTACCTCTCAGGTTTCCAAATGAGGAGGAAATTGCTAAATCGGGTTCCTAACACATTGCTCTTTGTAGCTCATCCATTGTCAGGGACCTCAGCCAAGTAGTAGGAAAATGGCTCTCTGGATATTGTTACACATCCCTCATTAGGTGGGTCGATTCTTTTAGTCAATAGAACTCACACATGAGTTCTAGAAAAAATTTTTTTTAACTAACTTACAGATGAATCTGTCTTTTAAGGCAATGGAACTTACACATGGAAACTTAAAAAGAAAGGACTTAACCATAATTTAGTATAATTTTGGGGTTAATCTAGCCTAGATTTCCCAAGGTCAAAAAAAAAGAGAATTTCTTCTTTTACTATGAGCGGCACTGTAATCAATGAACCAATGATTTAATACCCATCAGCTGCTTATAGATTATAAGCTCCACCTGAGCAGAGATAGTATCTTGTTGTTTTTCATATATATTTGTTAAATGAATAAATAAGTGAATAAGTGACTTTTTAATTAAACAGCCAAAATATAGTTTAAACATAAAACCAATGTCAGGATTTTGTTATGTCAGGTATTACAAGATACTCAGGAAGTGAAGTCAATTCCACTTGTCATGTGCTGTTGGCACAATTGAAAACTACCATTTAGTGTGTGCAGGCAGATAGAGATCTTTAGAGGGGGGTGTTCTAAATTTTAATGAGATGGAAGCTTTCCTTTCCTTTTTTAAATTTTTCTTTCTTTCTTTCTTTCTTTCTTTTTTTTTTTTTTTGGTGTGTAAGTCTTCTAAGTATAACTTATTCACTGGCCTGGCCTACAATTGTGGACTTGAGGTACAAAAACATAAAAGACTCTATTGATATAGGCAAAATTAAATTAGAGGTCTGAATTGGGAAAAGTCCACAGAATTTAATCATCAATAAAATAGACCCATCCCACCAATTTGACCTTTAAATATTAAATATTGGAAGGATCTAATTATTTCTAATGAGAACTTGAGAGTAAACAATAGCTATATTCTCCACCTCCAGAATTCTGTTGTTTTGTGCGACCAGAACTACATAGGGTTCCATGTAGCTGTTGATTTCCCTCTGGACATAGCTGAGGCTCTGTTGGGGGTGGACATGTTAATCTGTAATATCAATCCCATATCAAAGCAGAGTCCTCATTTTGTTGTGTACTGATCTCCAGGACCCTCTCACAGAGCCCAAAATGCCTTCAGCAGATGGCTCAGTTTTCCCCTCTGCCAGCCATCATTCCTTTCATCTTCATAATAAGTTTTGATAACTCTTCCAACTATCCAGTCTGAACCACCTAAATTGTACCCCCAATTTAGAGATCAAAACTACTCGAAACTGCTTTAGATGTTGAGCCTCAAGTTCTAGTACATGAGTGTCATTTGTGTTGAGATGGAAAGAATGAGTAAAATTAGAGAGACAAAAAGGAAAAAAAAATGATCGATCCTTTTGATGATTGAGAGGACTCATCATGTCTAAAGGACCAACAGTGAGTGTAAGAGTGCTCAAAAGACATTCAACATGGCACGGTAGAAGGTGAGGGAGTAGAATCAAGAGTTAAGATGCAAGAGGTAGGCAATATAGGGCATTAGAAGCCTTGGAAGCCACACTAAGAAGTTTGGACTTTATTTCAAGCCTATTAAAAGATTTCCAGCCAGGTTGTAACAAGATAAAATTTGTGATGTTTAAAAAGATCAACCTGGTTCTAGATTGGAGTAGGGATTCAAGAAAGATAAGACATATGGCCAGGAGACTTGTAGGAGGATGTTGCAAGAATCTGAGAAAGACATGTTGGTGGCCTGAACTTGAGCGTTGCAGGGGGAATGGAGAGAAGTGGATGAATCTGGGAGGGTGTCAGGGGGGAAAATTGGCAAGTGTTGGTGATAAATAGAATCAAAGGGTGAAGGAGAGGTACTTGCTAAAAATGACTTCTAGATAGGTGGTTTAGGCAACTGGATGGTAGAAGAAAGTAGTTAGCTCAATTTTAGAGAAGTTTGAGGCATTTATCAGAAATCCAAATAGAAATACTTATAAGACATTTAAATAGGTATATCTGGAACACAGATGAAAGGTTTGAGTTAGAGAGGTAGATCGGGAACACATCTGTACATAGATGGCAGTTGAAACAAGAGGAGTGGATGAGATTGCTAAGTGAACAAACAAAAGAAGAACGTTTATCTCTCAGACTTAGCTCTCCAGAAAGCAGAGAGGGCAGAAGCATCTGTTCTACTATTTTATGTAGAGCATACAATCCCATGGAAGCAGGGGTGAAAGGGGGAATGAGGCAAAGAAGAAAAAACAAAGCTGATAGGAACTTGCTTTACCCAGTTGGCTGCTGCTTAATATCAAGTAGGACTATTCTTCAAGAGACCTGAGCTCAGAACTGTGGTGGAAAGGGGTCAGAAAGGAAGAAGAATATATCACCCCCAAATCCTTCATTAGTCAAAAGTTTACCCCAGTAACATTGACTTTTCTACTTTTTCCACCCTTCAGTACACACATATTCCCCACTTAAGAGCTGCTCCTTGCATTGGTGACCAGTAGGATCTGTGGTGTCTTATGAATCATTGCCCATAGGGAAGCCACAGGCCGGAGACAGTAGGCATGAGGCCAGGCACTGCAGGCTGGACCCATGCAAAGTCAGTCGGGCAGCCACTGGCAAAGCCCACCCAAAGTTCATCATTATGGTAGTGGCAGGATTGAAACAAGCGGACAAGGACTTTAGAGGTGACAGGTGAAGCCAAGAAGGCCCAAGCTGGTTCATAAAAAGTACTCTAGGTCAAAATGTCCCAAACACTAGTGTTAATACTTAGGGGATGGGCAAGAGGAAAAGAAGTGGTAAACAAGACTAAAGAAGGCTAAGGAGAAACTTCTAGAAAGATGGAGATGAAGGAGTGGCTGAAGATGGGGAGCGGATAGCAAATAGAGATAGGTCTGCTGTATTACAGCAAAATGAGTGATTCTCCAAGTTTTTCCAACTCTGCACCATTGTTAATGATGTTCTTTCTTCTTAAAGAATCTTCCCCCATAATTCCACTCCTCTCAAATCTACCCTTATAATTTTACCCATTTGGCAAGTAATGAATTACTTTGTCACTCAGAAATTTTTTCATTATTCTTCTCCATCCAAACCGGAGGTCATTTCCCCTTGTGAGACCAACTATAGTGCTTACAGCATCTTTCTGTTTGGGATGTTGTTACTTATGTATATGTTTTAAACTTTTGGTCACCTTGGTATCTCCTTCAGTGCTTTGCCAGTCATAGGGACCCTAGGGACACTTGTTGATTATAAATGATTTGAGGATGAAATTATCATAAAAAGCTATACCCAGAGGTTAATTATCTAGCTAATATTTCAAAGGGCTAAATTCCATAATGATAATCACCTAAAGTCCAGAATCTAAGTGAGCAGTGGTTTTTCAAGGTCAGAAAGTGAGAATGAACTGGGATTTTTCTCCTTGCATCTTCCTCTGCCTCAACTTTTGTCTCTTTTGTCACTTTCTCTTATTTACTGTTTCCTTATTTACTGCTATCTCTTTTCTTCGTCCGTTGTGTGTATCACTTGTTCTCTCCCCATTTCCTTTTCAGCCCATCTGTTTTTTCTCCTTCTTCCTTTGCCTCACCATTTTAAGTGTTTATTTAGCACCTATTATGTATAAGACACCTAAAGGGAATCCAAGTACTGACCTGAAGGAAAAGGAAATCTAATTAGGTAAATGAAACACACACATCTTGAGACAATATTTTATTAAAATCCTGGAACTTGTCTCTCTACACTTTCTATTTCTGCTTTTCCTTCTCCCTCCCCTTGCTACCACATTCTTGCCTCCAATTCCTAACAACAGCAGCTCATTTTCAACTGATCAGTGAAGTACACTATAGCTTTGGGTTTGAGAGCTTGGGCTTCAACTACAAGCTGGCCTTTGTGCAAAGACAATTCTACCACTTGCCAGCAGAGGAACTCAGGCCAATTAATTAAGCCTCAGTTTCCTAATCAGAAAAATAGGAATAATAATAGTGTATATTTCATAGTACTATTGAAATTTAGAGGCAATGGCACAACAGAATGTCTGGCACAGAGGTACAGTTCAATAAACATAACTATTATAACAATAATCACCATAATATATCATCAAGTATTATTGAGTTACAGTCTACATTTTAAAAAACAAGTTTGAGATGATTATAGCTGTTAAAAAATCATAGATAACTAAACAAAGTTGCTTATATATCATGTTGTTTTTCGTAGGGCTAAGGGTGGGTAGGGGAATTACCTCACTCTATGGTAACCAGTATGGGAGCATTTTGGCTGAATATCAATGGGTGAAAGGCAATGTTCCATCCTCTTCATTCTCCTAAGCTTCCGCCCTTCCCTTTCCAATGACTAGGTAAATTATGCCTTCTCAAATCAAAAGGGAGAGTGTCTTCCTTATGTTTAAATTTAGGTCCATGCTGTAAATTTCCAACTCTACCCAAGGACACGGACTATTTCTGTTAAGAAGATCCCACAAAAGGATCAAGCTAATGTTCTTTACAGACTTGTATTTTTGGTATGCTGTCCACACTGACAGTCCCTATGGTTACACACTCTGTTAGCCAGAGCACTTCCTTTAAGCAAGCAGAGGTGTAGGGAACAGAATGGAGGAGGTGACAGGAAAATGCCCAGCAAGCAGTCTTGTTGGGAAAAGTAATGGTGTTCAGAATGATGGATGAAAGCATAGCTGTGAAACAGGGACAGGCAAAGGCAGGAGGAATAATAACTTGCTGAAAGGACTCTGGAAGTAATGCAGAAAAAGAAAGAATTTACCAAAAAAGAACATAGGTGGGGATAGAAAATGTAATTAATACAAAGATAAATCACGATGAATTTTTTTAAGTTCTTAAATTACTATGTGGAGAAGAAAGAATATTTAGTTTGTGAACTTAAAGAATTTGGAGCTATTTTAATACTCCAAATATTTTTTGCACTAAAATTTAGATGTCAAACCTATCTGATTATATATATACCCCCCCACCACCAGCCCAAGAGAAATGGTTCTTCAGCTTTTGCTTTTTGGAACCATAAGATACTTTTAAGAATCTACTGAGAGTTGTGAATACTTCTCCCTAAAAAAAATGCACTTATAAGCAAAATATTGCATGTACAATTTTAGTAGGTTATAGACATGGACATACTAAAGCCTATTCATGGACTCCAATATTCGCTTTTAAAGAAACTCAAATAAAATCTTTTACTCTCATTTGACTGATGGCTCAGCTTAAAGAAATCATTATTTTCAGAAAAGAATAGTGACATCCTCAAATGGTAAGCATTGGGGAAAACAGAAAATTTCTACTTAATCCCAAACTCTAAGCAAATATTAAAAACTTCATCCTGTTCATGTTACAATACAAATTAAATAAAACATTAACAGAGCTGTCAGATTGACTTGACAACCTCTGCTCATGTGTTTTCTCTAAGGGCCCAAGTTATGTAAGAAAAAGTGAAAATTGTACATTTCAGCTGTTCTACTTTATGTAGACTGCTTGTCTGGTCAGCAGCAAGGTATCTTCAGAGAGAACAGGGCACCGAGGGTGGCGGATGGAGGAGGTAGGGCACAGAGAAATAGGGCCCAAGAGAGACTGGGAATTAGAGAGAGATTTAGACTCCTCCTGCACATGGCGAATAAATGATGAACACAGGAAGTACAGACAACTAAAATCAGGCAGTGGCTAAAACACATAATCAATTTGATATAAGGACTCTGTACAGTCTAAATCTTAAGACTCAAAAGTGAAATTTACAGAATCATGAATTGCTAATGTAATGTAGGATCCCAGATTGAATCCTGGAATAGAATAGTTCATCAGTGGGAAAGCTGAGGAAATCTGAACAAAGTCTATGATTTAGTGAATAGCATTGTACTAGTGTTAATTTCTTAATTCTCATAAATGTAACAAGGTGTTGACACTGGGGGAAGTTGGGTAAAGCATATATTGAAACTCTCTGTATTATCTTTGCAACATTTCTGTAAATCTAAAATTATTTTAAAACAACAGACTAAATTTTTAGAAAAGAATCCTGAATAGAGGAACTAAAATAGATCTTGAACAAATTATTAAATCATCAAATATGATTTCAGAAAACTAAATGCCAAACCATCTCACTTTGAAAGAAAGATTCCACCTGGTTTCTCAGTAAACCTACCCTGGCATTTCATCTTCTTATTGTCATAGTCCCACTTTACATTTAATCTGGTCCCTTTTCAGGCTTCCTTTCATACATGGGGAAAGGAAAACGTCTAATTTACCATGCTTTGACCTTTCATATTCTTGATTAGCAGTACTATTTCCCAAAGCAAATTGATTGTTCTTTAACTTTTCTCATCAATGGAATTAATACAGCAATTCACCATTTCTGTTTATTTCAAACTTGCTCCAAAATTTCAGTTCCTCCTAAGATCCTATCTATGCACATTCAGTTTAATTGGGTGGGAAAATATCTAATGTGTACTATCAAATGGATGCCCTGGTGTGTGAGCAGTAGGGGAAAAAATACTGCTTTTCCAGTGTTTAAGAAATTGTATCAGCTGGTTTAATAAAAACAGATTTACTGAATATTTTTATGTACTACAATACAATAAATGTGTATTGAAAGCCTTTTATAAGCCATGTGATGGGAAAATAAGGCTAAATGAAATCCCTAACTTCAAGGAGATTTCATTCGAGAGAGGACACACCCAGGTGAAGACGTAATTTCAGTGTAAGTTGCTATCAGAGAAGTGTAGCGTAGGGTCCTGTGGGATTGTACAAGAAAAGCATTGGGACTATAGCCAAATGCACATTTAATCATTCTTCTGCCCAGAGTTAAACATCTATAAAGCAGGCTGAAATGGTGCTTTCCCATGGCTTTTTTTAACAGATGCTTTTTCCCTGCACACAAAGGATCTTTAAATTGTTCTACTCTAGTCACAAAGCATCTTTGACATGCCATTTTCTGTGAAACACATTGTTGCATTTTTGTCTAACATGTTATTTTCCCAATGACTATTTATCATCTGCTCTATGTTTGTCTAATGAACAAAAAGTGTAAGGCGATGAAATAAACCTCAGCAAAACAATGAAATGGCAACCATGTATCATCGATTTAGCAAGGAAGGAAAAGAACAAACAAAAAGAGCATAGAGACTCAGTTGCTTCTGAATACCAGGAAATGGCATCTGTTTCTCAACAAGTTAATAGTACCAACTGTGCCAACTAGTTGGAACAACTAAGAAAAAAATAATAAAAAGCTAGCCAGCTTTTAATTAAAAAAAAACAAAACTATTCATCTTTATTCAGGTGATCCAACAGGATACACTCAAGAGGCTAACAAAGCAGCCATAGTAAGATTCCTCATGTCCACAAGCAGTAATTTCTCTTTCCACTACCACTAATTCAACCAAGAGAAATATTTTAATATCATGTATCAGTCAGCTCAGGTTGCCATAATAAAATACCACAGACTGGGGAGCTTAAACAACAGAAGTTTATTTTGCACAGTTCTGGTGCAAATAATATAAAACCATAGATTAAAAAATTAGTTCCTGGATAGCATATCTTCTAAAAGCAGTGTCAACTACAGCTGCATTTCTAGAGATGTCAGTGCCTTAGGCATACCGTTCTGCTTGTCAAAATGAATAGAGTATCCTGGGGAACCAGTGCATCACACGTGTTAGGAAACAACATAGTGGTTGGATTAAGGCTAGAAAAAAGGCAGTGGATACAAAAAGGTGCTAGTAGATGAATAATATTCTCCAGAAGAGAGGATTTAAAAATCTGAGAAATACTAACTTTCTAAACTTATGTTCAAATTAAAATAACATGTTGATGACTTTCCGAAGGTAGCTTTGGAAGCACATTTAAAGGTGTACTAAGGGGACATATGGGGCTGGTGTGTGTGTGTGTGTGTGTGTGTGTGTGTTTCCATAGTTCTATCTTGAATGTGTGGTGTGGAGGCCTTAAGGTAGAACATTTTAACTTCTCAGGTCTAGGCTCCATATTCATTGTAGGATATTGACAAATATTTTTCCATAACTTATCAAAGTAAGATAAAATAACACACATAATACTTTAATAAAAAATTAATTTTTTTTAAATCAGAGAAAAGGAACTCTAGCGTGAACACAAATACAGTTCATACCTTTGGACAATGCAGCTGGCATCACTGGTCATCAGATTCCTCAACTGTAAAATGAGGACATTAAGCTAAAATCTTATCTTTAAGATTCCTTTGAATTTTAAGACTCTCCTGTTTTTTTATGTGATCACACTTCTAAATGTAAAGACGCCATAGAATCTTTAGTCGTAGATAAAACTGTGAACATATTTTCTTATTATTCGAACTTAAAAATACCATTTTACTTTTGTGTGCCTTTTAGGTTTTATAAAGCAATTTCTCCTATTTTAATACATTTTTTCTCACTACACCCGGTAAGAAAGATTTCAGTCACCATTTGGAAAATAAGGAAACTGAAGAAAAGAGAAATGAAGTGACTTGCTTGAGGTTGTAGCCCTAGTAAATGGCAGAGACTCAGATCCACTCTTTTGACTCTAAATACAGTATTGTTTCTACTCTGTCTGATAGTATATTCTACTTTTCAGTCCATGGGAATACCATTTTTAATGGAAATTAAAAATTATTCTTCAATCACATTATTTCATAAGCATTTATTATATACCTGTGCTGAGCTTTGGGGTTATATCATTTAAATCAGAATCCCTTTCTACAAAGCAAATATGAATCTATGGACATGTCCGTGAAACTGAAATTTCCACTTGTTTATAATGTTTTCCATTCACCCATCTTACTCATTTCTACTCTTCCTAATTTCTACCCTTTCTATATGCTATGAGACAAAAGATGCCTTCTTTGACATTACTTAGAGTTTATCTACATATGTGCATTGAAACCAGGCAAGGTGACGAGTGACCCCAGATACTTAGGAGGCTGAGGCAAGACGATTGTTTGAACCAGGGGTTCAAGATCAGCCTAGGCAACATAGTAAGACCCTGTCTCAAAAAGAAAAGTGCATTGACTTGAAGATGCAGCAAGAGGTAAACATAAAAGGAGAGTGTGTGGTATTATACTTCTATTTTCTGTGTGTGGCTTCTTGCTCCTGATACACAGGAACTGGCTACTTTGCACTGTCATGGAATAATATAATTAAAGAATAATTTTTTATTTTTATATAAAACGATGGAGCTAAAGTCTTGCCTGCATTAGGAGTTATTCAAATAAGAGTTCTAATGATGATGGACATGATAGAAGTTCTGATGAAACAGAGCAATTTCACAAAGAAGAATAATTCACTAAAAGAGATTCTACAACATTGTACTGTCTCAATGTGATAGGATGATCACCTAATCTTTGTATGTTAGACCACTGGGAGTTGAACATTCAGGGTACCAGTATTATTACTGGACAGTATTTCTGCTGTTTGAACTATCAGTATCTGGGAAGGGTTTAGAAAGACAGATCCTAAATTATATTTCTCTTTATTATAAATAAATAATTGAAAATATAAGGACTTTGAGCAAAGTGTATAGTTTGGTGGTTAAGTGCACTAACTGGAGAGATACATGATATTCAAAATAATGTGCTAAGAAGGGAGTTGGATTTGGAAGCGAAGGACTAAATACTAAACTTAAAGTTAGGAAGCTGAGGAGAGAGAAGGCTCCCTAGGGCCTGGGCTAGGCTGTGGCTATAGGGTTGAGAGGAAGGGACGGCCTGTACTTGAGATAGGGTCACTGATGGTGCTATATAACTGGTAACTCTCATTCCTCCTCAATTAATCACTTATTAAAATGTATTGAGGAGAACTACATTCTGTTCCAATATCTCCACATGTATAAAACAAGATTTCTAGCAAGTTTTATTTCCAAGCCCTTCAGGGAAGACAATTACATTTCTACTTATGTTAATTTGGCAACTGAAGTCAGAGGAATAGTTCCTTGGGAGTCTTGGGGTCAGAGAATATTGCTAAAAATATAATTCATTTCTGGCCCATGAGACTCTTTGTATCAAAATGAATTGCTTGGTTTCATTTGTAGAAAAAACGACTTTTTACATTGCTGAGACATGGCTGAGAGGCATTTGTGTTAAATAATTCTTAGGCATGAGAGAAAAAGTATGAAAGTGCTTTGATTAAAAGGTAAGGTTACTTTATTAGTATCCACTCTTTGTGATCATTGATTTGTGGAAAAACGAAAAAGAAAAAAAAATGAAGCAAAGACAAAGAAAATGCTAATGGCTGTTATGTTTGTTTTGTGTATTTACAACACTGTACGCACGCTACACATCCCTAACTGCGGTTACATAATATCAGGTTATATAAAAAAGACCTTACATAATTATAAGCCAGATTATACAGTTTTATGTTTACCATGGAAAGATCTATATTCTGCTCCTAAGGCTATGAAATGCTATTTTATGCCTTGAGGAAAGTAATTAATGAACAAGCTAGAAATAAATTTTAATTTCTCTAGAATTTGTAACTAATATTGATGATTTGTTGCATGTCCTCAAACTCCTTTGACAACAGAAAACAGTCTGATTAAGGCAACTCCACCCACACAAAAGACATATATTTACTCTCTAAACCATCAACATTTAAATTTAGTTCTAGTGTGTTTAACACAGAGATAAATGATTCTGCATTTTAACTTCAGTATATCTATGTAACTTACTGCTTTATTAATTGGAGCTATCAGAACATTGAAATTTCTTTGAACTTATTTGGTTTTATTTTACTGTTTGCACTTACATTTGAAAACATTAAAGCAATATGTATTTTGCTTTTTATTACATGTATTTTGTTTTGTAACCTAAATATTGAACTATTACTTTAAAAGCTAGGTAAAACAACCAAGAGTGATATCAATATTTAAGTAAGCTATTCTTCAGGAAAGATCCTAAGAATAAGTTATTTAAGTAAATTTTGGAACAGCATTCACTGGAGATAATCAACTAGACTTTTAATGTCATGACCCAAAGAATCTAGCCATATTTACTAGTAACTCAAATTTGTGAATGTGAGCTGTGATTGCAGCTTGGTTATATCCCATTTCAGCAATAGGATGAGTAGGCTCTAGTTTTTGTTTTGCAATCTGATAGAATATTTTCTAGGCATGGGTGACAGCCTATGTGATTTTTTTTAGTTTCACTAAAAGAACTTGGAACTTTTAGGGTTAAAAATAAGCAAGTCCTAGGCAAAGTAGGATGAATTGGTCATCCTACTAATTGTACTTGACTCTTCTGCTATAAAGGCAAAAGCTTTATTCAGATAGCAGAGCAGATAAATAGAAAAAATAGGTCCTTAATGACCTATTTGAGCAGCTACATCAGTTTTGAATTATTTACCTCTGAATTTCACATTAGGTAAGAAAAACAAACCCAGTTTTGTTCAAGTCATTGTGGTAGTATTTTTGGTTAAATGCAGCCAAATGCATTTCCAACTCCCAGACACATCCAATTGAATCTAGATATTCAGAGAAGCTTTTAGAAAGGATGATGACGAAGCTGAATCTTGATCAATGAGTAAGAATTAATGAGGCAAAGAAAGGCTTTTAGCTTGAGGTCAGGCCACAGAACGCACTGGATGGAGTGATCAAAACTCCAGTAGAAAACTGAGTCTCTCTCACATGAAGCATCAGAGGTCAAAGTACAGGACAGCCACAGCCACTAAAATATAAGTATGTGTGTGGGGGAAAGGAGGAGGCATTATTCCAGAAAGAAGAAATCCAGAAAATATTGAAGGTAGCCAGAGGAAAATGACCTATAAACATAAGGAAACAGTAATTCAAATGACTGCTCACTTCTCCTCAGAAACAATGAAGGGCCAGAAGGAAGTGTCATAAAATTGTTAAAGTGCTGAAAGGAGAAATCTGTCAACCCAGAATTCTACATCATGTAAAAATATCCTTCAAAAATGAAGGTAAAATAAAGACATTTTCAGATAAGGGAAGAGAATTCATTGTAAGCTGACCTACACTACCAGAAATTCTCAGAGAAGTTCTCGGGATGATGAGAAATGATATTAGATGGAAGCTCAGAACTTGAGGAAGAAATGGAGAAAATATGAAATGGTAAATATATTGGTAGATATAAAAGACTATATCTTCTCTTATTTATTAAAATACATATTACTGTTTAAAAAATGACATAATTGTGCTGTGGGGTTCAAGTGTGTAGATATAATGTCTATGACAACTGTAGAGTAAAGGATTAAGCGTTGTAATCAACGGGCCTATACAGGTACCAGGTTTCTATATTTTATATGAAGTGATATTAACCCTGAATAGATTGTAAAAATTTATCGTGTATATTTAGAAATATAGCTAAAATGTAAAGGGATATATTTAAATGAAATTCTAAAAAAATTCAAGTGATCCAAAAGAAGGTAGTAAAGGAGAAGCAAAGGAAAGCAAAATAGAGAATACAAGCAAAAATCAAATAATGAAACATGAGATATAAATCTAGTCATATCAATAATGACAATAAATGTTAATAAGTTAAACTCTCCAATTACACACTAGAGATTATCATGAAGGATTAACAAAAAAAGCCTCAACTATAGACTCTCTATAAGAATGCACTTTAAATGTATGGCACACATAGCTTGAAAGTAAATGGATGGGAAAGATAAACTAGTCAAACAGGTAAGCATACGGAGTGTGAGAAAGAGACTCAGTATTAATATCAGATAAAATAAGACTTCAAGAGAGAATATAACCAGAGATAAAAAGGGACATTTCATAATGGTGAAAGTTTCATTCATAAGAAAGAAATAACAATCATAAATATGTGTGTACCTAATAATACGTTTCCAAAATATATGAAGCAAAAATTGAAAGAATGAAAGGGAGTCATAGATGATTTAATTATCATAGAGATATCAACACTTTTCCCTCAGCATTTGATAGAAAATCTAGGCAAAATTCAGTAAAGACATGAATGATCCAAACAACCGCTATCAACCACCATGAACAAAATGATATCCCCAACAACTAGAGAATGCACACAATTTTCAAATGTACACGGTACATTCACCAATAAAAGAAATAAACCACACAAAATATGTTTTCTGACCACAATGGAATTAAATAAGAAATTAATAACTGTAAGATGCTAAGAATTTATTAGAGGCAGACTAGGAGGATATGAAAAGACAAACTTATTACAGGGTGAACTAGCGTTGAAACTTATGCCCAAATATTGTTACAGGAAAAATGTTTATTAAAATAATATAAAACAAAAGAATTATTATAAAATGTCCAAACTCCAAGCTTTTGATAATAATCAAAGCCTGCAAAGAATACCATAATGTGAAGATTCCCAAATAAAATATGGAAAATAGGAAAACAAACTATTAAGTAGATTAATTAGCACTTAAGGTAAAATCCACATTGCTAGGAAAGGTAAACACTGGTCACTTCATTCAAAAATCCTTGTAGAGTATCTATATTGAGAAAAAAAGAGCTTCACAACTCTAGTTCCTATTCATTTTTGGAAACCCAGAATACATTCAATCAACTCTTTGTATTTTAGTTTCCTGTTTATTCTTATCAACCTTGGCCATGGGCTTTTAGAAGGATTAGTGAATTGACAATCTGCAATTGTTTAGGGTTATTTGAGAGGATAGTGTTCATTTAGGTTTTATGTCCTTAGAGTAGAAGTACTACTGGATGTTCAGTAGTTATATTGTGCACTTTTCTTCCAGAGCAGAAATTTGTGAGTACAAATCTCATCTGATCAGTCTCTTCTACCTGGTGGTGTCTAAAGCTAACATTTACTCTGAGAAGTCAAAGAAAAGGGAAACCCTAGGGACTAGAGGCACAGACTTTAATCATCTCCTGGCTGACATGCTGTGAGTGATACTTTCAAAGCTGGACAAGTAAGTGGTGGTTAAACTCTTATATCTAGAATGGGCTTTTTTTCCCCTCCAAGTGACCTTGTTAGCTAGTTCTTGACTAAAGGGTACAAGGTATAGAATAAATGGTGGCACTATAGAGAAAGACAGTTCTGTGCATAAAAATAAAGCAAGGTTTTCATTTCTACCTTGGAAAACTAATTTAAAAATTACACAAGTGGCTTGAAAAATGCTTATTGATTTCTTAATGTGCAATCATATTTAGAGGAAATATATTTATAAAACAGATTCAAGCAAGGTAACTGTACAATATGTTTGTCAAGAAACATAATCAGAACAATCTGATTATATCAAATCCTTTTATTCTATATTTTCATAGAACCCTATTCCTTGAATCTGTTGCAATTTTACAGTTGTTTTTTGTAATTTTGAATAATGCTTTTCTATTCTACTAGGCTATAAGTTGTAAGGGCAGATATCATATTTGTTTTGATAAATAATTATATTTCCAGCACTTAGCATAGTGACTGGTGGCACAAAATGGGCATTCAGTAAATATTTTTATGTACCGTGCATATTTCATCAGCTATATAATATGGATAATAAAACATCATTAGCAAGTATTATAATAATTAAACTAGATAACATACATTAAAGTTCTTTATAGACAACAAATTGCGTTGCAAATCGTATGCCCTCATATTATTTTTGTGATCCTTATCCCCCTTTCCTCTCTCAATCTTTACCAACAGTCCTCATTTTTTCTCAACTTCCTGTTTTCTTCCTTTGCTGTGTTCATTTCTGTGTCCTTATCTTATCCCATCATGTTCATTACCTCCTACTCAATCCTCCTTCCTGAAACAGTGATGATGATGATGATGATGGTGATGATTATAATCATCACCACAGCTGAGGATACAGGATTATGTGATATTTCATTAGGATAATCAGGGTGGGAGTACTAGAAATGAAAGTACACATAACCATGGTTTCTTAAATCTATGGAACTGTATTTTTTTGTCCTTTGCAGTTTCTCTAGATTGTATCATAATATTAATACCTACACCTTTCTCTCTTTGAAAAAAAATGAAAGAAAGAAAATAGAAATAATGCTAATATCTCACCATTTAAGCATGTCAGAAAAAGAAGGCTAATTTATAGCCATCTCTCTCTTCATCTCAACTGGGTGCTATTGTGTAAGACTTGAGTTTAACCCAGTTAGGGACCATCTCACTCATTCAAACCCTTGCAGAGTGACTTTGGGCTCAACATTATAGCTCTTTCCTCTATCTTTATATATCTGCAGCTATTACTAGTTGAATGGTGAAGCAAACCCTATTGGTCCAGCACATAAATGGTGTTCATTGGTTTATTACTGTTTTTGTTTTTAAATTAAGCTTAATTATAAAGACTTGTAGTGACCAGCATCTGCTTTTTCATACTGTGTATGCTAGGTTATCTACTGATGCATGGCAAACTTTCCCCAAATTAGTGACTTAAAGCAGCAACCATTATGTTTTCTCAGGAATTTGTATAGGATTCAGCTGAATGGTTCTTTTTCTTTATGTGGACTTAGCTGGGGTAATTCCTGTGGTTACATTTAACTGATGGGTCAGTTGGATCCTGGGCTCAATTGTATCACTGACACAGCTGGGGTTTAAATGTCCAAGATGGCTTCGCTGACATATATGGCAGCTAAGCTGGGATGAATGGAACAGTTAGGGGCTGGATGGGATCTCTGTCTTCTTTCACAATCTCTCTAGTAAGGTAGTCAGATCTCTTTACATGGTGGTTCAGGGCTCTAAGAAGAAGGAAGCAGAAGTTCCCTTAATGCCTAGCATCAGAAGTCACACAGCCTCAGTTTAGCTACATTGTTTGTCAAAGCCCTTCATAGGGACAGCCTAGATTCAAGCAGCAGAGAAAGACTTCACTTCTTTTTTTTTTTTTTTTTTTTTTGTTGAGACAGAGTCTCACTCTGTTGCCCAGGCTAGAGTGAGTGCCGTGGCGTCAGCTTAGCTCACAGCAACCTCAAACTCCTCGGCTTAAGCGATCCTCCTGCCTCAGCCTCCCGAGTAGCTGGGACTACAGGCATGTGCCACTATGCCCGGCTAATTTTTTCTATATAGATTTTTAGTTGTCCATATAATGTCTTTCTATTTTTAGTAGAGACGGGGTCTCGCTCTTGCTCAGGCTGGTCTCGAACTCCTGACCTCGAGCGATCCACCCGCCTCGGCCTCCCAGAGTGCTAGGATTACAGGCGTGAGCCACCGCGCCCGGCCTAAGACTTCACTTCTTGATGGGCAAGTGTCAAGGTCTCATTGCAAAAGAGCATGTGGAATGGGAGATATAGTTGTGACAATCTTCAGAAACAAAGTCTACCATACTCAAGTATATTTCTTATTGGGTAGTTTTCCTTGAGTAAATTTGGAATCATTATCTTCAAGAAAAAGGAATCTTAGAAGTTGCCTCGCCTAACATCTCAACCAATAAATAATCTGATATATCATATCACTGGAAAATTGATAATCTTTCTAAGCACAGACACTTACTGTGACAGAACATACAGTACTTTAGGTTCATTTTTGGACAACTCTAATTTCCTGGAATTTTCTTAATCAGGATTCAAACACAAGTTCTAAAAACTGCATTTGGTTGAAAAGTGTCTCAGATATCTTTTAATCAATAACAAAATGCCTTTATATCCACTTTATTATTTGCCATTTATTTACCAAAGAAATTGGCTAATTTATAGAATTTTCTTCAGTCTGAACTTGGCTTATTGCATCCTTGGCATGTTGTTTAGCATGTTCCTTTATCCTCAATGATAACTGATATCTAGTTGAATTCAAATAAAATTTTCTTGGCATGAATATATCATAGGTGGTACTTTTGTATACTTTTGATCACATTATGTGAAAAGGCACATAATGACTGGTTGTCTCTCTCTTAGGGATTTAAAGTTTATCAGGGGGATCAGATGCTGTCAGCTTACTCTTCCAGTGTTACATTTCTGATGAATCTTTCTCCTAATTGTTTTAGCAGTAAAATGCATTCTTTCATTATGTTTTGCAAGCTGACTATTCCCTGATTCTGTCCTTCTGCATTTATTAACTGAAATTCTTCTGAGAACATTTGTTCAATATTTGATTACACAATTTGTATAGTGAGGGAAAAATAAATGCTTGATTTTTTTTCCTTTTATTTTCAAGTTTTGAGAAAAATGATTTGGTGCCCTAACAGTCTTTAAAAGTGACCAATTTATTTTGTTTTGTTTTGAATGCTTGCATTTTAATAAACTTTCATTATTCCATTGCAGTCATTATTCTTTTGATGCACAAATGCTCGTCTTTGGCCTGTAACAGCCCTTTCAAAGTTATCTCCTGAATCCTCTTGACACAACCACAGTGGTCTTTGATCACTTCTTTGGTTTTTAGCTTGATAAGATGTTCCAGGTTAATCTTATACATTTCTTGCCAGGATATGGCATCAGCCATTTCTCTAAGGATCCTTGGCTCCTGTTACTGAGAAAGGGGATTTAGAGAGCTAGATCTGGGCTCAGTGATAATTGCTACTGCGTTGACATTGTTTGCAGGAATTTTTCAGTGAATAGAGCTGGGACCTAATTATTTATTTATTTACTTACTTATTTATTTTTAGAGATGGGGTCTATGCTATGTTGCCCAAGCTGAACTCAAACTCCAGGATTTAAGGGATCCTGCTGCCTCAGCCTCCTGAGTAGTAGGACTACAGGCATGTGCCATTGCACCTGGCTAATATTTATTTTTAAAAAAGAAAAATATACCATGAATTTACACTGGTCTTAACAATTCAAATTTAAGATTAGAGGATTTTTCCTTAATTTGTTCAATGTCAATATTTGTATCTCTTTTCACTGAGTCTGAAATAAGAACCCCTAAAGGTATGAACATAATTATTTTTGGGTAAAGTAAGTAATTAAGTTAATGAATTATTTGAGAACCCAATGTATATACATATTAAGTACAAAATAGCAATACCAATGTGTAACTATTTTTTATATTGTCTTTTTGTCTTAAAGATTTATCTCCTAAGAATGTACATTCAAATCACTGAGTTTTCAAGTTGCTTGAAAGGTTCTTTTCTCTGTGTGACTAAATCACCAACTCAACATATAGTAAGTCTCATTTGTTTCACTTTGCTTTTAATTTTTTAAAGGAATTTGTATTTCAGATCACTTTGACACAGGTTGACTACACATATCTTTTTTATATGATTTTTTTTTTTTTTTTGAGAAAGAATCTCCCTCTGTCACCCAGGCTAGAGTGCAGTGGCATCATCATAGCTCATTGTGACCTCAAACTCCTGGGTTCAAGTGATCCACCTACCTCGGCCTCCTGAGCACCTGGGACTACAGTTGTGCACCACTGTGTCTGGCTATTTCCCTATTTTTTGTAGGGACAGGGTCTCACTCTTGCTCAGGCTGGCCTTGAACTGCTGGCCTCAAGAAATCCTGGTACCTTGGCCTCCCAAAGTGCTAAGATTACAGGTGTCAGCCACTGCACCTGGCTTATATGATTATCTTTTAAAAACAGATTTATTGAGCTATAACTCACACAACATACAATTCACCCATTTAAAGTGTACAATAAAATGCTTTTAGTATATCCACACGATTTTCCAACTATCACCATAATCTAAGTTTAGATGATTCTTTTTCCCGTAAAAAGAAACTCTTTACTCATTAGCAATCACTCTCTGTTCCCTATCACCTTCATGCTCCCAAGCACTAGGCAATCACTAAACTACTTTTTATCCTTATAGATTTGCCCAGTCTGGACATTTCATATAAATGGATTCATATAATATATAGCTTTTTGTGACTGGCTTCTTTCACTCAGTGTAATGCTTTCAACTTTCATCCATGTTGTAGTATGTATCAGTACTTCATTCCTTTTTCTTGATGAACAATAGTTCATTGTATAGATATACTGCATTTCGTTTATGCATTTGTCAGTTGATGGACATTTTGGTTGTTTCTGTTTTTTGTATGTTTCCATTTTGGGGCATATAAGTGTATGTGTGGACATTTGTTTTCATTTCTTTTGGGTATATACCTAAGAGTGGAATATATGCACAACTTTCTGAGGTACATTTCTTAATAAAAATAGTAGCAATGCTGTTTTTTATCATGTCATAATATACCAGACCTAGTACTAAGGATTTAATATGTATTATCTTATGTAATAGTTCAGAAAAAAAAAAAATGTCTTAGGGAAGTTGTCCTCAATGTCCAAAGAAAAGGAGTTGCCCCAAAAAAGAATGAAGGAAAGAAAACCCAAAGTTCAGCCATACCATCCATGGGCTCCTGTGGTTTTCCTCCTGGCACTTCATACCAACATCAATTCAGATTGTTGACATGATCTTAGCTTTCTACTCATAGTTCAGAAATACCTTTGATAGATATTTGTTTGTATTTCTTCCTGATTGACCCAAGATATCAAAGGGTAGTAACTAAAATAGAGGAAATAGAGAATAATGTAGTGAAAAATATGTGGTTGAAAGCCAGAGATCTGGGTTCAAATTACAGCTCTGCAACCCAGAGCAAATTACTTCTCTGTTCTCAGATTCCTTCTCTGTAGAATGAAGGCAAACGGATAATACAGCCCTAGCTGATCTTGTGAGGATTAAATTTAAATGCCATAAAGCACACATCAGGATGTTTCACATGTTCTACGCACCTGACAAATGTTGGTCATAATTATTTTTTATTGTATAATTCAGTTTAAGAGTAAGTGATATTAAGATTTAGTGAAAAGCGTTCATTATCCAGCGAGAATCATTGGATTCTCATTCTGCAGGCTATATAATTTATTATTACCAACCCAACAGAGGTTTGGAACTGGCAGGGTAATGGGTTATGGACTGAGTTACCTTGACAAATCATTGCAGGAAATTTGTAAATGTTCTGCTTTCAGCAATTTGTTTTCCTTTCTTTCATTCACATACCATCATAAAGAACTGGAAGTGCTCAAGCGGACAGATGAGAAGCAGGTGTTCTTAAACTTGGCTACCGATAAGACTCAGGCAAATTGCCCCTGCTCAGGGTTTCCTCGTTAGCTAAACGTAAATACACCCATTCAGCTTTCTTCATTGGGACTTAAACCTCTTCTTGTAATAAAATAAAATTAATTTCTCTAGGTTGAGTTTCTACTAATATCATAATAGGCTCCTGTGTTCAATCATTGAATCTAAGTCAGTTGGTCATGACCCAGGCCCATTTGTTTCAAATTATAATTATGTTTGCCAAGTTAAGTTTATTCATACATCTTCCCAGGTGTTCAAAGGTCTGCATTGTGCTCGTAAACTTGCTAAGAATTGGAATGAAAATTTAAGCTTAGCATCATTTTAGATTATATTTTCATTTATTCCCTTTAACACTGTGCACTGCAGAGATGGCAATAAGCCAAAACATCTTTCATAATTCTGACAAAATCCTCATGTTTTACCAAATTGCTCTCTAGTCAATATTTCCTTTAATGGAAAATAACATAAATTTTTCTGAAATAAAAATTATTCTATAGCAATAAACTTGTCAGAGACCTTATCATCACTATTGTTTTCAAAATTATAATTGTAAACACCCTCCTACTGCCACCTGATCCCTAGGCAATCGCTGATTTCTTTCCGTCACTATAAATTTGTAGTATGAATGTATTACATAAGTGAAATTAGTAGGTACTCTTTTTTGTCCGTTTTCTTTCACTTCACATAATTATTTTGAAATTAATCCATGTTGCTGTGTGTACCAATAGTTCATTCCTTGCATTGCTGAGCCCATTGAACAAATATGTCACAGTTTATCCATTCACCTGTTGATGAATATTTGGGTAATTTTTAGTTTGGGTTACTACAAATAATGCTGCCCTGAACATTTGTTAAAAGTCTTTATATGGCCATATGCTTTCTTTCCTCTTGGGTAAATAGAAGGAGTACAGTGGCTGGATCATACAGTTCATGATTGGTGAACTTTTTAAGAAACTGCCCAATTGTTTTTCAAAGTGGTTGTACCATTGTGCATTCCCATCAGCAGTGTATCAAAGTTCCAGTACATCCACATGCTTGTCAACACTTGGTATAATCGTTCTTTTTAATTTTAGTCATTTTAATAGATGGGCAGTGGTAACTCATGCTTTGAGTTTGCATTTTCCTATCAACTAATGATATCTTTTTTTTTTTTTTTTTTTTTTTTGAGGAAGAGTGCTGTGGCATCAGTCTAGCTCACAGCAACCTCAGACTCATGGGCTCAAGCAATCTTCTTGCCTCAGCCTCCCCAGTAGCTGGGACCACAGGCACGAACTACCATACCCAGCTAATTTTTTCTATTTTTAGTAGAGACAGGGTCTCACTGTTGCTCAGTCTGGTCTTAAACTCCTGAGCTCAAGCGATCCTCCCGCCTTGGCCTCCCAGAGTGCTAGGATTACAGGCATGAGCCACCACACCCAGCCAGTATCTCTTTAAGTGCTTATTTACCATCTGTATATCTTTATCTGATTGTTTGATTCCTCGCTATTACATTTTGGGAGTTATTTATATATTCTGGATACAAGTCCTTTATCAGATATATGCATGTCAAACATTTTTCCCCAGTCTGTGGCTTTTCTATTCATTTGATTAATGGTGTCTTTTGAAGAGCAGAAGTTTTTAATTTTGATGAAGTTCAGGTTTTATGAATTGTGCTTTTGGTATCATGTTGAAGAAATCTTTGGCTAACACAGAATCACGAAGATTTTCTCCTCTGTTTTCTTCTAGGTTTATAATTTTAGATTTTGTATCTAAATTTATGATTCATTTTGATTTAATGTTGGCATATAGTGTGAGGTATGGATTAAAGTTCCTCTTTTTATCCTGTAAATAAATTTCAAATTGTTCCAGCTCCATTTGTGGAAAAGACTACCTTTCTCCACTGAATTACCTTTGAATCATGTCTAAAATCAGTTCCCCAAATATGTGTGGGTCCATTTCTGTCTGAAAATGAGAGTTGCTTTTAGTCAATCTTTTAGCTTATAAAGTTTGATTTCCCACTAGATCTGCATTTCCCCGAGTAAACACACCAGTTATTTCAATTGATATTCCTATTCATAACACAACGGTGGACATTTTTGCTCATTAAGAATGGAAGGAATGAGAAACAGAAATCTATTTATTGTGGTTTTTAATTCTGTTTCCTCTTGATATTTTGTTGTTTTACTTTATTATTTGTTTTTATAAAAGCAACAATTTGATGATGGTTACCTCTCTATATATGATGATAACTAGGGCACTGGTTCAATCATTCAGTGTCAGTCAGACACAAACTGAGGCATCAAAAAGCCCTCTTGGGCACGGGTGAGACCTCTTTAGAAAAATCCAGGCTGATATGGCAGGAGGGCACACATTTCACAAACCTTTTTACATATGTCTACTGTGCCTGATCCAGTCATGCCCCTTATGAGGATAGGACGAAAACATTCACAGAACTTAAAGTCTGCAGAGAAACAGGAAGGAAGATACAAAAAGGAAGACAAAGATGGTAAGAAGAGGGGCAACAGCAGGATTGTGCCTATTCCTAAAATATGTGTTCTTGTAGTGTCTGTCTATTCCTAGAGAATCAGCAATCTCTGATACCGTATGCATTTACTCAACATTTCACAGGACAATTAAAAGATCACAGAGGCTACTATAAAATACAATACACCACTCAGAATGCCCGTACACACACATGCACACACACACCAGATTGTGTTTCTGAAACAAACATTAGCTTTGACTCACAAGAAAGCTACTGAGTTGCTCAAGAGAAATAAAATTCCAGTAACATTGAACTGATAGCTAACTCTGGTTTTTCAGAGTCTTTGCCATACTTCTATACCTTATTCATATATAAAACAGTTTTTTTTCTCCCTACACTCAAATGATGGGGGATAAGGAAAGAATAAGAAAACTCAATAGGTGAAATAAATTAAATAATTTCCTTAATTCTGATAATGTCTGCTAAATATATGGTGCAAGGAAAGAGACTCCATATAAATAATATAACTAACCTTTCCCCAAGCCATTCACATGCATCATATTGGTTGTACTTATAGATACAGCACCAAACTAATTGATTAAGTGTGTTTTACTTACATATGGTTTTCATTATTCAAGGTATTTTTTCAGCTTAGCACAAAAAGTTGACAGAGTATCAGAATAAAAAATTTTGTATTGTCATTATAAGTCAATAATGATAATGAATTGGCATAGTATTTTGATATCTAAACTTGGTCAAGTGATGATAATGTAACTGGAATAAAAATGTATGTATGAGATTCATAAATAATATAACTTTGTAAGAAAATGTCCATAATTTTATTCCTGTGGAAACACCCCACCTAGGAAGCTATATACACTCAATGCATATTAATAATTATAATCCCTAAATAAGAAGAGAATAGTAATAGAGTATAAAAAATAGATTATAGTTGCAGCTAATTGGTTTCTTACTAGCCTAGAACAAATGTAAACAGTACATTGCCATTGTCATTAGTATTTCATAAAACACCACTAAATTGTCCTTGCTTTATACAAGTTTTCCTGTTTTTAAACTTTGGTTACATCTAAAACCTCAAATCAAATTATTCTTAACCATAATTAATTCTGAGCCACTAGATAATAGAGAAATGTTTTTAAAAATAGGGACATCTCCATTGGGATGATATATATTTAATTCTACAGTAACTATTAAATAAAGATTCAAAGTTCTTTAATCACATTTTAAAATATTATTACTGCATATTTTAGGACAAGTCAACTGTGCCCTTTGTTTTTTGATCCCAAGTAGGTCATCTAAAGAGGTGCGTAAAGGCCATTGTCTACATATGGCCAAATAGCCACCTTCTTGCATAGGAGGTCATTTAGCTAATTCTCTTAATAATCCAAGTAGGTCACTGCACAATTGATTTCTGCACAGCACATTTAGATAGATTGAATAAATTTGTCAGTTCTGTTATCTTTGTCCATTTTTCAACTGCAATAGCTCATGCAATACGGACATAATTAAAAATTGAGGAGCAGCAGTTTGGGACACTCTTGCCCCAAAGTTTAAATTTTTCAATAGAATAAGTATGAGCTACTTTCGATATTCTTAATTAAACAAAGTCTTGACTGGAAGTGTTATTCAAATGACAAACTCACCTCTTTGTTGTTTTCAGGGAGAAAACCCCTATCTTTTAATATAAAGAGGGAATAACTACAAATATATAATACGTACCATGTACATTGTAATTCTCTGCATATTTGATATTCATTAACTCATTTGCACAATAACTACATGAAATGGATTCAATTATTATCCCCACACTGTAGAGGTGAATATTAAGGCACAGAAAGGCTAAATGCTTAAGAGGCTAATAACTTGCTCAAAGTCACACAGTAGAAATTGGCGGAGCTGGAATTTAGATCCTGACAGTCTGGCTTCAGAGCCTGTACCCTCATCCACTATGATATGTTGTCTCTCCTTACTTCTGCCTCCTGCTTATACTCTTCCTCTTGCTAAGTTTAAGCTTCACTCTGGTTTCCAAAGAGGCTTTTCACCACCCTTTCTCAAAGTGGCCTTTTGCACATAGGTTAGAGGGGAATGGACCAGAAAATAGTTGAGTTGAGAAGAACTAAGCTGAGTGATAAAAAATGCTTTTCATAAATTAAAGAGCTAATGAAAAGTGAGATTTCAAAGAGTAATAATGGCAAAAGCGTAGGGAAGTCAAAAATGGAAGTGTGATGATAAGTTCCTCCAAAGGGAAACACTATCTCTGGATTTGAAAGAAAATAAAATGGGCTATTTAGTGATCTGAGACAGCTGAGATGGCTCAGTAAGCAATGTGAATTTCTAATAATAGCAATTACTGGGAAATCATGTTTTAAATATATTTCTGAAAACCCACGAATGGCAATTCAAGTGATAGTCCTAGGGTACAGGATTCTACAGTCTGTTAGCTTTGCAGGGGTGTGCTGACAAAGATTTAACAAGTGGCCAGGGAGCAGGTGGGATTCCTGACTTTAGCATCAGCTAACTGATTTCTGTGGAATAAATACTTCCACTATGACCAACTTGATGTCACTGAACACAAAATTTGGAAGAGATGCATAATGCACACTATTATATTGTATTTTCTCCATATAGATAAAATAGATAGAAATAACCTCAAGAACATAGATAACAGTAAAATGTAGTGAAATAATTAAATTATATTTTTTGAGTATTTGTAACCTTTGTTTATAATGTATTTATTTTTATATTTGTGTAATTTGATTTTTAATAATGTCTACATATAGCAATCAGCTTGCAGACTTCCTGAAAATTTGACAATTATCTCTTGAAAGCTGAAATGACCTGACTGGAGCACTCCATTGCCACCAAAAAATGTTTAGATGACTTTGCAGGCCATACTGTCTAAAATAATAAAAGTCTGCTAAATTTTTCAGGCCTGATTTTAATTAATTAATTCCTGTATAGGAAGGACACATCTCCCAGATATCTTACTCTGGATCCCAAAAAGCAAATTCTATATTCTAATTAATCACTGGGAAGGTAAAACTGGAATGTTCTCGGTCCAAGAATATTCAATGTAGAAGAGGCTGCTTGTAGAAGACTTTCTTTCAGAATTGCCCTAATTGAAATAACTCAGCATTAGGAAATTCTATAGTCACTAGATAAAGAATTATAGCTTCATTATCACAGACTAAAAATCTAGCTGATAACACACCATTGATTCTAAAAGAGAGATAGTGTAGCATAGTATTGAAAACTGTTAACGCTAGAGTTAGGCGACCTGGTTTTGAATCCTGGCTCTTGCACTTATTCTCTGTGTGGATTTGAGCAAATAATTGTTTTGTGACTGTTTTCTCACTGGTAAAACTGGGAATCAAAATAGTATCCACTTCAAAGGATTTTTGTCAGGATGAAATAATATGTATAAGTGCTGAGAACTGTGTCTGGCACATAATAAGTGCTCATTAATTGATTGTCTACTGTTGAGAATAGATTCTCATTATTAGTCCTTTATCGAATGTATAACATTCACAAGCTATGCATCTGATAAAGGACTAAAAACGAGAATCTACAAAGAACTCAAGCAAATAAGGAAGAAAAAATCAAAAAACCCATTAAAAAGTGGGCAAAAGACATGAACAAAAGCTTCTCAAAAGAAGATAGACAAATGGCCAATAAACATGAAAAAAATGCTCAACATCACTAATCATCAGGGAAATGCAAATCAAAACCACAATGAGATATCAACTTACCCCAGTCAGAATGGCTTTTATTAAAAAGTCCAAAAACAACAGATGCTGGCATGGATGCAGAGAGAAAGGAAAACTTATATACTGTTGGTGGGACTGAAAATTAGTATAGCCTCTATGGAAAGCACTATGGAGATTCCTCAAAGAACTAAATTCGATCTACCATTTGATCCAGCAATCCCACTATTGGGTATTTATCCAATGGAAAATAAGTCATTTTATCAAAAATACACCTGTATTCAAAAGTTTATTGCAGCACAATTCACAATTGTAAAGATGTAGAACCAATCCAAATGCCCATCAATTCATGAATGGATTAACAAAATGTGGTATATGTATGTGATGGAATACTACTCAGCCATGAAGAAAGATGACTTAAAGCCTTTTGCAACAATCTGGAAGGAGACCATTATCCTAAGTGAAATATCTAAAGAATGGGAAAACAAACACAACATGTACTCACTATTAAATTGGAACTAAGTGATGAGCACACATGTGCATAGAGGGAAGTAAAACTCAACAAAAATCAAGCAGGGAGGAGGGAGGAGAAAAGGATGGGTGAAAACCTACCGCTAGGTATCTGGGTGATGGACACACTTACAACCACAACTCAAGCATTATAAAAGTGATCCATGCAACCAAAAAGATTTATATCCCTGTAATACTTTGAAATGAAATAAACAAACAAAAAAAAAAAAAGAAGAAAAAGAATAGAAAACGTATCCTTTATGGTTTTTGTCATTTCTTTTTTTTTTTTTTTTACTACTAGTCTAGTCCCATTCCTTTCTATATTGTCTTATAGCAGTAAAAACAGCTGCTGTTTACTGAGCACCTACTTTTTGCTAAACCTTTTATTGTATATGTGTGTATGTGTGTGTTTGAGTGTGGTTGCTCATAATTACAACCAACTGAAGAATACATATTGCCACTTCTTTACAGGTGAGAAAAATGGGGTTTAGTGAGGTAACATGACTTTCACAGCTGACACACATAGCAAGAGGTAGCGATAACACTTAAACCCTACTTTCTCTGCCCCCAAAGCATAAATGTACCTGTTCCCTATTTAACAGTATCTCTATGATTTCCCATCATTTGATGATCTTGATCAGAATTTATTTCTTGGAACATTCTTTCTATGGTTTCTGTGACACAATTTCTCCTGATTGTATTTCTCCCCAATCAACCCCATCTCAGGAAGTCCTAGCCACACATTATAAACTATGTTCACATGGCATTGTCTGTGTGTGTCTGACTTGGTGTCCAAACTTCCCCTTTTTATAAGAACACCAGTCATATTGGATTAGGACACATTCTAATGACCTCATCTTAACTTGACTATATCTTCAAAGACCCTATTTCCAAATAAGGTCACATTCTGAGATACTAGGGGTTAAGACTTCTTGGGAATTTGGGAGAGACACAATTCAACTCATAACAGTGCTTAACCTCTACACTTATTTTCTCATAATGAGAAACTTCTCTTTTGTTTTTTATCTTCTACGTAGGGTTTTTTTTTTTTCTGGGCTTTAATTTAAAAATCCATAGATTTCCAAAAAGTGAAATTTTCAATTATTTATTTACAACCTACCTCTTCTTCCTCCGTTATTTATAAAATATGTGTATCAGAAAGGACAAATTAGATATAAAATAATAAATGTGATGATAAAATAAGTATACAAATATAAATCTAAAGCTTTTTTTATTTTACTTGCCATATGTCCTGCACACTAGCTAGAAGTGAGCTGTGAATATGAATCATAATAATTTAATATTTTTAAGAACTTTCATGGCTATAAAACTGACACGTTTATTGTAGAAATTTGAAAAATTCAAAGGCGGCATTAAATCTACCCTTAATACCACTACTGTGAATATTTTGGTGTTCACAAATCATCTCGGGCTATGTTATGTCAATAGATAAATAGATATTTTTTAAATTTTGAAGTCAATGTTATATACAATTTTGTAGGCTGCCTTTTCACTTACTATATTGTAAGTGTTATCCCATCATTCTGTAGTTTATTAATATCATAATTTATTTAACTCATGATTTGAATTTTATTATAAATGAGTGATTAAGGGCACTGTAATTTTTTTTAGAGTTTGACTAAAGACTATAAAACCAGGAACTAGATTTTAAAATTCTCTTTTACCCAAACAGAACAGGCAGAGCTGGTTATAATTTAGCAAGAGGGCACTGAAAAATATAAACCACCAAAGATGGAGTTTCAGTAGAATCTCATACAGCAAAAGGGCACCAATAAAATTTGAAATACCCTTACTCTATTTAATTTATCAATAGCTTTCAGGACTACATTGAGCAAAATTACTCAGGCATCATGTTCAGTAACTTCTTTTGACACACACCATTCCATTCTGTGATTAGAACTATTTCTTATGTTCGAGAGATATCCCATCATTACTGTCAAGAAGTATAAAAGGTCTGAGATATCACCCCACTTACAAGCTAATAAACTAATCTGTTACTGTCCATAGATGTTGGCAAAAAGTTCAAGATTCCTGGATCAGAAACAAAGAACTTTACTATTTATGGCAAAGCAGTAGCCAGAGCTTCCTGCTGGTTTGCTTTGGTTCCGCATGCCCTTCTAAGTCCCACAAGGATAACACAAGTGGGTTTAAAGGAATGCCTTCATAAGCAGTGGGCTGCACTGAAAAGAGAACCACTGAGCTTTCATAGTAGGGAGAAGTAAATCTGCTACTCTTTGGGGAAAGACATCACCTCATCCCTAAAGGCTGCTGGCTGCAAACATAACACTAAGGCATGGCCTAGGAAAAATGAGGTCAGCATCTTGTATTCTTGGCAAACCAAGCAAGAAAATGCAGGAACCCTCAGGGCCCATGGCAGATTGCTTTCCCAACAATTTCCATTTTATTTTCCAGTTATAAACTCAACTCATCAAATCTTGGTATTCATAAGACTGTTTTTCCTTCGTTAGTTTAAATTTTAAGTTTACTTTTTTATAGGCCTTTAAAAAAATAGGTAGTATTTTAAAGGTTTTCTGGAGCCCTGTATATACATTTATCCAATCTATAAATAGTTACTGAGCACCTATTACGTCAGGCAACGTGTTAACATGCTGAACTAGATTTTTTCCTGATTCTCATCTCTGCTATTTTCTCCTAAGAGTTACTAGAGATGCAATATGATTGTTTTTCTTTGATATTTTCTAAAGTGTCTGATTTTGTAGTTTTTCCTTCATACATTTCTTCCTCAAATATGATCTAATTTAATTATATTAAATCTTTTTTTTTTTTTAATGCATGCCCTTCTTGGTCTTTCATTGCTTACTATTCCATGCTTTAGCAGGAATCTATCATTCTAGCATTTAAAAACCACTGTAAAAAATATAACTCTATTTTCTAATACCATCTGCATAGACAGTTTTCACTTTTGTATCCTGCTTTGTGTGCCAAAGTTACAACCTTCAACTTGAGATCTAAATCCATCTGTACCCCCCTTAGACTTCCAATTTCCTGACCAAACCTCTAAATCATTAAAACTATGTTCCAGGTTTCTTCTGGCTCCCTCATTCCTCCTCTGTCTCTATGGAGAAGTTGGTAGGTAGGTTTTGTGTATCTTGGCAAGCAAACTTGCTGATGTATCTTAGGTGCTTAGTCCAGGAAGAGAACACACATTCTAAATGGCAATTCAATTTCAGACCTATATATGCCTACCACCACACTCCACTTCTGAGGAGCTACAGGCCTACTCCATTTTCCTCTTCCTCCAAGAAGTGGTAACTTAATCGCAAATACCTGTTATAGCCCATAGTCTCCTCTTCTTGGTCTGTGAAGCAAGAAATTTTGAGTCATTTTCAGAATACACAGATTCACAATGAACTGTACTGACATTCTCCTCCTCCTTCTACTCAGTGGGAGGTACCACTCCATGTTAGCCTCTTGGCACTGGTTTTGATTGCCTTTTATCTTCTTGAACCGTTTTTCTTTCTGACCTGCTTCCTGATTTTTTTTCTCATATTATCTGAGAAGTCTATCTTGACACGTAAGCGGGGGTATTGGCAGGCATTCCTCAATTCCTTCAGTTTATCCCCTAGCAAAAAAACTAGCTTGCATGAACATGCTAAATAGGAAAGCAAAACTATCATATCCCTCCCTGCTGGCAATTTAAACAAATCCCCCAAATTTATACTTATGGGTCTCAAGTTGAAATTAAGGTTCTTCTTGGAAGCCGTTAGAGTGACGATTTGATGGGCCTGTTTTCTGGAGATCAAAGGGGCTCCTGCAAACACTGACTTAACCTTGCCTGGTCACTCTGTTCCCCTCCCAGATAATCTCCGCAAGCATTAAAAAATATTATAACCGATTAGTTTAGGTAATTTTACCAGAATATCAAGTTCATTTTTCCTTAGTAAACAAATAGCTATATTACATGATACTTACCATTTAATGAATATATATTATGTGCTAGGAGCTTTATTTTATTTACCAAATTATAGTGTAGATAGTTCTTACAATGTGTGCTATAAATGAAAAATATATAATTCTAAGTGCTTTCAAATGTTAAAATGCTGCAGCGAGGAATCAACCCCCATTAGTTTGATTCCAGATCTGTATTCTTAATCACATATATATGCGTGTAAAACACACGCACATATGTACACATACACACACACATATGTGCTTAATTTGTACAATAACCCTGCAAGGCTAGTCATCTACAATTTAAAAATGAGAAGTCTGAGGCTCAGAGAAGTTAAATAAATTTTTCAGGGCCATCCAATCTCAGATGCAAACTGAGACTTGACTAACTGTATAGCATACACACAAACCACATTGCCTCTTGTAAAAATTCTTTTCACCTTAATTAAAGTTTGCCAAATAATAACATCATTGTATCAGTTATCTATTGAAAAAATAATCTTATATAACCACCACAAAACTGCAATGAATATAATATTTAAAATGTATTTATCTTATGTGCTTGTGTGGCTCACCCTACTTGGGCTGGGCTTGGCTGACTTCAGCTGGACTTGCTTACGCATCTGTACTCAGCAGCAGATCAAGTAGACAGATTTGGTGATCCTGGCTGTGCTCACTCACATTTCTTGGGATTCGTGGCTGTCAAATGATTTAGGATAGTATTAGTTGCAGTGACGGGCAATTTGGCTCTGCTTTCCCAGGTGTGTTCTCATATAGTAATGGCAGAAGTTCAAGAGAAAGAGTAAAAATATGGAAGGCCTTTTTCAAACTTCCACTTGTGTCACGCCTGCTAACATCCCAACTGGTCAAAGCAAGTCACTTGGCTGGGTCCAGAAAATCACTGAGCAGTATTACCAGGTTACATGGCACAGGATGTGGCTATATGAAGTATGAAGAAGTGGGGCTATTAACGCTAGCTATCCCTCTACTGCATTCATCATCATTGGGACTAAGTAACTAAGTCACAGAATCATAAATTCAGTTTTGTGTGAGAGCTGATTACTAGATTTTCAGGAGTTTTTTGAAGTCAGTTGTTAAACCGTTGATGGCTTAAAATCAGCCCACAGTGGGAGTATTTAAACCACAAAAACTGGCAAACACTACAAATCAGGCCTTTTTAGAGTCAGTTTAGCAGTATACTACTATATGCATTTCACAACTTTCAGTCTAATGCTTCTCCTATGTATAGAAAATTCCAAGTGATTATGTAATCACATTGCATTTCCATTTTGCATCAAAGAAAATAATATAGGCATAATGATCAGGTTGCTGTTTTCTTTTCCTTAGTTATCTTTTATGTATGCAAATAGCCCCAAATTAATTGTTCTAAAGATAGATGGCTCATCATTTCTTGAACAGGTACAGTAAGAATAATAATTAAGTAACCATTATCAAAGAAATTACTTGTAAGTCTGAAGATTTTAATTTCTTATTTTTAAGAGTATTTTAATTCCCATCCATTTTGTATTTTCAGTAAATCTACTGTAGGCAATCCCAGAGGCAGGATTGGGTTACAGTAACTATTAATTCTTGTCTGTAGACAGTCAAAGCTGTAAGTTAGGTTGACCTAGAATCATAGATCACATGGGGAGTTCCTTCTACCACTCAAAGGATTTGGGTACAGCGGTATCTTTGCTTTATATAAGAAAATAGAAATTCATTCTATTTCAAATACAAATAAATGTATTGCACATAACCCTAAGACTGATGAAGCTGGAGAAGCAGGAAATGCTAATCTTTCTAAGCTTTGAGCCATCCCCAGAGTCTCTAGTCTCACGTCAGTGTCACAGTCAAAATAAATAAATAAATAAATAATTACCAACAGCCCGTGTGACTCTAGAAATTATATAATATTGAAAATAATTGAAAATGACTATGTATTGGTGTTTTTATTTCCTCAGTAAAGAAAGTATAAAGTGATTCTTCTTTGTAAAAATTTTAACCACAGTAGTAAATTGTGAAACTATACCTAGTATTTCTTTCTTACTAAGAAACAAATACACTGAATTTGAACATATACATATAAATTCTCTCTCATATATATGTATACATGTATATACACATGGACTATTGGAACACATGTTTTTTTTTTTTTCTTTTTGTAGAATGTAAAGGTAAGGACTAGGCCTGAAGCCAAACTGTTTCAGTTCAAATCCAAGCTCTGTGACTTTGAGCAAGTATTGAAACTCTCTGTGCTCATTTTCCTCACCTGTAAAATATGGATAAAAATAGTATCTACCTCATAGGGTTGTTATGAGCATTAAATGAGTTAATATGTGTACTTAGAAGAAATGCCTATTGATTCTCAATAAATGTTGCTTGTCATTTTTGATACCCAAGCCATTTCCATTCAAGTCAGTTTTTAAAAGCTAATCCATTAATACAGAAAGTTTATTCATATTAGTTGTCATTGCTTAAGATAGTACTTTATTTCTCCAGGATTTGTATGTCACATTGGTACAAGTAAGGACACAGTTTGAGGAGAACATCAGCAGCCCAGGCCCAAGATAAAAAAAAGAATCTCTCACTTCAACTTTGAAAGGTACGGATATTAATATATACAGAAACATAGGTTAAAAAAGACCTTATGAAAACACATTTCTCTGTCACCTACAATTCCATATGCCTGAAGTTATTTTTTTTATATTATTTATTTCAGCTTATGATGGGGGTACAAAAGTTCAGGTTATATATATATTGCCCATGTCCCGCCCATCCCCCGAGTCAGAGCTTCAAGTGTGTCCATTCCCCAGACAGTGCGCATTGCACTCATCATGTAGGTATACCCCCGTCCCCTCCCCCCACCCCCCACCTCAGTCCAATACCCAATTGGTGTTATTCCCAAATGTCATATGCCTGAAGTTATAATCAGCATATGATAGAATAAACCTAAGTGAGCTTAATAACTATCATTGTTCAGGTATTTTTTAACTAAAAAAAAAATCATTAACTTATTAGAAATATTTGCTTGTATTTTTTATCTTTTCCAAACTATAACTTCACACTGGGGTCAAAGAAAAAGTGTGCGTTATCTCTTGATGGTATATGCCTAGCAAAATTTCAGAAGTCATAATGGTAAAAGAGAAGAATGAATGGTCCTGGTACTTGTATATGAATTACTATAAAAGATAAATTTACAATTTTAGCCTGGCACAGTGGCATGTGCCTATAGTCCCAGCTACTTGGGACGCTGAGGCAGGAGGATCACTTGAGCCCAAGAATTTGAGGCTGTAGTGAGCTATATTCATGCTTGGGAATAGCCACTGTACTTCAGCCTAAGCAACATAGCGAGACTCCATTTCTAAAAAAAAGAAAAAAAAATTTAAGAAAGATGGCTATAATTTTATAATGTACTAATCTGAGATACAAAGATTTTTATATTTTGTAAGCATGGAGTTTAATTATACAGAATAAATTATTGGAAATCTCACATGTACAGATAAATACATACATATCTCAATTTAACAAAACCTACTAAGGTAAAAATTGGCAATTGAAAAGCTACATACAGTGGTTTTATTATACAGTGCTTGTTGGTACAGCAAATTGGATATGGACTAATGATGCTATTTGCAAATCTGTTTGGGAAATCCAGTGCTTTGTCAATGTTAGGCAGCATCTATAAAGCAGGCCCAGTGTGTTTTTCCAGGCTTTATTTGAAGACATGGACAGAGAAGAGAATTATTGAGGTTATAAACAAAAACATTACTATGCTTTTACTTATTGGGAATGTAACTCTTATAATTATAAAAGACTAAATAGCCTCATACACTTTCAATATAATAGTTATGGAATATATTGTAAGGAAATTATACTAAGTAACTAATTTTAGTTCTTTAAAAATTAAAATTTATGATACGATACATAGTCATTCAAAATCAACCAGAGTTGAATCAATATTCACAAGCCCATATTTTCAAACAATAGAACTGCCAGGCCAATCTGAATTATTCTTATATTTATATAAAATAAGAAATAAAGATGATTCTTAATTTTAGTCTTTAAAACAATATGGAGGAATTTTATAGTGTACACATGTCCTTTTGTTACACCAAATGAAATTAAAGTGGTCTATATGCCTGGTGTCATATTCATCATTGTTAAATGGCCATTGCCTCCTCCCTGCCCATTAAAAGAACCCAGTGTTTTTCTGACATATCTACAGAAAAAGAAAAAAAATGTTTTTAGGGGTAAGATGAATGCTTTTGTGGATCCTTCTACAGGTTAAAATGGTTGATTCAGCAGCACTTTTAGTACAATGTAGAGCCTGGAAAAGCAACATGATGGCACTTTAGTTTATTATACTTCAGCACTGAGAACAAGTGTTTTATTCACATAAATTTCCCTTAGCTAAAATTAATTTCTCCCTTCTTAGTGCTTGCACAGCACATGCTTTTTTCCTGTCCTACAGCATTTGCCACAGTTTGCCTTATGCTAAGCTCTTTGTGCAAAAAGTTGAAACATCAATATTTACAAATATCTTGATAAAGATTTTAATGGTTTCCTATTTCTTCCCACCCTCTTTATTTACCCTTCTCTTCTAAGTCGATACTATAAACAAGCACATGCTTGCTATATAAAATGCCAAGTGTAGGTCAATTGGTACCATTATAAAACAAACCAACAACATGGAAAATGAAAGAGAATAGTGATAGGATAAAGGCAAAATGCCATAGTTTATATATGTTTAGTCTAGATACTGTTATGCCAGAAAACTGTCAATGCCTTTCTGTCTGACCAAAAAAGGTTTGTAATGTATGCCATATCATAAAAAGCAGATTATTTTTGTGAGGTTAGTTTCTCCTCAATAGCAGTAGACCATATCCTTTCATGGGTAAATTCACTCTCATAAGAAAGTCTCATACTTCTCTGTGTTCTGGAACTTAATCCCTCACACAGGGGAAGCACTAAAAGTTGTAGTTAAATTGAATTCATCAAACCAATGGAGTTTACATTTGTTGATTCTAGTCTTTAAACAAATGATGTGGCAAATTCCTCCCTAGTATCCATTATCCATGGGCCACTAAAAGAAAAACAAGAAAAAGAAAGAAAAGTTTTTAGTTGATTTAGGTTTAGCTGTTTTCTTTTCTTTTTTTTTATTTTAGCATATTATGAGGGCACAAATGTTTAGGTTACATATATTGCCTTTGCCCCACGTTAGTCAGAGCTTCAAGCGTGTCCATCCCCCAGACAGTGCTCACTGCACCCATTGGGTGTATATATACCCATCCCCTCCTCCCCCCTCCCATCTGCCCAACACCCGATGAATGTTACTACTATATGTGCACTTAAGTGTTGGTCAGTTAAGTCAGTTAATACGAATTTGATGGTGAGTACATGTGGTGCTTGTTTTTCAATTCTTGGGATGCTTCACTTAGTAGAATGGGCTCCAGCTCTATCCAGGGTAATAGAAGAGGTGCTAGATCATCATTGTTTTTCATGGCTGAGTAGAACTCCATGGTATACATATACCACATTTTATTAATCCACTCACATATTGATGGGCACTTGGGTTGTTTCCACATCTTTGCAATTGTGAATTATGCTGCTATAAACATTCTAGTGCAGATGTCTCTTTTATAGATTGTCTTTTGTTCTTTTGAGTATATACCCAGTAATGGGATTGCTGGATCAAATGGTAGTTCTACTTGTAGCTCTTTGAGGTATCTCCATATTACCTTCCACAGAGGGTGTACTAGTTTGCAGTCCCACCAGCAGTATATGAGTGTTCCAATCTCTCTGCATCCATGCCAACATTTATTGTTTTGGGACTTTTTGATAAAGGCCATTCTCACTGGAGATAAGTGATATCTCATTGTGGTTTTGATTTGCATTTCCCTGCTGATTAGAGATGTTCAGCATTTTTTCATATGTTTGTTGGCCATTAGTCTATCTTCTTTTGAAAAGTTTCTGTTCATGTCCTTTGCCCACTTTTTGATAGGGTTGTTTGATTTTTTTCTTGATGATTTTCCGAAGTTCTACATAGATTCTAGTTATCAGCCCTTTATCAGATGTGTAGCATACTAATATTTTCTCCCATTCTATAGGTTGTCTGTTTGCTCTCATGATAGTTTCCTTGGCTGTGCAGAATCTTTTTAATTTGATTAGTGCCAATTATTTATTTTTATTGTTGCTGTGATTGCCTTTGGGGTCTTCTTCATAAATTCTTTCCCTAGTCCAATGTCTATAAGAGTTTTTCCAACATTTTCTTCTAGAATTCTTACAGTTTCATGCCTTAGGTTTAAGTCTATTATCCACCAGAAGCTGATTTTTGTGAGAGGTGAAAGATGTGGATCCTGTTTCAGTCTTCTACATGTGGCTATCCAATTTTCCCAGCACTATTTATTGACTAAGGTATCCATTACCCAGTGTATTTTTTGTCTGCTTTGTCAAAGATTAGATGGGTATATGAGGATGGTTTTATATCTGGGTTCTCAGTTCTGTTCCATTGGTCTATTTCTCTGTTCTTGTGCCAGCACCATGCTGTTTTAGTTACTATAGCCTTGTGGTATAGCTTGAAGTCTGGTTAATTGATGCCTCTCAGTTTGTTCTTTTTGCTTAAGATTGCTTTTGCTATATAGGGTCTTCTCTGGTTGCATACAAACCATAGAATTATTTTTTCTAGATCTGCAAAAAATGATGTTGGTATTTTAATAGGGATTGCATTGAATCTGTAGATCACTTTGGGTAGTATAGACATTTTAACAATATTGATTCTACCGACCCATGAGCATGGTATGGTTTTCCACCTGTTTATATCCTCTGCTATTTCCGTCCTCAGTGTTCCTCCTGTAGAGGTCTTTTACCTCCTTAGTTAAATGTATTCCTAGGTATTTTATTTTCTTTGTTGTTATTGTGAAGGGTATTGAGTCTACCAGCTTTAGTTGTTTTCTATGTAGTCTGAGTTGAGACTAGGTGTGTGTGTCCAGGGGAGGGGGGCTAGGGCGTAACTGAAAGCTGATCTAAATTATCTTACAAATCAGATGTATAAACAATTCCACAAGTTTAAGTTTACCCTTTCAAATCATTTGGGAGCCATTATCTTGACAAAGGCACTGAGGCTTTACAAGTGAGAAGACCAAAGTCTTAAAACAGAAACTTAACATATCCAAATTAAGCCAACTGGTGAGGTGGCAAAAAAAAAAAAAAAAAAAAAAAAAAAGGAATCCATCACAGGTTTTGGCTCATCCATAAGAATGTGAGACCAGTAAATATCATTTGCACCATCTACTATGGTAAATTCACAGCCTCTTATGAAGACATGGAACAAAGTCATCACAAGCTACATTTTAAGAAAACTTCAATAAGACACTCAAAAGTATTTTAAAAGCATAAAACAAATGTGATTCTTAATTTGTTTATGTGACACCAGACAAATTGGTTGAATACATACTGATGTATTTCCTAAAGTAAACATCTGTTTGGGGTCAATATATAAAGGCACCTTTAGGAGAGAGAAATAGGTAAGATGACTAATGAGGGCCTATAATGGTCCTACTGAGTATCATATCTGTTTGGTTTTGCTCTCTTTTTCTGACCCTACCCATCTACCCCCAGGGACATTTGGCTATTATGAGACAAGAAATAAAAAAGAAAAAGATCTGCAAAGAATGATTGATCCAGGGATGTAAGACATTGAAATACTATGGAACAGAAACCAAGGCAATAGAATGTAACATGTGGCAAAAGTGAACAAAATGTGCCTGGTCTGTCTCTGAAGCTCAATTTTACCAGGTGATTGCTTAGAATTTAACTTTGTCTGGGTCTGTTCCCTGATGGATTAGGACTTTTTTCTGTAGGCTTAGTGTCCATGTAGCTCTTTGTAGACTTAGTCTTTCTTTGGCTATGCTTAATTAAGGGCCCTTTATTCTTCAGTTTTGTGATACCTTAAACAGTCAAGTCACTATTTTTAGCTGTACAACATTTGTGTGGAAGAAAAATTAAATGCAATGTAGGACTGTGTTGTAATAAGAGAAATACCAAATGAGAGACCAAAGAAATAATTTCCTTTATTTCTACTGCAGCATCAACTAAATCCATATAAGGCTGTCAGGTTTGCCCTGTGAATATCTGAAATAAGGTTTCTTTGTTCTATTTCATGGACTGTCAACCCCTTCTATACCATGAAAGATTAGCCCATGATCTATCCCACAAAATGTGTGAATCCACAAATACTTTGTGGTTATATAACACTTATCATAAATAGAAAATCTTATCAAGCTTCATTACAAGTCCTGATATAAAAGTCTAAGGGATCATAGAGTAACCAAGAGACTACATAAAATGTAACTACACTGCAGCGGTTATTTCATTTTTTATGTTATGCATAATTAGCTTTAATATCATTCATGATTTATAAAAATGAGAAGTGTAGGTTTTTTTTTTCAGTTTAGAACTACAAAACTTCAAGAAGGCTGTTGTGAGGAATAATATATGAAAATTATTGTGAATAAATTTGTGAATATGAATAACTATAAATTGTCAAATAATCAAAGATCATTTTTGAATGTGAATAAACTGATAATTTATTTAGAAGTATTTATTTGTAATAAAACAGTTCAGATGGCTATAGAACTACTCCATTGTGATCAGACCACCATCATTATAATGTGTTTAGTTCTGGACATTACACTTTAAGAGAAAAATACATAATTTTCGAGAAAATTCAGAGGCTAATAAGAACACAATATCCTTGAGACGGAGCTGCGGTGTTTGGAAAGATTTAGTCTGGAGAAAAGAAGAATCAGAGATACTGTGTTCTGAACCATATATATACACACATATATGTATGTATATGGCTGTCATGTGAAGAAGAATTGACTGTTCTCTGTGTCTCCAAGATAAGGAAACATTGAGAGTGGGAAGAAGTTTTTGATTTCATATAATGAGACCAGAGCTCTCTACAGATATTAATAAAAGAGGTTACCTCAAGAGGAAATAGTTTTCTAGTTGCTAGAAAGATTGACATACAACTTGGCTTAGCCATTGTGAAGAAATTTCATACATATGAAAGGCAGTGGTAAAAGAAATCTTCCAATCTTGATAGCATTTGACAGATTTATGAATATTATACAATGAATATGAACACAGATAGGAACCATAAAGTCTCATGTATATTCTAATAATGGGGACCCTTATTAAGAATAGCAGAAGGTGATGCCATTGTCCCTCAGTATACATGGGGGATTGGTTTTAGGCCTCCCCCTGTAGATACCAAGATCCACAGATGCTCAAGTCCCTGATATAAAATGGCTAATAATTGCATATAACATATGCACATCCTCCCATGTAAATTAAATCATCTCTAGATTACTTATAATACCTAATATAAATGTTATGTACATAGTTCTTATACTGTATTGTTCAGAGAATAATGACAAGAAAAAAAGTCTGTACATGTTCAGTACAGATGCAACCATTCATTTTTTAAAAAAAAAAAATTTCAATCCACTATTAGTTGAATCCACTGACTCAGAACCCAAGGATACAGAGGGCCGACTATAGTCTTCTGTCCCCATACTCCTTATTATTGCCACTTTCTAGCTGAAGCTCCTCCTATAAATAGCTACTTAGTTAATGTTTATGATGGCTGTCTTTCCTTGCTAAGAAAAGTTCATCAGAAGCAACTCCATTTATCTGAATTCTAAGAAAATAGTGATAACTTGGGGAAGGGGGTGATGCTGGCAAGGAAAGTGTTTCCCTTTATATCATAACAAAACCTAATTGCTACTCAATAATGCACATTGACTTCATACATACATACATGCACACATACATAACATTGAATCATCATCAGTACATGTTATTGATGAGTAATCTCTTTAATAAGCTTCTACCCACCCTGAAGCTTTTCTCATTATGGATCATGGAGCAAGCCTAGTCTGGATGAAGTCCGGAAAGTTAAACTCCAGTTGAATGCAGTGTGGTAGTTTTGTTTACACAAATATTACAGAGAAAGTCCCAAAGCAAGATGTGGTTGTTAAATTAGCCTTTCTTTTTATACCAATGAGTATATGGCAGATGTGAGCTATATAACATCACTGATATTACAGTACTATTTGAGGAGGGTGGGAAATGCTCAGGAAAAAAAAATGAAAAGACTTTTAGAGATCCTATATAGGCATTTGTTTTAGCTTAGAAAGAAATTAGGGAAACTAAAATATGTTCATCATTATAAAATTCACAGTCCTAATTCTGCTGAGATAAAAACCCTTGAGAAAGACTAATCAGGAAATTTCTGTGGTTATATTTAAGGGGACACTAACTAAATTAGAGTTTCAGCAGAGCAGTTTTGAGCTGTGTTCAAGGGGAATAGACTAAAGGTTCTGTTTGTAATGTACAGAGCTAAGGGAATTAGTTTTAGCCTGGTGAAAAACTCAAAACCAGAAAGATACACCAGCGAAAGCAATAACAACCTGGAATTTGGGGCAAACTAACTGTGGCTATATACTTACAAGTCTGCTCACCACCGTATACAGTTTATTTCCAAGATTCTCTGACAAGGTACCTAGGCTGTGCACTTGAACACATTCTGAGAATGCTCCACCATAACAGATACTGAATAAGAGGGGCAGGACCAGAGAGGAGAAGAGAAAACCTCCCAATCAGAGTGGTTCTGTCTACAAAGAAGTTCTTTCTTCTCCATCCTTCCTAAGATTTCTTCCTCCCAACACCAACTCCTTTCAAATTTTAACTAGTGTCAGCAGAGGATATTCCAAGACAGGCTATTTTGAGAGCCATTTGTTGTTTAGCTTTGTTTACTCACAAATATGCAATAGCAACAGCTTAAAGATGTAGCTTTGGTTCTTAAGGATAATCTATGTATCATTGGAAAATAACTATTAGATTTTAAACATTGGGAAAGCATATACAATATATTTTTCTTCATGGCCATATGATGCTGTACTGTAATATTAAGATTTGTAGTATATAAAGATCAGTATTATGAGTGAACAATTTAATCTTTTAAAATATCAAAATATTGAAGGACCTCCTTTTAGTGATTTAAAAAAATCTCAGAAACATAATTGTGTTACATCACTCTCTCAAATCCCTTGTTTCCTTTCCTTCCCCACTTATACTGTCCCAGTCTATAATACCTTATAATTTATTGCCTACCCAAAATAATAATCTCCTATACTAATTCTATGATAATCTCCTAAACTCCAGTCTACCTCAATTCCATTCAGCCTATAAAACATAGGCAGATTAATCTTCATATAACTGCTTTGTAATTGTCATATACCTCCCTTAAAAGCTTCAGTAGCTTAACATTAACTATAGAACAAAAATAGATAGCTACTGTAAATTATTGAGCAAGTTCTGATTAACATAGTGTTTTACTGGGTTGGTCTTGGTAGTAGCAGATTAAAGAAGAGGGGTCAGAAGACAATATAGGAGAACCTAACATGGCAGTAGTACTACTAATAACTCAGGAAAAACCGCATATCTAAGAAATGTTACAAAATTGAAATGGTTTTGATGATAGTTTGATTTAAAGATGAAAAGAGAAAATCAGAAAGTTGGGTCACATGAGGTGACTAAGAGGATACTGCTGCTAGTAGCTATAATGGGGGAAATTAGAAAAGGAAACCAGCTTGGGGGAGGGATTGCTTAATTAGAAATGATTATGGGAATGTAAATAAAAATGTTCATTAGACAGTTGGAAATAGATTTGTTTAGAGTTGGGGATTTGAAATAGGAATTTGACAATAAAGGTGAGAATTTAAACATTAGGAAGAGATTAAAATTCATGAGAATGCATGAACTCTCAGAGGAAATAGTTTTAAACAGAAAAGAACATAATGTCAAAGGTTGAACTTTAAAGAACACCTACATTCAAGGCGGCAGCCTGGAAGCTAGAGTTGATAAACATTAAGCACACATGTAGGAAGAAACCCAGTAGAGTTCAGCACTACAGAAGTTCAGCAGAAATATGCTACTGAAGTATCAAAGAGGATGCAGATAATAAAAAGCCTTTATATTTGGTGATATTAAAATCTTACCAAATCCAAACGACACATGAAGAGTAAGAATCAGAATGCTGAAGATTGGTGATAAGTTGTATGAGGATTTAAAATAAATGGAAGCAATGAACAACAGTTTGATATCACTTCATATTTTATAATGGGTTCCTTATATACATTAGAATATTAAAAAATTGGACACTTACTGTTTGGTTCAAATAAGATAATTTAAAAAATCAAGGTGATTTGGCAATGTGTAAAGACAGAAAAGAGAATTGGAGAAAATAGAAAGACCGATGAAGCTGGAGGGGAGAAAAATAAGAAGATAAATCTGTCCTGCATACACAGGCACTGAATGGGGAGCACAGGTGAGGGAAGGAGAAGCGGCATGTTTTACCAGGACCTACTGAGCTAAAGATAAAAACAAATGAGAAACTTCACTCTGCCTTCATTTTTCCCCCAGGAAAGAGAGGGTGAGATCATTTTTAAAAATTCAGGCCGGGCGCGGTGGCTCACGCCTGTAATCCTAGCACTCTGGGAGGCCGAGGCGGGTGGATTGCTCAAGGTCAGGAGTTCGAGACCAGCCTGAGCGAGACCCCGTCTCTACTAAAAATAGAAAGACATTATATGGACAACTAAAAAAATCTATATAGAAAAAAAAAATTAGCCGGGCATAGTGGCGCATGCCTGTAGTCCCAGCTACTCGGGAGGCTGAGGCAGTAGGATCGCTTAAGCCGAGGAGTCTGAGGTTGCTGTGAGCTAAGCTGACGCCACGGCACTCACTCTAGCCTGGGCAACAAAGTGAGACTCTGTCTCAACAAAAAAAAAAAAAAAAAAAAAAAAAAAAATTCATATATTTTTCCAGCTGTATTGAGGTATGACTGACAAATAAAAATTGCATATATTTAAGATTTACAATGTGATGTCTTGATATATGTATACATTGTGAAATGATTGCCCACAAGCAAGCTAATTAACATATCCATCACCTCACACAGTTACCATTTGTGTGTGTGTGTGGAGGGGCAAGAACATTTGAGATCTACTCTCTCAGCGAATTTCAAGTATACATTGTTATGAACTATAGTCACCATACTAAACATTAGGTCTCCAGTACTCATTAATGTTATAGCTGAAGGTTTGTACTCTTTGACCAACACCTCCCCTTTTCACCCACCCCACAGCTCCTGGTAACCACTCCGCTTCTATGAGTGTGACTTCCTTTTAGACTCCACATATAAGTGAGATCATGCAGTATTTTTCTTTCTGTGTCTGGCTTATTTCACTTGGCACAATGTCCTCAAGATTCATCCATGTTGTTGCAAATGATGGTATCTTCTTTTTTAAGGCTGAATAATAGTCTGTTATACATACATACACACACACCCCACACCACATTTTCCTTATCCATTCATGCATCAATACTTAGGTTGTTTCCATATCTTGGCTACTGTGAATAATGCTGCAATGAACATGGGAGTGCAGGTATCTCTACAAGGTACTGATTTCATCCCTTTGGGTATAAACCCAATAGAGGGATTGCTGAATCATGGTAGTTCTACAATAGTTTTAGTTTTTTGAGGAACCCTTATGTTGTTTTCTGTAATGGTGTACTAATTTACATTCCCACCAACAATGTGCAAGGGTCTCCTTTTCTCTATAGCTTCTCCACCACTCATTATTTTTTGTCTTATTGATAATGGCCCTTTTAATAGGTATGAGGTGATATCTCATTGTGGTTTTAATTTGTATTTCTCTGATGATTAGTGATTTTGAGTATTTTTTTTCATATATTTCTTGACCATCTGTATGTCTTGAGAAATGTTTATTCAGATTCTTTGCTCATTTTTAATCGGGTTATTTGTTTTCTTACTATTGATTTCTTTGTGTTCCTTATATATTTTCGATATTAACCCCTTATCAGATGTATGGTTTGCAAAAATTTTCTGCCATTCCATAGGTTGTCTGTTCACTCTGTCGATTGTTGCCTTGGCTGTGCAGAAGCTTTTTAGATTCATATAATCCCATTTGCCTATTTTTGCTTTTGTTGCCTGTACCTTTGTGTTCATTTCCAAAAAATCATTGCCTAGACCCAATATCATGGAGCTTTCCCCCCATGTTTTCCCCCAGTAGTTTTACAGTTTCAGGTCTTACATTTAAGTCTTTAATCCATTGAATTCATTTTTCACATGGTATGAGATAACGGTCTAATTTCATCTTTCTGCACGTGGATATTCAGTTGTTCCAAGGCCATTTATTGAAGAGGTGGTCCTTTCCCCATTGTGTGTTCTTGGCATCTTTGTCAAAAATCAGTTAACAGTAAATGTGTGGATTTATTTCTAGGCTCTCTATTCTGTTGCATTGGTCTATGTATCTGTTTAATGCCAGTACCAAACTGTTTTGATTACTATAGCTTAGCTTTATAATATAGTTTGAAATCAGAAAGTGTGACTGTTGGGGCTACTTTTTCACTCCTGAGCTTGGTTGCAAAGGAATGAATAATTACTCGAAACACATGGTGTTTAGGGAGAAGAGGAGAGACGAAAATCGAAGAAAATGGTCTCCTCAGCTAAGCTCCTCCTCATATTTATTTCCAAGGACACGTGCAAAGGGTCAGGGCCACTTGTTCATTTCTTTAACAATTTCCATACAGATCAGCTGTTTTCAGCTGACCTTTGCATTCAGCAAACAAGCAAATTTGGTCAGGAGTTTTCACCTGACCCTTATGTTCTTTCCATCCATCCATCCATCCATCCTTTCTTTCTATACAGGTCAGCTTACCCTTGCACTCTGCAAACAAGCAGCTTCAGGCAGGCGTTTTTGCCTGACCCTTCATTCACCTTGCTCACGTTCTTTCCATCTATCCTTTCTTCTAGGCCCAGCCCCTACATGTGATGTCTCCAGCTTAGTTCTTCTTGCTCAAGATTGCTTTAGCTCTTCAGTCTTTTGTGGTTTCATAGGTGTTTTAAGATGGTCTTTTCTATTTCTGTGAAAAACACCATTGGAATTTTGATAGGGATTGCATTAAATCTTTAGATTGCTTTGGGTAGTGTGGACATTTTTACAATATTAATCTTTCTAATCCATGAACGAGGGAAACCTTTCCATTTATTTGTTTTCTACAATTTATTTCATCAATGTTTTATAGTTTTCATTGTACAGATCTTTTGCCTCATAAGTTAAATTTATTCCTAAGTGCTTTATTTGTTTTGATGCTATTGAAAATGCGATTGTTTTCTTGACTTTTTGGATTATTTGCTGTTTTTTTTGTTACCGTATAGAAACACAACTGATTTTGTATGCTGACTTGGTATCCGGCAAGTTTACTGAATTTATTAGTCTTAAGAGTTTTTTTTGGTGGAGTCTTTAGGGTTTTCTGTATATAAGATCACGTCATCTGCAAACAGAGACAGTTTAACTTCTTCCTTTCCTATTTGAATGCCTTTTTTTCATTTTCTTGCCTAATTGTTCTGGCTAGGGTTTCCTGTATTATGTCGAATGGTGGTGAGAATGGGCATCTTTATCTTATTCCTGATCTTAAAGGAAAAGCTTTCAACTTTAAATTGTTGAGTACGATGTTACCTATGGGCTTGCAACACATGCCCTTAATTATGTTGAGGTACATTCCTTCAATAACTAATTTGTTTGGAGTTTTTATCATGAAAAGATGTTGAATATTGTTGAATGCCTTTTCTGCATCTATTGAGATGATCATATGGGTTTTGTCCCTCATTATGTTAATGTGAGGTATCACATTTATTGATTTGCGTATGTTAAACTATCTTTGTTTTAAAAGTCCCAACACACTAAACCATGAAGATTTTCTAAATATGAAGGTTCTCAATGTCTTAAAATAGTTATTAAAATAATCCCTTACATTTGTAAAATTGATTAGATATCCTTTCTTAATGGAGTTCTTGGTACCTATAATATCCTAACTTTTTGAAGTTCCTTGTAGTTCATATAGTACTTTCATATGTATTATGTCACTTTATCTTCACAAGTCCAGACACTACCTGATCTGAGTCAGGGCAAATAATTTGGAATATCTGAATTATTTTCAACTTTGTTTCTGTCAATCATGAGTCTTCTTTTGCCCTTCCATTTATAATAAGAGTTTAGGAAATGTTATGGTAATGTTACAAGAGGAAATAAAATACAGCCTTTTCTTTATTATGCATTTTGTGGAGTTTCTTTCTACCTATGGTTTTGGTTCTTACTCTTTGTCCTCTACCTAGCCATAAAAACCTGGGTTGTTCCTGGGCCTGTGCATCATAAAAGACAGGCCTCTGCACTAACCTACCAAGAGGACTTTGTAGCCTACTTTTTCTTTGCCTTTAATAAAATCCTAGGCTAGTTGCAACAACTAAACACATTGAAACTACTGAAGCTCAATCAAATAATTGAGAAAAATCTACTGAGTACCTTCTCTGTGTGAATAACACATGCTTAAAATCTACAATATCACAAGAGAAATAAATGTTCAGGGAAGAAGTAATAGTGTTTTATGTGCTTGCAAGCTTAGGATTGTGAGCTGAGTGGTATTACTGTCAAAAAAATTAATGTGTTCCTGGGCTGCATTACAAGATGTCTGGCACATAGAGCAAAGATGGTGATATCATAATGTGTTTTCCTTTATATTCTTATTTCTACATCTGGTTGTTTACTTATGGATTCTTAGAAAAATTGGAGCTAGCCAGAGGAGAGTGTCCACAGTGATAGAGACTCAAAACAATGTGATTTCACAAATGTTTGAAAGAACTAGGAGTACTAGCCAGAGATTTGAATATATGTGGGCAACAGGAGGATTATCATTATTGTGCATTATCAACAGAGGGGAAAATTAAGGCCTTTGTATTGCTCTTATAGGAGGCATGTTTGGGCACAGAATGAGGAAGACTTTGGATTACTTTGTGAGGATTTTAATTTGCTATTTATTAGGAGATAAATAACTTCTTGTTAATGGCTTCAACACTGAATAAGGTATTTAATTAGAATATATTTAAGGTTCTTCTCAAATTTGAGTCTGATTTTTCATGTATGCTAATAACTTATAAATCATAATGTGATTATGTCTGTAAGAGAACTATAAATAAAGCCTCATGGAAATAAAACAAAAAGGGTTTTGGCAGAGGGAATCATTTTTATATGGGATGTACCACTTGAGTTGGGGCTTGAATGACTGGTAAGATTTTGACTGTAATAGTGGACACCTCAAGCTAACAATTAAGTGATGTAAGTGAATGGTGATTGTAATTACTCATACTGAAACTTTGGCATAAAAAGAAAAGGTAGAATTTTCATTTTATCTAAAACTCATTTGGTCATCCTCATGAAATCTCATTCCCTGAGAAACAGGGGAGGGAAATGATGTGTTTTACTCTAATCCAGGAACCTGGGTTCAATCAGTATTTTAATCAGTGCCTTTTGTAAAGTTCAGCTTCGTTAGGTTGAGATCCTCAGTCTCTATGATTTCCAGCTTTTCCCCTACATCCTATTTTAGATGGTATCTGAGAATACCAGAAAAGAGCTTCCATTACCTTGAGGCATTGGAATAAAGGGTCACTGGGTTTGAATTGTGCCTTCTGCCTCCTCTGCTCTCTAAGGTGACATCCTTGTATGTCTAGTTGCTTCTGGTGTTTCACTTGAAGTTGGTAGCCAGAGAAACTCATGGTCTGTACCCCTGACTGACATATCTCATCCCTTTGGCACTTTAGGCATTCCTGGTCTAGAAAGTCCACCCCATAGCCATTGCTAAAGGATCACCTTGCTCTTTTAACATCATGCTTCATGGCAGGTCTGCTAGCACTCAACTCGGCTACTTTCTCAGTACACAGAAACTTTCATCAGTTCTGGGAAGTAAACTACTACCCTGTCTCTGCCTAATTATGATGCCCTGCTCAAGGTGACATGATTGTGGTCCCTGCTCAGCCTGACCAGGAGATATCCTCTCAGAGATGAGAACTGGGAAAGAAATTTTTCTGTCCTTGAGTTTTCCCATACCAATCTGGATATTTCTAAAGCCACAACTCCTTAACCCCATCTTCCAGGTGGGAATGAGTAAAAATGTTTTTGGTTGCCTTTCTTGAACTCTTCTACCCCTTTTTTGTAATTCTCTGAGCCAAAGAGAACAGGATTTTCTTCTACTTTACCTATCTCATCACCACCACCTTCCTTATATCAATCCCTGGCCTAAGCCTTTATAGTGGACTAGGATATCACGTCTTCACTACGGGAGAAACTGTCATTTGGTCCACGAGGCCTAGCCTTAATAAGGTAAACCATAAATAATGTTATATTTTATCTCTTGACAATGCCTTGATTTGAAGCCTAACTTATTTTTAAAAATCCTATACTGAGTGTCAAAAGTAAAATATTAATATTAAACAATTTTTTTGTATTTTGCATGTAATAATCCAAATCCTCAGCATAAAAGTGCTTTGGGTTGAATAGGTTTTATACCCAAAAAGTCACATTAATATTTCTCAAAACTCTACTCCCTTTCTCAAAACTATTCTCCCTTGTGTAGAATATTTACAGAAATATTCTAGCCTATAAATCTGATCGTGCTAATTCCCTATTTAAAGCCTTTCAATGATTTCCCATTCCCTCGATATTTTGGAAGTTTTCTTGACAATCCAGACTAATTTATAACACCTGTGTATGCTTCTACAAGCTCCCCCAATTCCTCTTTCTTAACATCCATCATACTTTTACTTTTCCAATTATCTATTTATCCTGATAGATTTGAAATCCAAATTTCCAACACATAGCATATGTCTTGTACATAGCAGGTACTTAATAAATATTTGTGTGACTTATAATTTTAATTATATGCATATTTCTCACTTGAAAATCACTACAAGATTTGTAAATTTCAGACTGCTCTGAAAGACAATCCCACTGTGGTTGCAATGACCCTATCAATTTTTAGCCCTACGGAGTCAGGCTTTTGAACACAGAAAATTCATCAGTAAGTACCCTCTTGTGATATCTCTTGACAGGTAATAATTTACCTTCTTCTTGGGGACACCGCTACCTTAACACAAGAATTATTTCAAATTTCAAAAAGATCCATCTTCATTAATATCTAAATTCATAATAAGGACATTTCACTTTAAGATACCTAATTATCTTTCACAGATTTTTATTAACTTGCAATCGTGCCAAGTTTTTTCACTGGTTTATTTTACCTTAATCTGGTCCTTCCATTTATTGTGATTCAATTAACTACATTTAGTCACGTTATGGTTAAATGGATGTGACTAGAAAGGGTAGCATATAGCAATCTATATGTAAATTGTTCCTTATTGGTTAACATTTATGTTTGAAATTGGAAAATCAATAAAAAGGAACTTAATTTACAACAAGCACACACACTAAGAAAAGGAGAGGGGGCATTTATTATTGGTCCTGAGATAGCAACAAAACTAGCGAACAGAGGTCAAAAGGCTGTGACCTCTATCTATTTTATTTTTTAAAACATTTGCACATCCACTAAGTGCACTGCAGCATCTTAAGTGTCATTAAAAGCAATGAGGACACAAGTTTAGGGTAGCTTGAGGAAGCACAAATCAATCTTCATTTTCTATTGTAGCAAAGATTCCTTCCAAATCCGAGAGAGCAGGTGTTGTTTATCCTCCCTTCTTAGCACCCAGAACAATGTCTGGCACTGGGGTGAGCATTTGATAGTTATTTGCTGAATGCATGAATGAAGGAAAGCTAGACTGCGAAGGCAGGCTAAGTGGCTGTTGGCCTCAAAGCGTGTCTGCGTCCCTTTTAGCAGGCTAGCTGGCACTTTCTCATTCCCTCACCTTTCTGGCGGTTGAGTTTCCATGTTTACCCCTCCTTCGGAGTGGCCAAAATGCTGTCCCCAAACCCTACCACTCTTCAGGTAACCCGCTCGGGTTGAGCCAGCAGGGTGCAGGCAGCGAACAGCCTGGAACCTTGCAAGGGGAAGGCAGCAGCACCCGGATACAGAGTCTGGGCCCTTACTTTTCATTTTCAATGCTTGATGACCAACCAACCTGCTTGCCCTCGCCTCCCCGTGAAGACATCTCAGTGACAACTCGGGCTCCGCCTGACACTGAGCAGAGAGAAAACGCCAAATCGCCATCACCAGGAGTGAGGGCGAGGCGCGCGCGCGGCGCACGTAGCCGCCCTGGCGCCCGCCGTTGCCGCGCGCTCGGTCGTCGGACGCCTCCCGCGCGGGTTTGCCTCGGCCGTGGCTCGAGGGCAGGCGGAGGCGCGTGCGCGCGCAGGAAGGCGGGGGAGGGGGAGCCGCGAGCCGGCAGGTGGGCGCGTTTTCCCGCGCGCGTGCGCGCCCCGCGCCTTCTCCCTCACGTTCCCCGCGCGCAGCGTCCCCTCCCCGCCGGGAGCGCGCGCCTCCCGCCCTCGCGCCGGGTCTCGCTCGGTCTCTCAGAGCCGCACACTCCCTGGAGCTGCTGCCACGGCCGTCGCGTCGGCCGCGGCTCTCCAGCCCCGCGGCTCAGCCTCGGCCCCTCAGTGCCGCGTCCCAGGCGCCCTCCCTTCCCTCCGCCACTCCCCCTTCCTTTCCCGCCCTTCTTGCCCACCCGGCCGGCGGAGAGAGCCAGGATACGAAGCAGGCGGGCTTGAAAAAGGGGTTGGAAAAATGGAGGTGCCGCGCCTGGATCATGCCCTCAACAGCCCCACCAGCCCCTGTGAGGAGGTGATCAAAAACCTCAGCCTGGAGGCCATTCAGCTGTGCGACCGGGACGGTAAGAGCGGCCGGGACGGTGAGGAAAGGGACGGAGCCCGCGCCGAGGCGCCGGGGCCGCTCTGGCTCTGCCGACGCCGTCCGCCGGGACGCCGGGGTCTTTTGTTGTCCCCCCAGTGCAAATAAATGCAGGTGCGGACTCCCCTCCGCCCTCCCGCCCTGCCCTTAGCCCAGAAACAAAAGGACCCCGGGGCTCGCTCCTTGGCGCGGAAAGTGGTCGTCGTCCGCAACCGCGGCGCCCCTCGCAGCCTTCGCCCGCCTGGCGTTCCCGCCCGCGGCTCCTGCCCCGACCAGGCGTTTCCAATCTTTGCCGCAGTCCGATTTCCTGGGTCTCCTGGCACCGAAGGGAAAATGCCCTCTGGATGTTTCTAGCACCTCCCTCCCCCCAACACACACTAACTAGTTAGCATTCTCTGTCCAGAAACTTACAAATTCCTTTTTAAACCTCCCATCTTCAGACTCCCCCAATTAAGAAGTCTTTTTATCCTCTCAAATTGGGATCAGGTGACAGTTTCTCAGTGCGAGAGCAGAAAAACGGTACATTTCAGCACCAAGGACAGACACGAGCTTCGTGGTTCAGACCGTCAAAAATCTGTAAAGGAATTGGCCGAATATATCTGCTGTGACTCAGAGTATGTGGCGAGTACGCACCATTGTGTGTGGAGGTTATACGGTTCATTCTATTGTTAAAGTTGGCAGTCTCCTGAAGAAGGCAATTGATTGAGCACAGGTCTGGGCGTTAAAGAGAGATGGCAGTACTCTGTGCAGTGTGGGTAGTTACAGTGCTTGTGTTAGTTGGACTAGTTGGAGAGTTCACGCTATTTCAGTAAGGTGGACTAAAACTTCATTTGTAAAGAAGTCATCTGATTAGTAACCGGTTGGCGAAATAATCGTAAAATTCTGCATCTGACAGAGGAAAATAATTTGCATGTTGTGAGGATGGCCCTGAACACTTTTGATTATAAACGAAATTAATATTTAACTGTATATAGATTGTAAAACATTTTTTAGCCAAAGTTTTTTAGAGATACTAATATGCTTACAGTAAGGTCATAAATTTTATCAGTGTAATCGAAATAGGGAGCAGAGGTCTTGTTTCCAAAGTCATTTAAATGGTAATGACTTGGTTACGCATTGCTATTCAGTACGTTTGGGTCAAGTGAGTACGAAATTTGTGTTTATTAGTGAATTTTGTATTTATTAATACAAACATTTAATAATTTTGAAAACAAAATTCAAACTTTTGAAACCAAAGCCACTTTAATTTCTGAAACAGATGTGGTATGAATAAATAAATACTCTTGCAGAGGCAACTTATTTATCTTTTATTCTTAGACTCTTTTTGTCAGCATAGCAAGTGCACTTATTTATGGCATCTAAAAAATTTCATCATTTTTATATATATTCCATATATAAGCTTGGATGATTAGACGGTAGAAGTTATTTTTAATATATCATATAAGAAGTCATTTGGATTTTAGTTTATATACTTTCATGAAATGAGTTTTTGTAGCGTTACTGTTGTAAATTGTAAGTATGTTGGTTTTCTTATATTCGAGAGAAAACTAAAATTCTAATAAAAGTAGATTTCATTTTTTTTACTTCAGTGATTTATCAAAGGCCCATTTCTGTAGTAATTGAAAATAGGCAATTCATTGTTATTCAGAACCCAGTAATATCAATACTTAAAATTGCATTTAGCATGTATCTCAAAGATATTAGGGAAAATAAAGTTTTCTTTTTTATGAAGTTCACAGAGTTAATAAATAGTTAATAAAAATTAATGCTGTATTTACTGTGGTCTCTTCTAAAGTACTAGCTATTTTATTGTGGTAATATTTTTTAGTTGTTTTTGTTCACTTTATGAATCCTACAAAATGAGTAAATTATGTAATGTTTAATTTGGGGGGATGCTGGCACTAAGCAGTTATCTATGAAAATTAAAATTACTATTTGCAGACTTCTAATTAATTTAACATAGACTAATTAAACAGGGTTTTATTTTATAAAAGCTTATTCCAATGAATATAAAGGGCTGGCTCTTCTATTAGAAGATGGGGAAAAATTTGGAAATACCTTGTTTAGTGATGTTGTTAAATACTTAACTTTTTTTTGTGATTCTATCTTACATGTCAATTCCAAAAGTATTAAGTTGGCTTCATAGGAATAGTTTGGGGGGGGTAATGTTTTTACATAATAATTTATAAAGTTTTGCATTAAATTTGTCAACTACATCTTATTTGGTATCATTTTATATTGAGAAATTTTCAGCTGGATGCTATTTGCTCCCTTCACTTTCACTTCCTTTCACTTTCCTTCCTCTTAATTCTCATTATTTTACTTTTATAAATATATAACGTAGACAAGAATGTGGCAGAATATGTGGCAGATCTGTTTATGTGCTTATGTACATAGTAAGAGCTGTATTTTCATAATTTTGTAATATAAATACATTTGTTTGTCTTTTCTTACCTTATTTTACTCTACTATTAATTTGGTGATGAAAAAATGAGAGAAACATGAATTCCTTGGAAGCAGAATAAAATAGAATGGGGAAACTATATTATGATTGTTAAGTGTACATTTCCAGATTTTACTCTTTCCTCTCATAGATGTTTTTAATTTTATGATGTTTTGTGTATTGACTAAGAACCATAGCTGCTGGTGAACCTACCTATGTCTCTGTCATGTTTCCTTGGGTCTTCTCTTTTATGTTTTTGCCCTTTACTTGGATATTTTCCTATAAAGTGATGTTTACATTCTCAGTAAGAATTCACAGTGTTTCTTTTTTCTTAATTTCTCAAAATATTCAATAGTCTGAAGAATATGAGTTAGAGTCCATGTAGTCATATAATTGTTTTTTTTTTAATTAAGCAAAATGATTCTTATACACACACACATTACCTCATGGATATCTTTTCTAGGCATGTGTTCTTTGGTTGCTAGTATATGGTGCCTGCCTAAGTGTTACTTGTAGTTAAAAATGAGGATTCTGGATAGACTATGAGGAAACCCGAAGAGATACTATAGATCTAGTGGTTTCTACTAATTCCTATGGCAAGTAGAAGAGTATTTGTTCCTCCATCTCTGCTGCGCTGAAGCATACTCAAGTTGCATACATAATGTAATTTTATTATGGCTTTTCAAAAAAATTGAAGGAGAAAAAAAATTTCTCATCTGGAAGCATCAATAATATGGGAACCAATTTCCAGTTTGTTTCTTCATGTAGATACTTCAGACCTTCACAAAACATCCCCTTACTCCACCCCCATAGAATTCTACATTACTTCTGCTTTTCATCTTTTTATCATATATATTAGAAAGCTTTATTTCCTTGATGAAAGGGAAAGATTTATCTACATGTTGCCTTACATGTATATAAGCTACCTGCACCCTTGTTATAGTAAAGAAGAAAATACATAATTAATTTGTTTTATAGCACTTAAATTTACCCCTAAGACTTTCTAGCTTTCACAATTATTTCTATGATTAGGGCGTTTTATGACTGTGTAGATACGGTTTATGGGGTTTATGATACTAATCATCAAGGGAACACATTTTAAAGAAATTGCACAGACAGAAGCTGACATATTTTCCCTGTCTTTGTCTCTAACAATAGTCCTGTGGAGAAAAAGAAAAAATAAAAGGTTTTTTCCCTTTTATGTATTTAAAATGATAGATTACTTTGAGAATGGATATCTATTTAAATTATAAATCAGTTGAGATCTTCTTCTTTATGCTTATTGACATGTGAATTAAATAGATTTTAACTTTGGAAACATAAAGTAACAGAAATGCTTAGAGGCACAGAGGTATATTAGATAATTCTTAATGACATTTCCTGAAGCAAACATCTGGGGGGAGTACTCATAACTATTACCTTTAATAGTCTTTATTACAAGAGTGTAAGGTAGTCATTACTCAATCTCACTGACATGCAGTATAGCATAGTGATAATACCATTTTAGATCAGACCGACCTGTTAGAATGAACATTGACTCTTGGTAGATGTGTAACTGTAGGCAAATTAATTAACCTTTTTAGTTTTAAGCTTTCTCATGTAAAATGGGTATAGCAATATCAATCCTGTAGGATTGTTGAAATAAGTGCATAAAGTATTTCTTATATAGCATTTATCACAAGTCTTGATATGAAATAGGGTAACAATTATTGTGAATGGAGAATTTGTGAATTGGAGAATATTATTCTCCACATACCTTCTTGAGTTGAACTACTGTCTTTTCTTTCTTTCTTTTTTTTTTGGGGGGGCAATGTTAGATCTTTGTTGTTTTTCATAATTTCAGTTATGTGTTGTTTAGTTAGGAAATCACCTCAGCTTCATTGAGTAATTAATGGAATCTGGAAATTCTGAATTTTAGAGAATAGCAAATTTAAAAGTCACTGTTATAGTACCCTTATCTCTTGCTTCTGTTTTACCATCCTATCAGTAATATCCTTTTTAACTTAGTCCAAAAAGCTGTTTTCAGCTTCTAGTTCAAATCTTCTGTTTGTTGTTTTTCATGTGCCTTTTGAGCTTGATACCTACTCTGGGTAGGTATTTGTCTCACAGCCCTTCTTTGTTCTTAATTTAAATGTTTTTCTTTATTAATTTTTTCCAAGGATAGATCTGTACTAGGACAAGTGACCTCTTGATTAATTTCTTTGACTCAGATATGACTATAGAGATACTATAAATTTTTATTAGTATGAAACAAAACAAAGATAAAATAAAAACTAAAAGAAACAAAAACCTTTAAAACCATCAGGTTATGTTAAACCAATTCATATTCTTGGTAGGGGTTCTAATTCATTCCCAGAGAAGACCAAGTAGTTACTAGAGTAAAAGTCACATCAAAGCATATGTGACCAGACTCCCTCCAGTGGTAGAATGACTGATGTGTCATAAGTAGTAACACTGGCAACTTGCTTTGTTGCTAAAGTAGGCAGGTCAGAAATTCACACTATAAGAACACCATTTAAAAAACTTACAAATCACCTGATTTTATTCCTACTGATATTTCCTCCTCATTTAGGCCTAATTTTACTTTTCCCTCTAACTTATGTGAACATGCTTTCTTGATTACTTTTATATTTTATCCTAGGTTTTAGTAATAACAGCAGCTGCATCACTTACTGCAGCAAGCATAATCCTAGTTTCTGTTTTTCTGGTTTTCCTTCTCTGCCCTTAGTAGATGCATAATTCAAGTTTTACCTTGTAGAATATGTCTCTTTCTTGGGTTTATTTTCCATTTCTGTTAAATTTCTTTATAAGAATATTTTTATCCTTTATTAATTATTTAAATTCTATTTTTACTGCCCTAAACATATGCCTTATTCTTTAACTGTTTAAAATATTTTATTGTTACTAGGCAGTAGTTAAACTATCTTATTGAGCAAGCTATATGTTATACGTATATGTTTGAGAAGTAAAATCAGTGTGTGGGGAAGACTTTCAGCAGAAATGTGTAGAAGAGTAGGAGAGTCTAGGCAGAAAAAATAGGTAGATCGCTTCAGCATGTTCTGCATATGTTAAGAGTAGTGACTGTAAATGGTGTAAAAGAAATCCAAAATATTCTTTGGGAGGCCAAGGTGGAGGAGTGCTGGAGGCCAGGAGTTTGAGACCCCATGTCTACAAAAAAATAAAAAAGTTAGCCAGATGTGGTGGCATATGGTTTAGTCCTAGCTGCTTGGAAAGCTGAGGCAGGAGGATGGCTTGAGCTCAGGAGCTTGAGGTTGTAGTGAGCTGTGATTGGACCACTGCACTCCAGCATCAATGACCAAAAAAAAAGAAAAAACTTCCAAAATAATTAGAATTTGTGATTGAATTTTCAGGCAAAATAGAAAGTGATCAGGATTAACTTTTTGAGACTGGGAAATCAGAAGAATCATTAACAGGAAAGAAAAAAAGAGAAAGGAAATAATATTTAAACATCATAATGACATTAATTTTTTTAAATCTCAGATTTTTAGGTCTCAGTGGATATCCAAGTATGTCCTAAGCCCTTTTCTAGGGGCACTTCTCTCTCTCATAGATATTATGTTTCCAGAAGTATATTATATACTGCTTTGTCATTGTTTCAGTGTGGATCACCACAAGAGAACCCACATATTCTTTTTAGGCTATTCTTTTTCTTCATTCCTACATCTCAAAAGCTACTCAAATTCTGATGATAATATAATACATTGAGAATCATTACTATATAAAACCAACCATTTGATGCTGTAGAGGGGATGGTGAAATAGTGAATTTTGATTTTCTCTATAGTGTTGGAATCTTAGGAGACCTTTTAGAGGGATTAGTATAAAGTGAAAAGAACATTTGAGTTATGTTAAGATGTTTGGAATCTAACATTAAGAGACCTCTTAGAAACTTACAATAAACATTCAGCAATTCTTTTTGTGTTCTGGGGAAAAGAGTTCTAGAATGGGGAGAAGAACTGCTCATTGAAATATATATTTCACTAGGGAGACTGGAACTTAAGTGAAAAGGAATGGTTAGGATTTGACTTTGGTTTTAGAGTGACCTCTAATGAGCTTTGTATCTCATCCTTCGAGGGAAAGGAGTAATCACATCCTGGGGAGGGCTCACTTTGAACTCCAAAGATGAAATAAATCTACAATCCAGGTTTGTTGTTGTTGCAAACAAGAGCTCTATATTTCGAAGTTGCTTAACAGATGTGAGTTGAGCAAAGAGCATCATACTTAGAATTGTAGTTAGTTTTGTTTGACATATTATGATTATATGGGCCATATTTGTGTTTCATTTAAAATGGGCTACTTTATGGGGATTTTGCATATATACTATTTGTCATAGTGGTTGTGGCAACTGGTGTAAATAAATCCTATCTTTTGTTTTCTGTAACCTGTGGGAATGTTGCTATCTAATAATAGCATGAAAGGCTTATTATAGCTTCCCTAGACATATGCCTTTAAAGGCAAGGCACAAAAAAAGATTTTTCAATATATTCTGATTTTCTTGAAAAATCATGTCTCATCTTCCGTGAGCCTGAATGTTGATGAGTTTTGTCAGTTTTTAACATTTTAGAAGCTGATAATAAATGCCAACAAGAATCCTATAGTTTTTGAGCATTTACTATGTGATAGCTTCTTAATAACTGCATTTTAAAGTTATATCTATGATGTAAAACAGAGGTCTGCGAGTTATGGTCCCTGGGCCAAATGCTGCCTGTTTTCGTAAGTAAAATTTTATTGGAATACAGGCATGCCCATTTGTTTACGTATTGTCTATGACTACTGTCATGCTACAGCAGCAGGGCTCAGTAGCTGTGACAGACCATGTAGCCCACAAACCTTAAAATACTGTGTGATTCTTTATAGGAAATGTTTGCCAACATGTAGTGTAAAAGATCGAAAACATAATCTCTCTTGATGGGAATAAAAATATTGAAAGGAGAATTTCTTTAAAAGATAGTATGCTCATTTTGCTTTTATATATTTCCAGGGTTTTGAAAGTATGCAAATCAGGCATAGAGCTGTAGAAAGCTGACTGATGTTACTGGGCAATAAGTTATCTCTGTATGGGGTCAAAGATGGATGGCTCTTTATGCCATCTGATAGCATAAAGTCTGATAGGCAGGGAGAGAAACAAACCCTAATTTTAATTTGAAATCTAGCCTTCATATAAATAAGTTTAGAAAAAAATGCTGTTTATGCACAGGTACACTTATGATTCTATTAACAGATGTGTTTTAAAGTGTCAAAGATAATGGTATAAACTTTGAGAAATGTGTTTAGTTATATTGATATTATATTACAGAAATTTATATGGATATCATATTCTTCCTCCTAAACCACACTCTCATTAAAAAAGAGTCAAAGTCTTATTCATAGTCTTCCATAGTCTATCTCAAGCTATCTGTGGTAAAGGACCCCCTTTTAAAAACAAATTTTCAACCTATCACTGATACTTAATAAAAATATAAAAAAAGAATTACTAGAAAAATGAAATTAAAATGATACAAAAGGATTCAACAGACATGAAAATCACTTAAATTCTTTTAAAATAAGTTTCTAAATGCTTAATCCTAATTTTTATATTTCTTTCACTGTAGACTGATAAATATTAATAGCTTGCAGACTATTGCCTGTGGGTAGACCACACTTTTAAGTAGCGCTAACTAGAGGACAGTGCCATTCTATTCTTACTCAATGAGTAATTTATAGGGACCAACCTTAGTTTCCTTTTATTCTTTTACTTACCTATTTTTACGGTTTATTAGTACATGCATTCCAACTTTAGACTGTATATTAAGATCAGGGGGAAAAAAGATACAAGAATGAATGTAACTTGGATTCTACATTCAAAGGATTTAGGGAGACAATATATTTTGGGAGACAATATATTTAAATAGATAAATATAATAATATGTGATAAGTAACATAATGAAATTTAGAGGAAAAAGTAGTTAATTCTGTCTTGAGTCTGGGAAGCAACATTTATCTGGGTATTAAAAGTAAAGTAAAATTTCTCCAGAAGTGGAAGAGGGGCATTTCTAGCAGAAATAAGAGCATATCTACAAGCATAATATCATATGTTTTCTGGGAATACATAGCATTTGGTATTGCTGGAGAAAAAAGTGTGCCTGGTGAGAAATTAAACTGAAAGATATTTAGGGCTAAGTTATACCATGCTTAAGATTTGGATTTATCTTCTTAGTAGATTTCAAACTTTCTAACATGTAGAGAACCTTTATTTAAAAAAAATTTTTTTTGGAGAATTCCATGTAACAAGTAAAAAGTAGTATTTTATGAGAGAGAGAGAGAGAGAGAGAGTGTGTGTGTGTGTGTGTGTGTATCCTGTAATTTCATACTAACAGCATTTTTCAAATGAAGTCAGTCAGTGGTATAGCAGGAAATTTAAGTTGGCAGTTATGCTTGAAAGTTGCTATTGTGTTTTTGCCTTGCATGTAGAAAACTCTTTTTTTTTTGGCATCAAGGATTATGCTGAACTTATGTAGAAAATTCTTGTTCATACAAATAAATAGTGGCAAATTGTAATATTTTTAAACATTTTTCTTTCTTGGGATATGCTTCAAATAAGTAGATCCAGCTTTACAGAGAAATAGTAAGGTTTTTTTTTTTTTTTTTCAAAGTTGATTCATGAAAGAATAAATGTTCCAGTTGGAGGGAAGCAATAGAATCGATCGATCGGTCAGTTCATTTTTTTCAGTGATAAAATAGTGTATCATGTAACATTCTGAGATATTTGTTGATGACATTTTTTTAAAAAAACTCATACTTTTATGCTGATCTCTGTTAAAATTCAGAAGAGTTTATTTTACTTATATGATGAATCTGTAAGAATCAATTTCATTACTGAAAATTTATCTGCATTTATAAGCTTGGTAACATTGTGATTGTATTGTCAAATTCAGTTATTTTCAGCTTATTAAAGAGCTAGGTAATAATCAAATTGGTTTCCCCATGTTATTTGTATTTGAGATGTTTATCAAAGCTTTTTAATTAAGAAAAAATGTATTTCTTGGGTTATTTTTGAAATATTTATACCTTGCTTCAGGACACTCAGCTGAATTTAGCATGAAAAATAAATTTTGAAATTTCCTGTTTGTAAAATTATAATTAGCTCAGGAAAAATACCCAACAACTTCAATTTAATGGATAGTTTGTATGTGATTATCCAGAATTATTTTGAAATATCTCGATATCTAATCCATATTAGTATACAGCTATTAATTGATGAAATCTAGCAACAACTTTTATAGGAGCTATCATTCCTGAGATTTTTAATTTTATTTATTTCCCTTAATATAATGATTTCAATATTTCTGAAATTTTAGTTGATAGTGTGTTAAAAATTGATAGTGTGTTAGTGGTGATAGTGTGTTAAAATGACTTAGACGTTAAAATTTTTTTCTCCATTGTATGTTGGTTTACCATTTTTTAATTTACCTATTTGAAAAGCTTTTGCAAATGGATTTGCCATATTCATATTTTCATTCAGTTAAATTGGAAAGATTTTACATAATCTTAACATTTGAATTAATCAGTCAGGTGTATGTGGTGAGTGATTTTTGTATTCTCTGTATTTTCAGAAATATACCAATGTTTTATTTCAGCTTTTTGACAATAGGTTACTCATTTAACATATTTGTTGTTATAATATCAGAAATGCAGGATTTAATAAGCTTTTTTCCCTATTTATGGATGCTTTTGTTCTTAGGTAATATGATAGTTTTGTTCTGAGTACATTATAATTGTCAAATTTACAATTGTATCAGCCCCTTCATATTTTGTTGCAAAATTATGGAACTTGTCAGAGACTATATTATTATTTTGCACTATTTTATCATATAAAACCCATTGAAAACTTGTCAGTTTTTATCACTATAATGTAAATCCTAATGACAGATGACTGTCACTGTATTTTAGCTCTGAGTGACTATTTCTGGGAGCTTCCAGCCTATGTATTTCCCTTTGAACATAGTTGCCAGTGTGGTCAATATTAGCTGAAAAATCAACTGGTAGTAGTTAATAGTAAGACTTAATACATCTTGAACCAAATTAGTCACAATACATCCATGTTAAATTTGTTTAATATTCCCCATTTTTAACTAGGGATCCATTTCTAGTTTTATAGGTAATTATTTCATTACCTATACTGGGAAAAGTATAACGTTATTCCAAAGTTAGAATAACTTCATCACAAATATAATAAGAGAAGAAGTACACAAAATTCATAGTAAGCTCTTGATCTAATTTATTATGATTAGAGGAAGGGCTAAATAGTTGCATCTAGGTGAGCCTTACCCACAACTAATTGAGGTCTTCCTGCAAGTACATGGGTTTGCAAAATTGTTCTTGAGCATATACTTGCTGGCTTGAATTTAAACAAACACACACACATGAAACAGAGCCACACCTTTTCATTCATTGTGCCATTTTCTGCACTGAGGTAGCAGGCAAAGTTTGGATGTTTACCCAGAATCACATAATATGGCATAATTTAGTATATGCTGTTTGTATTATTGTTTAAAAAATAGTTTAAAATAATTAAAAAGGAGGTTAATGATATTTGATGAACCTCTTAATCACCTCTCTGTTGAATGAATTTTAAATCATTGGTCAGTGGTTCTCAAAATTTATCTCCTAAAACAGCGGTCCCCAGCCTTTTGGGCACCAGGAACAGGTTTCATGGAAGACAGTTTTTCCACAGATGGGGTGGTGGGGGACAGAGGAGATGGTTTCAGGATGATTCAAGTGCATTACATTTATTGTGCACTTTATTTCTATTATTACTTTGTCATATATAATGAAATAATTATGCAACTCACCATAATGCAGAAACAGTGGGAGCCCTGAACTTGTTTTCTTGAAACTAGATGGTCACATCTGGGGGTGATGGAGACAGTGACATCCAAAGTGTGTTGCTTACATCCATTCTACTCGGTAATCTCATTTTGATTGCTGTCACTGCAGAAAACCCTGCCTCACAAAGAGAGGATGTTGGAAATGGAAGTAGGCTTTGTGGTGCTTTTGTGGCAATCTCAGGATATTCTGCCTTGATTTTAATGCGGAACCTATGGAGATTTGAAATTGTTTCAAACATACTTTTAAGGCCACCTTCATGTCATTTGTGATCTCAAGACGTTGATCCTCTTTTAGCATGGATTCATCTGGGTTATTTACAATGGGTCGCAGATCCATTCCTTCCCAGTTTGGGGGTCTTTTGTGGTTAGGAAGTACTGTTCAAACTCTTTTGAAAGCTGAGTTAGGTGATCATGCACCAGCTGGGGGAGAGAAGGCTCTGGCTCAGTCTCTTTCAAAATCTCTGCTAATGTTTGAAACGTGTCAAAAATCTCAGTGTTCACTTGTCGCCCCCATAATTCCTATTTGGCTTTGAATGCAGCCACTTTATCTGCTGACTTGCACATAGTTCTTGTTCTCCCCTGAAGTGACAGATTGAGTTTGCTGAGCAGGTTGAATATGTCATACAAGTAAGCAAGTTTTGCCACCCATTCTGTGTCACTGAAATGTGCTGCCAGTGGTGACTGTTTTTCTGAAAGAAATCTCTGGAGTGGCTCTCATAACTCAAAACTCTAGCCAGTGATCTACCATCTTACTTCTGTGTATAAGAGAAGATGTGTGTGCTCTGCATCCATCTCCTCACAGAGCTACGTGAACAGATGTGAGTTAGGGGCATGTACTTTAATGTGGTTGATCATTTTAATGACATCCTGCAAAACGTTCAGTTCAGGTGACATTTTTTGGCTAGCCAGCATTTCTCTATGGATGACACAGTGTGTAGACTCACATTAGAAGCAACCTCGTTGACCCAAGTAGTGAAACCAGAAAGCTGTCCACTCATGACAGCCGCTCTGTCCATGCATACACTGACACAAAATGACCAATTCAGTTTTCCTTATATGTAATCATTCAATAACTTGAATAGTTCTGCAGCTGTGGTGTTGGTTGGCAACAAAGTGCACATACCATATCCTCATGCATACCCTCCTGAAAAATATATTGCACAAAAATAAGCATTGGTGCCTTGTTGTCAACATCAATAGACTCCTCAACCTGGATTGTGTACCATGATGACTCATTCATTCGCTCTAACAGTTGTGCTTCAATATCCTCTGCTATTTCATCAGTTCGTCTAGTTATGGTGCTAGCTGAAAGAGAAACACATGCAACTTTTTGAACTGTAGCTGCTGCTGAAAGTTCACGGCAAATGTCCTTAGCAGCAGGCAGGATCAACTCTTCACCAACAGTAAAGGGCTTCTTAGCTTTAGCAGTGCGGTTAGCCACTAAGAATGATGTTCTCAAGGCAGATGCATTTGTGAAGTGGTGGCCGTCAACAATTGCTTCTTCGTGTTCACATTTTTTTCTTTTGAAAAACTCCAAAGGTCTTTTAATGCAGGGTGCTTGGTCTCCATGTGGCAAAGCAGTTTTGAAGGTTTCATGGCTTCATTTGATAGCCAGTTGCCACATATTATACAAAGTATGCTTGGAGAATATGAATCACCTGTGGCAATGAACCTGTAATTGAAGTAGGAGTCTTGGTATTTTCTTTTAAATACAGCTTTCATTTTGTTGGCAGTCTTAGTGTATTCTGCTGTCTCATCATTGGGTCTTTCCTCCTTTTCAAAGAAGCTCTCCAGTGGCGTTTGTTTTTGATTCATTTTTGCTAGAGTTAGCTTGTGGGTTCACTAAAACTGTGACTGAGATAAGTGTGGAGTACAGGAAAGAGATGTGGATGGAAGTGGTAAATAAAATAACGGGTGGGCCATGCACAGACTAAAATAAGTGTCGGATTCTGACTTAAAGCCTGCCACCAGATGTAGCTGTACGATCAATGTATATCAACTCACTTGCCACTGTAAAGCCTGCCACCAAATGCATTGGTGTTTAGAAATAGTATTCTGGCATGCATTTGATAAATGACCTGAGATATTGAGTTCAGGGAGTTTAACCACTTAAACAACAATTATAGATAATAGATAGAGTTGTTACGACAAGGTAGATAAAAATTAGGGGTGGAATTGAACATATCTGAGGCAAAAATCTGTCTCAAACTGGTAGTGTGAGATTATTTTTCCCTTCTTAGCAACTTAATCTGGAGTGCATAAAATAAATGAACTATTGGAAATCAAAGTAGCAGAAAAGTAATGACACTGGAACCTAAAGCAAAACTAAAATCTTCACCAAATCTATTTTTAAGGCTTTCATACTGGACGTATATCTCCAAGATTTTCTTTTGACCTTTTGAACGTCCTAATCTTAATGTTTACTAGGGTGTTTGTTGAATGCTAGCCTACATAAGACTTAGTCTTTTTTACACTTAATACTCTTGTTTTTTTTTTTTTTTTTTTTGCAGAGTGTGTTTACGCTTAGATAAAACTTCCATTTTAATAAATATAGTTTTTCTATAACATTTTCAGGCTGTGCTAAGGCTGGGTGTGTGGGCCTACTTTTATGTATTTTCTTCTGGTATAATCCAGTATAGCTAATGTTAATTTCTCTGGGGCTTCATAGCTTGATATAGCTCTTTTTGTTATTTTTAGTGATTTTTTTTTTTAAAGGAAAGCCTAATGACTGAAAAAGCAGTGGTTCTAGAATTTGCTGTTTACACTACTTATTTTGCTAAAAGCTTTACTCATTTAAATTCTAATGATAAAATTTATAATCAAGTTTGAAATAATGATAAATGTTCCAAATACAATCTAACCACTTCTGCTAGAAGTTTTATTTTGCACTATGTATTATAGAAGTATATCTTCACCTATGTAAATATTTCTCAGAGCTTTGCAGATATTTCTAAGAACTTCATGTGGATCAACCATTGAACTTTTTCTTTGCTGCCTTTATTATAGTTTGAAGAAATTTTTCAGTCTCTTTGCCTGTAATATTAATATTTTTTATTTTAATTTTTTGACATACAAAAACCACCTAGTTTCATTATCATGTAATATTAATATTTTAATGCAATCTTAAATATATTTCCATGGATACATGCATAATGCTATTTAACACGGGTGTGTGTGTGTGTGTGTGTGTGTATTTACTTATTTTCATTGCACTACTTTAAGAAAATCTGAAATATGAAGTCTAAACTTACAAAACACATTAATCAGGGAATAATTATTTTCCCCACAATAATGTTCTGTGACAGTGCTGTAGTGTTCTTCATTGTTTCCTCCAGAAGAATTTGATAGAAAGACAAAATGGCAATGAAATGTGATACCAACTCAATTGTGTTAAACAGTGGTTTCTTTAATTATCTCCAAAATTTGTATGAACAGAAGTATATACTGGACATTGAAAATTCAGAGTTAGCATTTTTAGCTGCATCTATTTATAGGCCACATCAAAGGTAGCTAAGTTGGACAATTTAATTGCTGACAATTAAATTTCAGTAACACGCTAAAAGGCTGAATTTCTGGCATTTACCTGTAAGTTTGCAAAGCTAATTGCCCAGCATTTGTATCAACATTTCTTTATTTTTTTCTTTGAGCACACAGAACTCCTGTGAAATGTCAAAAACATTATTTTTAAGTAAAAAAAAAAAAAAGACTCCTAAAAAAAGCAAAGTGTGGTGATGTAAGAAAAGAGAAAGGGGAAAGAAAATTTTAACCAGAATAATTTTTGTTAAAAAATAATAATGTAATATTTTTGCATTGACTAGTGTTAATGTAAGTTATTATATAATTTATTTTGGTGCTAGAATTTAATTGCTTTTAATATGACTTTTATCTTCTTGTATTATCAGTAAGTGTCTGTGAGTGCTTTATATAGGGGATGAAAAATATCTTTCCCATTTTAGATTGGTGACTGAGGCCTCTATAACAAAAGACAAATTAACAAGAGGAAAGCATACAGATTTATTTACTATAAGTTTTATATGATACAGAGCCTTCATAAGGAAATGAAGACCCAAAGAAATGCGTAAACCTGTGTATTTTTTATGCTTGGTTTGATGAAGAATGGACAGTCATGGAGAAATGTAATTAGAGGATAAAAGGATATGATCTAATAGGTAATAAACTGGGGGAAACTTAGCAAGACTTGTTTGTTTATATTCTTCTCTGTGACCCTATGTGTTCAGAGATAAGGATGTTCTTCCTCTGGATATAGAGACATATTATGATCTGCTTCAGGGGAGAAGGGTAGGAGAATGTCAGAGAATGAACTGCTTCTGCTGTTTTACCAAATTCCTTCAGCTTAAAATGTTTTAGGGTAGCATGTTTTGAAACCCATCACTTACTAATGTTTTTCTATAGTATTCTAGTACTTGGGAAATTATCTGTTTTAATTGTTTTTACAAATATAAGGACTTTCAAGTGTCTTTTCTAAATGCCATGGGTATATTGTAATGATCTTCAAGTGATGTGTATAAATCTAGAGGTTTTAATAGATAATCAGTTGGGCCATGGAAGAAAGTAATAGAACTTCTATTAATATTTGTTTTTATCTTATCTAAAATAAGAACAAGTAAGTTTTATTAATGTTAGCTGTAAGGGTTAATACTTGGTATATCAAACTATCATGTATACTTATATGCATGAGGTGCCTTTGTATAATTGGTGTATGGAATTGAGAAATGAAGAATATTAGCACAGCTAAGGATGTACTTTCTCTGGTCCAATGTACCCATTCTTGTGTGATATCTTTCCTAACTGTGATATTTGAAACTTTATTTGAAGATTAGATGTTTATCATTTATTTTTATTCATCTAACAGAGAAACATATAGGAAGATCTCCTATATGGTAGGGGTGGAGGAATCAGGTAAATAAGGCAAAATAACTTGAAAGATGAGTAGAAGTTAGGAAGGAAAAATTGAGAAATAGGTGAGCTTCCTGAAGATAGTGGCAGATGGGTAAAAGATGACATTGGTAGTAATAGACTAGGTATAAGAAATCACTCTAACAAAGGCTTTAGTAATGACTGGTGAGAGTGAGAATAAGAGTTAAAAGAGACTAGATCAGAGAGGAAAATATGCCAAATCTTGGCAGGTTAATTTAAAAAGTATCCCATGAACTTTTTCACATGATTAGTCAAGGAAGGATTTGAAACATGAGAGTAACATTATCTTCAGATGAATGGTTGGGAGGAGAATTTCAGCAACTATTGTTCAGAAAATTAAAACCCAAATAACTTTTGCTAAATGAGCAATTTAGATGTGTGTGTGTGTCTGTGTTTCCTTGTTCTGAATTTTACCACTTTTATACCATTTTGGTATGTTTATACAGCTTTGAGTGTTTAAGTAGTATTATATTTTATAACCAGAATTAAGGAAGCAGAATTTTAGGCCTAGAAAGTACCTTAAAAAATACCTAAGTCAAACTTTTCAGTTTTTCACATGTGAAAATAAAAGATTATTGAAGTTAGGTAATATGTCTAATTTCATATAGCTGTTAAATAGCAGAGTCAGGATTTGAACCAATTTTGGTTATTTCCAAAGCTCATGCTTTTAACTAATATCATTCCACAAAATAAAATCAATAATAAATATACTTCAGACATGATTTTTCAAACTATCTTAATTATATTTCTTTTCTACTTAGCAATTTAAACTACTGTATACATGTAATAATTTACAAGGACCTATTAACATAATCTATAGCACACATATCTCAACTATTGCAGAATATAATGATTACTAAAAAGACCGTAGATGATGGCAAATTATTCATTTAGCTGTATGCATAAGATTTCCTTTCCATTGACTGGAAAGGGAGCAAAGAAGGCCTAAATGATTACATGTTATTATAGAAATCCACATCAAGATCAAATTCCATGGAAAACCTTTATATAAATGTAGAATACATGGAAATTTGTGGACTGTATATATGGTCTATGCCAATAAACCAGGCTTTTGAAAACTTTATAAAAAAGAGCTATCATAAGTGAAGTTAGTCATAAAATATGCCTTCAAAATGTACAAATATTAGATTTAAAATTTTCCATCTTGCTAGGAAACTGGACCTTAAATTAACGTAAAAATTTATGAAAATTGATGACTATCTGCTGCCAGTTAAATTCCATGTTTCTATTAGGGTACATAGTATAATTTGAGGTGACAGTTCATAACCATTCTGAATAGCCTAAGTAGTTGCAATGTTAAATAAAGCCATGTATTATTATATAATGAGTCTAGGTATGATGACTTTTAACAGAACCCTTTTTTATGGGGGCTTTAAAGTTCCCTGGTCGGTCAAATTGGTATTCAATTATTTACAAAAGAAGGAGGAAGAGGGGGATCATTAATTTCAAAGTCCTAGATTAGTGCATATTTAATTTGGTTTCATTCCCATGTCAGCTGGGGAAACTCCATATTTTCAGTTTACTTTAATTTCTTTCCCTTTTGAGTATATGTCCTTTTTATGTGTGACTTTTTAACATTGACTTTTAATCTGAGATTTTTTTTTCTTAACATATTAAAGTATTGCCAACCTTTGTAGGAAGTGCCATCTACAGTATGTTTTTAGTCATATATTTATATTTTCATGCTTTCATATTTCAGTTCATTCATGCTTTTATCATTCATTCAACAAATATTTGTTAGGGCTAGGTGCTCAGTTCGACATGGTCAGTAGAAAGGAGTCTCAAAAAGTTGTTAAAAGAGCATCAAGTTGATACTTAGAGTATAATAATTTAAAATGATTCCAGTTTCTTGTAGACATTTTATTCATGTTATTCCGATGTAGCAGCTTTGTTTTGCCCTTGTGACATTCTAGATGGGTATCTTTCATGTATGTGAGGTTATACGTTATCCTGTCCATGAGACCAAAAGGGAAGTAGTTGATCCATCTATATTCTGCAGAATAATTTTCTGTGATTTTTTTAAACACAACATTATTCTTTCACCAACCATGAGATTTTTAAATTGTTCATGTTATTAATATTGTTTTAATTCTTTAAAGTCCTTATTATAGTCATCTATTTTCTCATGTCATCAGGGAAAACATATTTTTGAGTGTTCTTGTTATGTATTTATCTTCATGTCCCCTACTAAAAGAATGGTATGATATCCTAGTTACCAATATGCTAGAGAGTTGCAGAGTTTTATGTGTAACCTGTGTCCATAATTCTGCTTCAGCTGATTTTTCAGGCAGAAAGAGCAGTCACACTTAAAGCTTGATTTCTGGGGTGGCAGCAACAACAGTAGGATTTGAATTAGTATTAAGCCATAAATTTTAGCCTGATAATTCTGGCTTTCACAAATTAAGTTTCTTAATACTACTTGTAAGTTTAGCCCTTCTCCAGGCACAGGGAACAATTCTCCATCTGAGAACGAAAACTGTAAGGTCAGGATTTTATGACTTTAGCACCAACTAATTCTTGACATTACTTTGTCCTGGTGCATTGATTCTAGTAATTAAGCTCTTATTTTGACCTCTTTGATGAAGTCCTTTCTTATATCTATCTCTAACAATTGAATCCTTGTGTTTTTATCTATGAATGAATCTGCTTTATTTTCTTGCTTATTATCCTAGTCCTCCTGGCCTAAAATGCTATTTTGAATACCAGGATTTGTCTTTCATGGTCCCTCATGGGTAGAACTACACAGCTTGGTGTTAAGCTTCCTTGGTGCGACACCCTGATCGTCTGCCTGAACTCCTTCCCGTTGCCTTCTATTAGACAACTTCCTCTCACTCCATGTTCTACTTTGCCTATTGAAAGGGACTTCTGCCATTTGTAGGCTGCCAGATTTTTCTGTTAGTGTGTCTGGATTGTCTCTCACTTCCTTTTATTTAGAATTTCCCTGATTGGTATCTCCACTTCTAAGGTCTGTCTAATCTTTGGGTCTCTGCAGTGTAACCCATCCTTAATCTGAGTCTCTCTTTTTACAGTAGCCAACTAGAATGTAAAGATTGGCTAGTTCTGGAAATTCAGTGGACCAAGCAAGCCTGATGAGTATAACTCATGTTGCATTTAAGTTTAGAAACACTCAAAAGCACATTTACTTAATTCAAACTTCTATGCTTATACATAGGGAGAAAGAAAATTGTAAAAGTAACTAAGTAAAAGCTGCTTTGGGGTTTTTTTTGTTTGTTTGTTTTACTTATTGTTTCGTAGTTTTTGGAGAACTTAAATCCATAGAGACAAGAAAGGGATAACAGCATCTGTTAGTTCATGTGAAGTTATTACATTTTAAGTGATTAACTTTAAGTGCAGTTTATCTCCTGCACTAGCCATGTTTTATGACTTCCCAAAATTATGAAAAGCATGACCTGATTCATTGACATAGTACTTAACATTTCAAATAGGTAAAGATGGGCTTCTTTACCTGCAAGAGAGTCCTTTTCTCAATGAATGGTAGGCTAACACAAAGGAGATCTTTCACTTAAAGACCAGAATATAGCTAATTTACCTTTCTTAAGAATATCACAAATAGATCCTTCGTTTAGTTCATTAAGTATAAATTTTGCTGCCTTACAGCACAGCATCTGAATAAACCAAACTACTGTTTAGATTAGGTCAAGTGATTTTTTTTTTTTTTTGTAATCTGTCTTTAATGAAAGCTGATTCCTTTCTTAAAGTGAAACTCATATTTCTGATTTCATATTGTGCTTCTCAGAGCAGGACTGCTATGACTTGAATGTTTGCCCCCTCCAAAAGTCATGTTGGAATCTTATCTCCAATGTTGCAATATTGAGAGATGGAGCCTTTAAGAGGTGATTGGGTCATGAGGGCTCTGACCCTTGAATGGATGAAACCATTTGTGGATTAATGGGTTATTATGGGAGTGGGACTGGTAGCTTTATAAGAGGAAGAGACACCTGAGCTAGCATGCTCAGCCCCCTCACCATTGATGCACTGCACTGGCATGGTACTCTGAAGGGTCCCCACTAGGAAGAAGACCCTCACCAGATGCAGCCCCACAATCTTGGATTTAGCCTCTATTACTAGAAGAAATAAATTCTTTTTCTGTATAAGTCACCAAGTTTCAGGTATTCTGTAATAAGCAACAGAAAGCAGAATAAGACAGGGCTCACATTGTTTCTGATATGTTAAGTTTAGCCTAAGGCTGCCTCCTTACATATTGTAAGTTTGTCCTAAAGGTTTCTCCATACATAGTGAACTGTAACCTAACTGGATGTGTAAACAGACCATAATTTACTCTTGTAGAAGTAGCCAAGTCTCAGCCAATCACAGCAGCCATACTTCAACCACTAACAGGTGGCCAACTGTTCAAACCATATTCAAACAAGGCAAATGCCAGGCTGTAACCAATCTGCTGTTTTGTACTTCATTTCTGTTTTCTGTCAGTCACTTTTCCTTTTTCTGTCCATAAAGCTTCTCTGACCATGTGACAATGCTGGAGTTGGTCTGAACCTATTCTGGTTCAGAATGCTGCCTGATTCTTGAATCATTCTTTGCTCAGTTAAACTCTTTTAAATTTAATTTGTCTAAAGTTTTTCTTTTACCATTTCCATATAAGTAAAACTGAATTGTGATTGAAGTGTATTCCTAAGTAGCTATGAGCCCTCTTACAATTAATTATAGTCACCCTGATGTAGCACTTAAGATTATATGATATATAACCCATATGTATTCTAAATGGTGTGGTAGTTTTCTAAGTGCAGGATTTTATCTGCTTATCAAGTAGATAAAGTATAATTCATTTAATGATTCTTTTTGACTTCATTAGAAACCATATTTGTTGCCTGTGTCATTTTCATGGTGACATTTGGTTAACTAACAGTCTTACATTATCAGTCAGCTCATAACCATAAATTTTATAAATTAATTGTCAGTCAGACTATGTATGTGGTTCCAAAGTATGGATTTGGTTAATAATTTGCAGAAGACTATTTAAAATGTGTAGGAAGGCCCTGAATATATTTGGATGAAAGAGTTTTGTTAAAAACAATTAATAGCATATCCTCTAATGCATTTTCTTCAATGCTGCCAGAGTGATCCTCTTGACATAGAAATCCAATCATGTCATTCAATGGTTGCCTTTTGTCAATATTATTAAATATTCATTCTCTGATATGAAAAACGATCTCTGTAATTTGGCCCCTGCCTTCTGCTCTAGCCTTATTTTCTACCATTATTCCCGTCTTTTTCTAACCAAATCATTCTGCTTGCATTGCCTTTAACACTCCATGCTGTGTTTGTAAACTTAAGAATATTTACAGAAAAATAATATTTAAAAGATAGCTTTATATGTTAGGATAACCAACTGGAAGTATAATTTACCCTCTTAAATGAAAAATATAAAACTAATGAGGTGTTATGAATTCATGGCTAGTGATAGAGAATAGGAGTCGGTTACTAGGGATGATAATCAAAACTTTGGTATTTATAATCAGGGACATGGGTTCTAGCCACAAAATGTACAGCAGAGAGCCAATGGCTAAAGTTTTGAGAATGCCCACCATTGAATTGTAGAAGAAAAAAAATCATATTGTGTAAGTTAGAGTTATTGGCAGCAAATAGCCAAGACTACCTTGATTAAAAAAACAAAACAATATATTAGAAAGATTTCAAGTGACTCTCAATCAGTGTTAAAGTTGAAGGATCTAGATTGGGCAAAGGATACAGTATGCTCCTTTGCTTTTTTGAATATTATGCATTCTTTGTCTTCAGAATGATAAAATCCGTAAAAAATTATTTGGAAAGGTATATTCTTACTCATTGTGATAGTCTGTGCCTGAAAGAGCATATTACTTGGGGTTGGGGTTGGCAGGATTTTCCCATGTAATATGATAGCAAAGCATTGTAGTGTCATATGTATATTTTAAAGTATAGTTGTTAACAGAAATAACCATTGCCTTCTAATAAGTTAACACCTGAGTAGTACAAGAAAAATATGCAGTTTTGTAGTTGAGATTAAACTGAAACATTTGGATAATTGATAATGAGACTTTGGGAATCAAATTATTAATAATTAAAATTTCTTTTGCCAAATTATCAGATGGTATTTTAGCAGCATAAAAGCGGTGTTTCATTTCTGAAATCAGGGAATAGACTGGTTTATTTACTTAAACATTCATATATTCAGTAAATATTTACTATTTTTGGACACTGGAAATATTGGTGAGAAGATAGATATGACCTTTGTATTCATGGATCTTATGGTCTAGTGGAAAAAACAGATTAAAGATATAAATAAATAGATGATAGCATTTAGAAATTACGAAGTTATGTAAATAAAATAAATGAGCTTGTGGAGAATATCAGTAGTAGTGGGACAAACTTACTAGAATAGATAAAATAGTCATAGAAGACTTCTGTGAGTGGTAATGCTTAAGCTGAGACTGAAGGATGAAAAGGAGTAGATTTTTAAAAAATCTGGATGTAAAACATTATATTATAAGACAGGAAAGCAGCCTTCAAGGAGAAAAAAACTTAAGTTTTTGAAGAATTTTTAAAAAGATCAGTTAATCTGTATTAGTTGGTAAATTCTTAAATTTATATATGAAGCATCTGGGCATTATGTTGATGCCTTTTACTAAAATGGGGAAACATGGTGTTTGGGAATAAGATTGGAAAGGAAAATCAAGATTTCTGTTTCAGATATTTTAAATTTGAGATACGTGCGAGACATCTAATTGGAGGTATTGAACACATTTCAGATCTTGAAATATTAATGTTAATTTGGAAGTTATCAGCAAAAAAGATGACAGATCACTTATAAGGAGAAATTTAAAAAAGGCCATTAGGATCATATTACTATTTAATTTAAATTACATAAAATTGAAAATTTAGTTGTTCAGTCACACTAGCTGTATTTCAAGTGCTCAGTAGCCACATGTGGCTAGTGGTAATCATACCGAACAGCACTTATAAAAGCCATTTCCTTTATTGCAGAAGATTTAGCACTGGTTCAGAAAGACAGCACTGGTCTAGATAGTGTTGGTCTAGATCCTGTTCAGATTCTTCTCTGTGTCCCTTTGTCTTTAGAGATAAGGTCATTCCTTTCTTCCAGGCAGAGGGAGGACCCCTCTGGAATGACAGTCTTAGGACCTATTTGAGAGATCAGAGAATTTTTTTAATGGCCTGCTTCAGGGGAGAATGGTGGGAAAAGGGCAGAGTGACCTTCTTCTGCTATTTCTTCTGGTGCCAACATGCCATATTTTGGAGTAGCATGTTCTAAACTTCATCAGAGGCAAAGTCAGAGAACTGAAAAGTATCTGTTGGGTTTGCTACCATGCAGTTTATTGGTGACCTGACGAGGACTTTTGTTGGAGTGGTAGAGGCAGAGACTAGATTTGACACTGTGTTTAGCAGTAAACTTGTAACCAAAATGTTTGTACCCCATACTATCCTGAAATAAAAAAATAAGAATAATAATAAAAGTTACATGTCTTGGAAAAAAAAAGAGTAAATAGGAGGTGAAGAAATGGAGATAGCCATTTGGCAGGTGTTTAGAGAAGTTTGGTTATCAAGGAAAGCAAAGAAATGGATTATCTAAAAAGCTTTAAAAATTTACTTATATACACATGTGGATGTTACTAGATTGTAATGTAAACTCCCAGAAAGCATGAACTCTAGTGACTCATTTTTTTTTTTTTTTTTTTTTTTTTTTTTTTTGGTTGAGACAGAGTCTCACTTTGTTGCCCAGGCTAGAGTGAGTGCCGTGGCGTCAGCTTAGCTCACAGCAACCTCAAACTCCTGGGCTTAAGCGATCCTACTGCCTCAGCCTCCCAAGTAGCTGGGACTACAGGCATGCGCCACTATGCCCGGCTAATTTTTTTATATAGATTTTTAGTTGTCCATATAATGTCTTTCTATTTTTTAGTAGAGACGGGGTCTCGCTCAGGCTGGTCTCGAACTCCTGACCTTGAGCGATCCACCCGCCTCGGCCTCCCAGAGTGCTAGGATTACAGGCGTGAGCCACCGCGCCCGGCCTCTAGTGACTCATTGATGCATCTCTGAATCCTCTTGCATTTATACATTCAACAATAATACATATCTTTTGAAAACATAAATCAGACTTCTATCTGAGAAAATAGTTTTAGTATTTATTTTATTTTACTAGGAGTAATATTCTAATTCCCCACGTTTATATATTTACTTATGGAGAACTGCTTTTGCCTTTTGATAACCTTGAGGTGGCAAGTGATAATATACTAGACTACCTTTTACAAAAACACATTCTCTCCTATATTTATTTTGCAACTGAGACACTTTTTAGTCTTCAAGTATAAAGGGATTTTGAAGTGGAGAAAAATGGTCTGTTCTTTTTATTTAGGAAGATAGATTTCAGTGAGTGTGCTGATCAATTTTTTAATAGTGCTCTGAATACAAATAGAGCCTCAGTTCTAAAAGATAACACATTAATATGCAATAGATTCTCTAGTGTTTATAAGCATATTTGGTAAAAATTGGAATAAAATGACTATGCAATTTGTAAATAACTATTGTGTATATTTTTTAAGATGCAAAGTTTTGAATATTTAGTGCAGAGAAAATGTACATCTTCCTCATTTTTCTCTGTAATACACAATTTTTGTATATCAAAGAAATATTTGCTCTTGAAACATTTTAGCTGCTTCTGTGCATTATATAATCTCTGATATTAGTATATTATCATTGTATTTTGCATTTTTTCTCTTTTTGCATAAATTTATGTGTTTCACAATGAAACACAGATATAGAGATAATATATACTTAAAATGTGGTACATAATAAATTCTATTTTATAAATCATTCAATTTTAAAAATAAAATTTGGATAACTTTAATGTAGATTCATAAGCAAATGTAAGGCAAACGGAATATAAATCAATTTGTACTAAATAGATTTAATAGCATTCCATCCTTCTTACCTTCATTGGAGAAAGTTATTTTTCACAGATACTTACCAGAAGAAACACTTTATCCTTCATATCCAGGGATTCAGGTATGCTGCCAGCATAAACTGTGGACTAAGATCAAAATTTTATACTCTTTTCACTCATTGTTACTTTCCAGTTGACCATCCAAAGAAAAATTTTCTAATACTAACATACGTCTCATTGAAATCTGACTCCAAATTGCCAGTGCCGTCACTCTGAGTCATCCAGGTCCCTGCACTAATGATTTTTGGTTAACTAGCTGTTCTTGTTTTTGAACAAATTGGGCCTGCATATTTGTAGTTTTCTAGTTATAGGCAGGAGTGGATCTAGGTTTTGTGGTGCTTTAAGTTTATATAATTTTGGGTTTCCTATTTGAGAAAAATAACACAAAATTATGGACACAGAATCAAGTAGCAGGAACAAGTACAATTGACAGGCCCTTGTAGCTTAAGCTTCATTAATTTCCCAGTAAATTCATCTCTCCTATTTTAGGAGGTATCATTCTCCTCATTTTTAAGGTAAATCACTTGAGTAATCTCCCCCAGGTTGTAGAACTAAAAGTGGTAGAGATATCTTATTCCAAAGAACTGTCCCAATTCCAGAGTTTATAGAACATAGAGTAATGGGGTAGAACAGAAGAATCTGTGGCCTATACAGGTACTGACAGTGCCATAGAGTTCCGAGAGAAAAGCTATCTATAAACCCTGTAGTTATAAGGAAAGACTTTTAGGGAGAAGAAATAGAATTAGGAATAAATTAGTGTGTAATGGAATATACATGAAAGGTATTGTTATGTGTTTGGTATTTATGTTCTATCAATAAGTTTCTTACAGGCCGGGCGCGGTGGCTCACGCCTGTAATCCTAGCACTCTGGGAGGCCGAGGCGGGTGGATCGCTCGAGGTCAGGAGTTCGAGACCAGCCTGAGCAAGAGCGAGACCCCGTCTCTACCAAAAATAGAAAGAAATTATATGGACAACTAAAATATATATATACAAAAAAATTAGCCGGGCATGGTGGCGCATGCCTGTAGTCCCAGCTACTAGGGAGGCTGAGGCAGTAGGATCGCTTAAGCCCAGGAGTTTGAGGTTGCTGTGAGCTAGACTGACGCCACGGCACTCACTCTAGCCCGGGCAACAGAGCGAGACTCTGTCTCAAAAAAAAAAAAAAAAGTTTCTTACAATAAAATATCTTTAGTTACCCAGGTAGGAATAAAGAAATTAAAATGAGGCTCACTAACTAGTTTCTATATATAGAGATTCATGACACTGGTTTATCTCATGCCCAAACTTGTTCTAACCATAGTTGCTTTTATAAGTTACAACATTATGCTAAATTGGATATATTTGTAGGTTAAGAATTTATTTTCATTTTGATACAGATAGTGACCACTGTTTCAGAGAAAGAAGTTTAAGACTTGATAATTGGTATTCATTGTTTTATGACATTAATGTAATTCATGTATATCAATAAAATGAATTTTCTTATATATTGACATATTCAAGATTACCAAGTATACTTGGGGAACAAGGATCATTATTACAGAAAGGGATAGAGGGGAGAACTTTGAGTTGACATCAATAATGGACAAATACCTTTTTGCCTAAGGCAGATTTAGACTCATGCAATAATTTCATTTCAAATGTTTATCTTCTTCAGAGTTTCTAGTTAACTACAAGGTATTAAACACAGGTCCTCACTGAAGTCGCATGAAAATAACAAAGGGACAGATACACTGAAAAAGCAGAGAAATAGGATTATGCAGACAACTTACATTTGTCCTATAATAGTGGAAAAGAGGAGCAGCAAAATCACATCAGACCCTAAGTTTAATGCAGGTTCTACCTCTTTTCACACCATTTTTTGTGCTGAATTGCTAATAACTAAGAAAATGAAGTAGTTATGCCTCCTGTCCTCTCTCACTTTTATCTACTTCTGAGTGTACTTTTTGAAGATTTAATATTGTAAAATGGCAAAAAGATAGGCATAGTCAACTATTGAGTACATTGAAGTTTATCAGTTCTTCTTTTTATAATTTAAGTTTTTTCAAATCAAGAACAATAACAAAACATCACTGAAAAGAATGGAAGGCATTGACAAGTCACCTCAATTTAAAGAGAAAGGGCTTGAGTTCAAGAGAAGTTGAGTGACTTGGACCAGAGATTAATAATAAGCTTCTCTGTTCCTGCTCCACTACATCATGGTGTCTCAATTAATTGTCCTATAGCAGGATATAATATCACTAAAGAACTGAGTTCCTGAATGTAAATATATTTAATCATGAGGTAATGGAAAATACTGTTAACTAATAAATGTAAGAAATTTAAGAAAATTGCACTTGAGAAAAAGTGTGGTAACCTTAAGTTTTCTTACTTTTGGAGTTGGAAGTAACTTCAGAAATCATCTAATGTGGACCATTTCTCTTATTTTATAAAGGAAGAATAATGAAAGTTAGTTAAGTGATTTGCCAAAAACAATACAAATAGTTCAAGAGCAACTGTGGTAAGACAACTGTAGTATAGTAATTAAGAACCTACATTTTAATGCTATGCATCTTGGATTTAAAGTCTTGGCATTTACATTAGTTATTTCATATTGGGCAAGTCATATAAACCTCTTTGTACTTCATTTCTTCATCTGTTAAAATGGGTATAATAACACTTAATTCATAAATTTTATGAGAATTAAAAATTATATAAAACACTCAGAATACTGCCTAGCCAGTATAAGTGCTCAATAAATGTTTCTATTACTAAAAGGCCTTGATTCGGTGATATATTTAAATATTGTCTATTGTGGTTAACTGAGAAACCTTTTATACCTTGATCTTCCCAGATAGTGGGAGAACCTGGGCTAGACCCTGGTATCTAAAATTGCCATGTAGTGTTTTTTAATCCTATAAATTTGTTTCTTTTGTTACAGATTTCTGTTTAACTTTAGAAAAACTATTCCTGTTTTATTATGTCACCATCTGCCAAAGGCTTTTTCAACTTTATTTGCTGAATAGTTTTTAACATTCTTTGAGTAGTGAGGCAAGTGAAAAACAAGTTTACCTCATCTTTAAAACTTGTTTAACAAAATGCCTTCATTTTGTCATTGCCGTTGTTGTGTTGGCTTTTATAAGGAGAGGTGATGAAAAAAATAATTGCATTTTATTCACTATTTTTTAGCCCATGTATATATTTTTTTGAGTAATACGGACTGAGTTTAACTTTTACTGCTCATTTACTAGTGCATCAGTTCAACTTTAGGAGCAGTGATCACGTCCATTTTAAAATTGATTAGACAATTTAGCTTGGAATTTAACACTGGATATGGCTAAGAGAGATAAGCCTATAAATAGACACATTAATCATTGCTACTGCTTATGTCAGTGAAGCCAGAATTTTGTGTTTCTTCTGTGAAATGGAGAATCCAATGCTATTTGTGAAGGTTCAACACTGCAGAGATAAACGGTTTTTCTTGGTTTCTCATAAAAGCTCAAAACTCTAAAATCCATGACTTTTGTAAATTAACTACATTCAGGTTGTTTCTCATATTGGTGTCTTGGGCTTCAGAGTCTGAGGTTCCAGGATGGTCATATTCTCCTGCTTTTGACCATGCAGGTTGCCATTACAGAGAAGAAAAGTTTTCATTAATTATGATGTCAGATTATTCCCTATAGAACTATTTTGCTAATATTGTGACAGTTAAATTTCCATGTTCTCCATTTGTAACTCCTAACCCTTGGAATAATGAGACGCTATAAGAAAGTGTTGGTATCAGGAGGTTTCAATAGCCCTGCAGCTGGTTCAATAAATGCAGTTTCATCATTGGTGAAGAATAAAATAGTACCTCATAAAACTTTCTTGCAAAACAAATTGGAATTCCCATAATAAAGAAGTACTATTACATGGATTTAAAACAAACCCAGGAACTGTAATCACAGAATAATTAGAAATTTTAAGATCCAAAATTGGGGTGAAATGCCATTTGAATACTATTGTTATTGGAGAAATATGTTTTTTAAAAATTTTTATTGATGATTTGGATGTGAAATGAATATGAAATATGCAGATAATTAGAAGGTGCTGTAAGCATAAATGTAAAAGAAATAATTCAGAAAGAGGGGGTTAGGTACATAAAAAGGAGGTAATAAAAAGTAATATATTGTGTAGAAATAAAAAGGAGAGGCCTGTGGAAAGAAATAATGCACCAAGCTACAAGGTTAAATGAGACCTTAAAGACAGGAAATTAGATGTGATATGCAACGTGATTTGGTTAAAAAAATAAATAAAAAGGATAGCATATTTGAGAGAGAAGCATGAAGTAATTTAGAGATTGTTTATACTCAAATGTCACATCAAAATTGGGAAATTATAGCCTCTCAGCATGTATAGATTTACTCAAAAATACTTGTATTAATATATATCTGGACACTAATGAATGTCAGCAAATTGGGGGGATTTCAGGAGAAAAAATCATTAAAGATTACTGGAAGCATTGACATTCTGGAGTGAATTAGAAAAGTTATGCATTAATTAGACCAAAGGATAGAGTGAATTAATAATTGCCTTTTATAATGTTAAATCAGCTAACATTTATTGTCTAATGCATGCCAGATGCTATATTAAATGTTTTACATGTCTGCTTAACTTATTTCATACTCATTTACACTATGAGGAAGCAGAGGCTTAGAGGATTGCTCAAGGTCAATGTTGCATAGCTGGAATTCAAATCCATGTCTGTCTGACTAATAGGCATATTCTTAGCCACCCTGTAACTAATAGTTGTACAATTATATATGTGGGATATAGCTATCAGCATAGGAAATTAATTTGAGTGTTAGCATAATGGAAGTGTGGAATTTGTGGAAAAATGCTCAGAAGTATACAAACAAATGCAGTTTACCTTGTTGAAAATGCAACTCAAAAATTTGGATCGGCCTTTGATTTAGCTCAGAGATCTGCCCGTGGGTTCCATTATTTTGCTCCTTAACTTTGTTCTATTTCACATTTCCCTTCCTGGGTTGGTCCTGCAATTCAGGCTTGTCTCTTCCTGAAGAACATCTACTCCATGTTCTGTTTTGAGTGTTACCTCAATATGCAAGCCTATCCCTACATCTCTTATGTAGGGTAGCATAATCTTTACTTCCCATCATGCTCTAGTCCCACACCTTATTTTCTGTCTATTTCGATACCTAAGATATTTATCCTCAGTTCCTAGCTTTCTTTAATTCTGAAAGTTGGATATCCAAAACTGTAAAACACATATTCACATGGATGAGAAACCATAAATAATGTATAGAAATAATAACAGTAAAATAAAAAATAAAAATAACTGAGTTCAATGATGCCAGAAACATCAGTCATCTTATTTATTTTCCAAAGGACATGTACACTGACATTAAGCAATTGACTTGAGATTTTTAACGTAACTGATTGAATTGATTAGATGTTTTATTTCATAGATGAAGCATGACAATTTAGACCCACTAGATTCCAGTAGCACCCTCCCCAAGTTATGATGATCAAAAATATCTCAAATATTGCAAAATGTTCCCTAGTGAGGGCTAGACGGCCAAAATCAGCAAAGGTGTAGACTAACATATTTTTTTTTTTGTTCCTTTATACATATATTTTTTTTTATTTCATCTTGTTATGGGGGATACAGAATTGCAGGTTACATACGTTGCTCCTGTACCACCTTTCCCCCCAAGTCAGAGCTCCAGGCGTGTCTGTTCCCCAGGTCATGCGCATTGCACCCATCATGTAGGTATATATCCCTCCCTTCCCCACCCCTCCTTCCCGAGTCAGCACCTTCAAGTGTTACCACTCCCCAAACGGTGCGCAATGCACTCATTGTGTAGGCATACCCCCATCCCCTCCCCCGCCCCTCACCTCAGTCTGACATCCAATTGGTGTCATTCCCAGATGTGTATTTAGGTGATGATCAGGGAAACCAATTTTCTGGTGAGTACATGTGATGCTTGTTTTTCCATTCTTGGGATACTTCACTTAATATAATGGGTTCCAATTCTCTCCAGGAGAACCATAGAGATGTCGTATCTTCATCATTCCTTATAGCTGAGTAATATTCCATGGTATACATATACCACAGCTTACTAATCCAATCATGTATTGATGGGCAGGATTCAACCATGAGACTCCTGGAATTGAATAACGAATATAGCAAAGTCTCTGGCTACAAAATTAATATACACAAATCAGAGGCATTTATATATGCCAATAACAGTCAATCAGAAAACCAAATTAAAGACTCAATACCCTTCAAAATAGCAACAAAGAAAATAAAATATCTAGGTATATACCTAACTAAAGAGGTAAAGGACCTCTATAAGGAAAACTATGGAACACTGAGAAAAGAAATAGCAGAACTTGCAAATAGATGGAAAAATATACCATGCTCATGGATCGGAAGAATCAACATTGTTAAAATGTCTATACTACCCAAAGTGATCTACAGATTCAATGCAATCCCTATTAAATTACCAACATCATTCTTCACAGATGTAGAGAAAATAATTATACACTTTGTATGGAACCAGAGAAGACCCTGTATAGCAAAAGCAATTTTAAGCAACAAAAACAAAATGGGAAGTATTAATTTGGCAGACCTCAAACTATACTACAAGGCCGTGGTTCTTAAAACAGCCTGGTACTGGCACAAGTACAGGGACACAGACCAGTGGAACACAACAGAAAATCCAAATATAGAACCATCCTCATATAATCACCTAATTTTTGACAAAGCAGGAAAGAATATACTCTGGGGACAAGAATCCCTATTCAATAAATGGTGCTGGGAGAATTGGTTAGCCACTTGTAGAAGACTGAAACAGGACCCACAGCTTTCACCTCTCACAAAAATCAAATCACGGTGGATAACAGACTTAAACCTTAGGCGTGATACAATCAGAATTCTAGAAGAAAATATAGGAAAGACTCTTACAGACATTGGCCTAGGCAAAGAATTTATGAAGAAGACCCCCAAGGCAATCAAAGCAGCAACAAAAATAAATGATTGGGACATGATTAAATTAAAAAGCTTCTGCACAGCCAAAGAAACAGTCACAAGAATAAACAGACCACCTACAGAATGGGAAAAAATTTTTGCATACTACACATCAGATAAAGGACTGATAACATATTTTTTATTAGAAACTCATTCAATTTAACTTTAGACTTAGGAGTTAATGGGTAATTAATTAAAAGAGTCTAAGAACAGTACCATGTGAAATTATACAATTTGAGTATGAATTACCATTAAGCTATTCAGTTAGATTGAAAGGATATTAAAGGCTGTGATGTGTTTTGGGCTTTATACAAACCAGCTTCTAAAACATCCAAATTATTAATTTCGTTTCTATTTACCACTAGCATCTATTCCCATGCTGCCCTGATCACCCACGTAACACAATATTCAAAATAGAAACCCAACAAGAAACTAAACTGAGAGAGAGCATGATGTAGTAATTAAAAAGTCCATGGGCTTGGAGGAAAAACACATAGATTTGCAATTATTTCTCTTAATTGACTACCGTCTAACTCTAGTCACATCATTTAGTCTCCCTGAGCCCTAGTTTATTTATGTATAAAGAAGAGCATTTGAACTATATCAATGGTTTTTAAATATCAGTCCTTGGAACCAATGCCAAGCCATAGAGAAGTTTTCATCAGCCTTCTGTTAAATGAGAAAAATAGAAGAAATTTAGTGAATTCTTCATAAAGTTAAATTTATTCAATTTTAAAAGACTGTCTTTTATTCTGAGGTTATTTCTATATTTGATGTTAAATGTAATTTTTTAAATGACATTGTAATTGTAATAAATATGGTTTTCTTTTTGCTCTTCATAACATCAAAATGATTCTCTTGTTTTTGTTTAAAATTGTACTAGTCTGTTGAATGAAAAGATTGAGAAATATTGACTAGGTCTCTAAAGCCATGCTCAGAAAGAGGAGTGTATAAATCTATAAGCATATAAATAGTAACTCTACTATTTACTTTTATCTGCTAATGTTACAATAAACTGCATAAGCAAATCTGGTGAATGCTGCCAGAAAGAAGTCAAGTTATGAAAACAAAAAGGATGAAAAGAAAAAAAGTCTGATACTGTTCTTAAAATTTATTAAAGAACCTCCAAGTAAGGTGATACTTTTGAGCATAAATATCAAACTAACCCCTCCACAAGACCTTGGCCAAAATGAATAAAGAAAAATAAAAATGGAGGAAAACTTTCCTTAACAATGAAAATTATGTAACACTTCCATCAGCCTTGCACTCATTGAGGGATCTGTTATAATTTATGCATGAAATCCTATTACAAAAATTTTGATGACTCCTCAGAAAACCACACAATATTACAGGAAAAATAGTAGAGAAACTCTTGGAAGATCTGTTCTAGCACCCTCTGAGTGGGTGGAGAGAGGACTGGATAGCTAACAACTCTATTTGAAATTTCCCTTGTTGCTATGGATCAATAGTTCTTAAAAGCAGATTTGCTAGGAGCCACAGAAAGTAGAACCCAATCACCTGGTGGTAATGAGGCTTATCTCCAAAATAGCAAGACTCTTCTCTTATGTAGGAATCAGCAGTTTAAGGAAAGAATCCAAACTTGTCTATGTATTGTAACTAAAGGAAGAAATCAGACCAGACAGAATACTAGAGGTGGAAAGTTGGTCTCTGATCAATAGATTAACCAAACCAAGAGGATAAACTGGGATGAAGTTTCTTTGCTGATATTGTCCATAATCTTTGCTTCATTCTTCTCTTCAAACAGACTTTAGAATCTCTTAACTAGGAAATGAAACTTATATAACTATCACTTCAGATTAAGATCTAGGAGGAAAATTTTAATAGCATCCTCTCATAAGAAATGAGATTTAAGTAGGGTCCATGAATCCTATGCTTGACCTAAAAACTTCTTGTTCAAGGATGAATACACAGAAAAATAAAATGAGGCCTACCTATGAAAATACAGAGAAATAGGGAGAGGAAATTTAGCAATAAAAGGCAAAAGAATAACATATTTCAGAGAATTTTTTATATGGTAAAACCATGTAAATTTTATAGAATCTGATTTGTGTTTTCAATAAAATTCAAATTTGGGCTTAATGAAACAAATATGAAAGATTAGTTATAATAATAAATTAATAGAGACCTAATTGAGAACAGAATAGAATTTAAGAAGATTAATAATTTTACACCAATTTAAAAATTTCATTAGCAGCAAAGAGTGGAAAGCCACACTGCAGAAAAAAAAATCAGAGATATGAGGGAAACACTTAGAATTTTTCTTTCAGAATGTAAAGGAAAAAACACATGAAAATAGATGATATATGGAGGACAGAAGCTAATCCAATAATACTTGTGGTTCCCAAGGAAGAGATAAGAATAATTGAACAGAAGAATTATTGTGTAATCAGATGCTGAGGTGATCAGTTAGGACAAAGAGCCAAACTGATAACAATCAACTCCCTATTCATTTATTGGGACAAGCAAGAGGCAAAAAGAAGGCCCAGCTCCCATAGTTCCCATAATTCCATTTCTTACCACAGAACTTCACCAGGCAAGAATCAGGTACATGCAACACAGATAGAGGTGGTGGTGGTGGTGGTAAAATCACTGCCAAGGGGAAGTTAGAGGGGAAAAAAGTGCCTCAGCCAACCCCCGCGTAAGGAAGTCTTGGTGGAGGTGTCCCGTAAGAAAGAGGTACCTGGGCTAGTGATGTAGATATACATGACTGGGTGTGTGTACATGGGTGGGGTGTATGTGTTCTGAGACCTTGACTGCAACTCCTTCTAGAAGTTAGTAATGTACTGACTGTGCACCAAGTCTGGTGTTGGGAGGGTAGCTGGCAGCATGAAGTCTGCCAAGCCTTGTAAATACTTAAGATAGGGTGTGAAAGATTGTACATAGGCTTTTGGCTTTGAACTGGACTCCTCCTTGAATTATAACAACAAAAAATTCAATAAACAACAGGGGGATAAGAAAGGTTAAAGTGAAGGAAAATCAGATCACCCTCAAACTTCTCAACAACCTTAAATGCCAGAGGACAACATAGCAGTAGAGCAATATCTACAAAAGTTTTAGGCAAAAATGTTATACCTAAAGAATACTGTATTAAATTATTATTCATGTACAAAAACAATAGAAAAAAAATTTTTCAGAAACACAATAATTTAAAATCCTTTCCTGATCTTAGAAACAAAAATGTTTTGAAAATGTACTTCAACCAAGCTAAATAACTCAAGATTAGAGAAGTCATATTAAAATATTAAAAGGATTTACACTGAGGAGCAAAACCATTTAGGTAATTAAATCCAAATAATCAATATAAATGAGGGTGTGAGAATGAAAAAAATCATAAATTATTTTGAAGGAAATAGTTTATTTTTGGTAAAAATTTATAAAATGTTTGCTCTAAAATCTTAGAGTATACCTTCAGACATTTAATATGTCAGTCTCTCATTTTACATAAGGAAGGTTTAATAGATATTAATATTTGTTTCACACTTGACACTAAAGAAAAATAACTTCTAGTAGAATAAAAATGGGATTTATAATTTCCAAATTACAATAGAAAATGTATTTCAAAGAAAATACAGCCCATATAGTGAAAGAAACTAAGAAACAACAAAAAAAGAATATATTTAATATAAGATCTCAAAGGCAAGAAGAAACATAAATGAGCAATACTAACAAAAGGCAAAATTATTCAAATTAGGTAAAATACAAAAGATACACAAAGTTACTCAAAAAGATTTAAAGCAAAGAGTAAAATAAAATGGGGAATTAAGAAAGATATTCCACACATGTGCAAATTAAAATTAAGTAGTATGCAAAAGTATTTCAAGGTGTAATTTAATATGTCTTAGTCCATTTTCTGTTGCTATAACTGAATACCTGAGGTTGAGTAATTTATAAAGAAATTTATTTGTTACAGTTTGGAAGGCCAGGAAAACATGGTGGAGAGGCAGGAATGTGAGCAGGTGTGTGCAAAGAGACATGCATGAAAATCTGGGCTCTCTTCGTAACACCCCATCTCTTGGGAACTAACCCATTCCTGCAAGTGCCAGAGCTCTCTTCTCGTGATTGCGTTAATCTATTGATGGGGTCAGTGTCCCCATGATCCAAACACCTCCCACTAGGTTCCACTTCCCAACACTGCCATATTGGAGACCAAACCTCAACATGAGTTTTGACGGGGACAAACTACATTCAAACCATAGCAATATATTACATTTGCTAAGTATGATAAAGTCATTTTTAATTGAACAAAGCTATAATTCCCAATGAAGGCTAGCTATCGAGTACATATATATTCTTCATACTATGGCATCAAGGTATGATATATAAAGCAAAAGTTTTAGACAAATAAGGAAAAATTATCTGAAACAATGATAGAAGAGCACTTCAAGTAGGCAAAAACAAAATAAAGGTGGAGAGGATATGAATAGTTTTTCTTTTATGGATTGTGCTTTTGGTTTAAGTTTAAGAATTCTATTTAATCCTAGGTCCCAGTGATTTCCTCTTGGTTTTATTCTTAAAGCTATGGTTTTATGTTTTACATTTAATTTTTTGACAAATTTTGAGCTAACTTTGTGTCAAGTATGAAATTTAGGTCAAGGTTCATTTTTTGTTCTTTTAAGATAAAATAAGATTTCAATTTTTGCCTATCAAAACACATGTATATTTTAAATAACAATATATGGAATTGATGAAGGTGCACTCTAAAACTATAGTTGGTAATGCACATTGGTGAAAACAAATACGATTCAACAATTGCACTTCTTGGGATTTATTCAAAGATAAAAACAGATGTGCAGAAAAATTCAGATAGAATAGTGTTAACCAAAGTCTTATTGCAGGAAAACACTGGAAACAATCTAATGTTTGGTATTAGGATGACTGATTAATAGAATAAAATACAACAAGGTTAAAATTATATGTAGCTATGCTAAAATGTTCACAGTATATTATTAAATGAAAAAATAGGTTATAAAGCAATATGTACATGTTCTGAGGATAGAGGTTACAGGTGATTTTTATTTTTTCCTAAAAGTCCCAACAATATTCAGTGTTACCACTAAGAATATTTTCATTTTGCAAGTTTATTATAAAACAGAATGGTTTAAGTGTTGTGGTAGTTTAAGTAATAGTTTAAGTGTTACGTTTTGAGTTTTATTACTGTCTTAATTAGTTTTCCTTTCATTAATTTAAAAGTACTGCAATATTTTAAAGTTGTTTTTAATGAAGATGAAAGTACTTTTCCTCATGCAGATGGTATCTCTAACTTTGCAATGGAAGTTATTAAAATATATATTTATTTAAACATATACATATAATTGTAATTATAAAATTCTCCTATCTGTTCTTTGTTAGAGATTTATCACTAAAACTTTAGGAAGGAAAAAAGATATGATATGAGAAAATTGCTTTTGGCTGCTGCTTTTCAGGGAGATGAACCTAACACCTGCAATGTCTTTCTGAGAATGATGGCTCAAGGCTTATCATTAAAACTAACTACCTTTATTACCTTTCAAATCATTCTCTTACTTTATTCAAACTGAGTCGTTTCAGGCCCTCTGATCTACTGTAACTGAGATATTAGATTGACGTTTATTGTGGCACTCAGGGGAACATACTATGTGGAAGAAAAATTACTCATTTTCATGGTAAGACTGGCAGAACTAAGGGGCAATGGTGCAAAGAACATGCTCAAAACAGAGAAGTCCTCGATAAATAGAAATATGTTCTATTGCAATATTTGCAAGAGCACATCTAGTTTATTAAAGTAAGAGACACTTTTAATCGTTATTCAAGATAAAATGCTGCTTTCTTAGATAAATCAAATTGGGGTATAAACATCATACAGTAATCTTGATAGCCAAGTAACTTTTTTCTTTGATATAGCTCATAAAGATAAATATTTAAAAAATTTAATATTCTAAGGAATATAAGGATTTGGATAGTTAAATAACTTAAGTCTCAGTATAAAGCCATTAAAAGAGAAAAAATTATTAATATTATGTGGTTATATGTGTGTATTGTGTATTCACCAGGTAAATACACATGTATCATGTATAAAATGAGACAAAAATATTATGTAGAATGATTTCTATTCTGGATCATGGCCTTAAAATAAAGGAATAAGAATTGTAATAAGTAATGTTTGTTTAGAATAGCTTTGTTAATTGTTGAGAAATGAGGGGGGAAAAAGAAGACAATGTGCAAGTTTGAGTACTCTCTATTTCTTATGGCATAGATAATTTAGAGAATAGAACTTATAGAATATATTGAAAATATTTTGCCAATATATAGAAATTTATAATGCCACAACACTGGTTTATATATGTACAGATTGAGGTATATAATGTTGAAGGTAGTTGTAAAATGGGCTCATTATCCTTTCGTACACTTACAATGTTTTAGTGAGTGTAGATTTCAAGTTCCTTTAGTTAGATTCAAAGCTCTTCTTATGCATCTTCCTAAATATATGGAGTTAAAGTGTGCACTCGCATATGTGAAAATTGCTTTCTGGATATGATTGAAAGGTACATTTGAACTGAGAGTCGTTGGATATAAGGATAGATTTTGATGAAATTGTATCTTAAGCTTTGTACCTATTGAACACCTAATCTAAATCAAGCACTAGCTTTTCTATTAAAAATGGTTTCTCAACTTCCTTGATACATTTCCGTTCTTCTCTTGTTTAGCATTCTCACTCAGTACTTTCTTCTTATACCATGTGATGAATGAACTAAATTGAAGCAGCACTGTTCCTTTAATGCTTTTTCTCTTTCCTCTATTTAGAATGCCATGTCCTCAAACTTTCCACTACTGTCTTCACCTGTTGAAATTTTACTTTTCCTACAAGGAAGAGTGTCACTTGTTTTCTGAAGCATTTCTTGATTCCCTTAATAAACTATTTCAGTTAGATTATACAATGACTTTTATTACAGCATCTTCTACATTCTTCCCCATTTTATATCCTTGAGTCACTAACTAGTTCATATGTTTTGTACCTCTTCTGTTGTTTAGATTTGATATGTAAATAATTGGTACTTAAAGTTATTGTAATAATAAAAAATAAATTTGAAGGGACACATAACTAATTGGCAGAGTGATAAGCATCTTCAACCAGCTTTATAAATCTGCATGATTTGTCAAAGGCAGTATAAAAAGCCACTTAGTTCAACCACCTGTCTCAAGTAGCAAACAAAAAAGTCATCAAAGGTAGAGATTTTATTTTAAAATCTTCCAAGAAGAGAGATTTCACATTCTGATTTTTAGTGACCTTGGGGAAGTTTCCTAGATTTAATATACAAATCCTAACAGGTTATCTTCAGAAAATTTTACTAAAATTAAAAAAAAATGCTTTTCAATAATGATTAAATTTAGCACGGGGTAAAAATTGTTTTAAAAGTGAATGAATCTAGGCCGGGCGCGGTGGCTCACGCCTGTAATCCTAGCTCTCTGGGAGGCCGAGGTGGGCGGATCGTTTGAGCTCAGGAGTTCGAGACCAGCCTGAGCAAGAGCGAGACCCCATCTCTACTAAAAAATAGAAAGAAATTATATGGACAGCCAAAAATATATATAGAAAAAATTAGCCGGGCATGGTGGCGCATGCCTGTAGTCCCAGCTACTCGGGAGGCTGAGGCAGGAGGATCGCTTGAGCCCAGGAGTTTGAGGTTGCTGTGAGCTAGGCTGACGCCACGGCACTCACTCTAGCCTGGGCAACAGAGTGAGACTCTGTCTCAAAAAAAAAAAAAAAAAAAAAAAAAAAAAAAAAAGTGAATGAATCTGATTTCTAAATAGCTGAGTTAATGACAGCTGCCTAAATCCAAATCTCCCAACCCATATTCCAGGTATTACAGAGATTAACCAGCAAAAAACTCACAGTTGCTATAAGGAAGAGACTTAAAAGTATACACAGGGCTGGGTGCGGTGGCTGACGCCTGTAATCCTAGCACTCTGGGAAACTGAGGTGAGAGGATAGCTCAAGGTCAGGAGTTCTAGACCAGCCTGAGCAAGAGCGAGACCCCGTCTCTACTAAAAATACAAAGAAACTAGCCAGGCAACTAAAAATATATGTAGAAAAAATTAGCCAGGCATAGTAGCACACGCCTGTAGTCCCAGCTACTCGGGAGGCTGAGGCAGGAGGATCGCTTAAGGCCAGGAGTTTGAGGTTGCTGTGAGCTAGGCTGACGCCACAGCACTCTACCCCTGGCAACAGAGCAAGACTCTGTCTCAAAAAAAAAAAAAAAAAAAAAAAAAAAAGTATACACAGGATTCATGCTTGCTGTCCTTCTTGGGAGAAATGTGTGAAAAGAAAGGGGGAGGTGCAATTTGGAAACTGGTAAAGAGTAAAAGAAGCAAGAGGGGAGAATTTAAGATACTTAAAAAATTTTTTTCAGCCCCACCCCCGCTTTTTTAAATTTTTTTTCCAACAGAATTTAAGATATTTTGAAACACAGGAAAAGTAAAATTGAAGGACATACATCCCCTTTTCTACCTCCTTAAAAAAAACCCATCCATTGAAAAATAGAAACTATACTACATTAACAGACAGGGGTGATCTTGAATTAGTAATCTCGTAAACTATTCTTACGTGAGCAGTCTTTATGTATATGAAGAAAACAGGAAAAAGGAAACAAAATATTACAACACTTTAAACTTAATTAAATATCCTTAAACAAATGCCTGTGAATGTGAAAAAAACACCTTGATTCAAATTTAGAAAATAAAATCAGAAATAAAAGAAAACAGAAAAAAATAAAAATTGAACTCTGAAAGGAAACAGAGGGGAAAAATATTATATCACAAATGAAAGCTACAAAGATTACAAAGATTCTAAGGAAGAATAGATTTAAATGAAAACATAATAGGGGCATTAAAGAAAAGTAGAAAAACAACCAACGGAATGAAAATGAAATAATGAAAGAAGTAAAAAAGGCCAGAGAGAAAGTGGTTTAAGTGAAAGACAAGTAAGTAAAATCCAATATATGTTTTACTGGAATCTCTCAAAAAAAAAAGAAAAAAAAAGTGCAAAAGAAAATAATGAAAGAGAACTAATATTTAAAACCCTATTCCAGAACAACTCCAAGGCATATACAATTAAAACTGTTAGACTTTAATGATAAAGAAAAAAATGATCAGAGTTCTTTAATTAAAGGAACAAAAAATTCACAAAAGTAAGAGAATTAGACTGGCATAATATTACTCAAAATAAACACACAAAGCAAAACAGGAAAGGTGCAGCATTTTCACAAAACTCAAGGGAAAAAAGTATATATTGCCCCAATATGTCCTTCAATTATCAAGGGTATAGAGAAGGAGAAGCCTAAGCAAACCAGAACTCAAGGAGTTCTGCACTCATTAGCCCATTCCAGCAGGCTACCAGAGAGTGCTATACATAATGTATTTGATGGAGCATTTAATATTTCTAATTTTAGATCTAATACTAAAAAAAAGGGTGAGAGGATGAAGGAAGAAAAATAATATATAAAAGTATATTCTGGCAAAAGTAGAAATAATATAACTAAAAAATGGGAGGAAAGGAAAAAGTGAAATAAGCTCATTGATTGTTATATAGACAATAGATAGGAGCCAGAGGATATCATTATCAGCTATAAAACCAGATAGTAAAAGGTTAAATAAGAAAGCAGATTAAGTACATTTTAAAAAGATATAAATATAAGGTATAGGTGTACATGTAGACACATAAATTTATGTGTCTGTAAGATGTATAAATTATACTTTTTATTTTTTTTTCTTGTGAAATGCTTTTAGGAATTATACCTGCTCTTATTGTCAATAAGCTTGAAATTTATAGGTTTATGAAACATTGCTCCCTGGAAAATGTTATTGAAACCATATAATTTAGGGATATTAAAGAGATACCACCTAACTGAAGTTGCTCCCTATGTGTAAATGTTATTTCATATGCATCTTTTATAACATTACACGTTAAAATCTCAATAGAGGGCATATTAACTGGAGGTGGGGGGTAGCAGGGAGCATAGAAGGATTTGGGAGTTCGCTTGACAGTCTCAGTCTTTTCCATGTATTGCCTATGTCTTAAGATTGCCTTTATCCTTTCAATTATTCGTAAAATTTGATGCTGGATAATATTTCTGATTCCCATGAGCCTAATTTGACCCTTAATGTTATCTCAGTTATCTGCAGGGGCTAGGTAAAAACAGGGATAGGGAGGTGACATTTCTCCTGAATACTGCGTTTTGTCTAATTTTTGAAACCATGTTAATTGCATGTATATTCAAACTAAGACAAATGAAAAACTGCATTTCTAGTGAATAACATAATCACATTGAAGGGACAAAAGTAAATTTTGGCAATATATTTTATTTTTGTTTAATATTTTATTATGAAACTTTCAAACACAAAAATTGAAATAATTGTATAGTCAACACCACTGCTTCATTTGATGCTGATTTAATTTATACATATTCATTGTCTTCCCATCTATCTTACTTTGATGCATTTCAAAGTAATAGATACTAAATACTTTACCCCCAATACTTGTATAAAATGTATATTATTTACTAAAGTTCAATATTTTTAGGTAAAAATTATTCTTGAGTTTTTTAAGTTGGAATTTTCACATAATTTTTAAAAATATTATTTTGATTTTATACTCTCAGACTAAAGACAAAAAGAATTATAAGTAAATATTGATCTAGTTGATAGATTTGTTTTCCTTTAGTGAAATGAATCAACAATTCAGAAACCACTTCAGTATATTCTTTGTTGAGCAAATAAGTAAATGTATCATGAATAGTGAGAGCCAGGTTTCTCAATCTTGAAGTAGAGGTTGAGTATCCCTAATTCAAAATCTGAAATGCTCCAGTATCCAAAACTTTCTGAGCCCTGATGTGACACTCAAAGGAAGTGCTCATTGGAGCATTTTAGATTTTGAATTTTCAGATTAGGGATGCTCAACATGTAAGTATAATGTAAATATTCCAAAATCTAAAAATATTCAAAATCCAAAACACTCTGGTAACAAGCATTTTGGATAAGGGATACTTAACTTGTACTTATAGAGATGATAAAGAGAAGACTGGAATGAACACTGTAGTGTTGGATTGGAATTTGAGATAACAGTATAAACCTGTTGTGTTGTTGTATATAGGTATAGAAATATAGATAGGAATATCTACACATATGCATGTATTTCCTAGCTCTTCTAGCCATTGAGAACCCAAGAAGCAATGACACTTTAATAGTGATGAGCATTCCTAGTACTCGGGTCGTAGTCTCTACATGCCATTCTCTACTAAAATGAACCATTAGAATAGTGAGAACCATTTCTAACCGTTAGTTAGAGAAATGGTTGATTCCAGGGCTGGGGCAGGAAAGTATAAAATAAGCCTGGAACACCTTGTTAATGAACTAAGAAAGTGCTCAAATAATGACGGGGGCATGCCAAAAGGAACCAGCTTAAAGGGCTTCTGCTGGCCAAATATGAGGCAAATTGAGCAACAAAATAAATGATAGTAACAGATTGCCTCAATTCATTTGTGCTATTATAAAAAAGTTCCTGAGGCTGAATAATTTATAAATAATAGACATTTATTTCTCACAGTTCCAGAGGCTGGGAAGTCCCAATATCAAAATATCAACAGATTTGGTGTCTGGTGAGGGCTTCTTTCTGTTTCAAGATGGTACCTTGTTGCTGTATCCTCCAGAGAGGGGATGAACAGTGTGTCCACATGGCAGAAGGTGGAAGGGCTAAAGGACTGAACTCTGTGTAAAGCCTCTTTTATGAAGGCCTTAATCCCATTCACAAAGGAGAAACCCTCATGACCTAATTACCTCCTAAAGGTTCCACCTCTCGGTACTATTGGATTAGTAATTAAGTTGCAACATGAATTTTGGACAAACACAAACATTCAAACCAACCATAACACAGATTGCAACCCACTGAGTAAAATAGGAATACATGAGCCTTTAGTGTTATTAATATAAATATTAATAAATAGATGGAGGAGAAGGAAAAGTTCTTCCTTATAGGAGAACACAAAGAATAAATGTATATGGAATGATTGAAAAATCATGATTTTGGCAGACAGATAGTACTAATTGATTCAGGGTAGAATCATCAGTAGATACTATAATTAGTGGGGTGCAGTTTGATGAAAAACTGGATGTTTATATAGTCTCCAAATATCTCCCCACAAAATGTTTAATTACAAAGGGAAAAATATAGTAGAGAAGCCTTGCAGCCACTAGCCAAATGATGAATATCAACTTAACCAGTAATGGAACAAACCAATATCACATACACAACATTATGTATATGCTATTTGTGTCAAAAAAATAATAATCTCAGTGATGAAGAAACATCAGACAAACCCAAGTGAAGGAACATTCTATAAAATTACTGTCAAAAGACAAACAGACTGAAACACTGTTCCAGATTAAAAGAGACATGACAGCTAAATTGAAATCTGAGACAACAGGGTTTTTTTGGGGTTTTTTTGTTGCTATACAGAAGTTTCTTTGTGACAAATAGTGAAATGTGAGGTCCATAGATTAAAGGATAATAGAAACTTTCTGAGTTTGATCATTGTACTCTGGTTGTATAAGAGAGTGTCTTTTTTTCTGCATAAAATATATATGGAAGTATTAAGGAATAAAAGACCACAATTGTGGGCAATTTATTCTTAAATGTGTACTCAGGAAAATGTGTATGTGTATCTGTAGAGAGAAAGATGTGGAGGGGAGGGAGAGGGAGAAGATAAAGCAAACTTGATAAAATGATAACAACTGGAGAATCTGAGGAGAAGGCATATGGGAGCTCTTAGTACTATTCTTACAACTTTTCTGTAAGTCTGAAATTATATCAAAATAAAATCTTGCCTAAAAAGAAGATAAAAAGATGAATGAATTCAAAGCCAGATGGTAAATAAATGAAACATAAATGGCAAAATCTTGATAATTTTAGAAGTTGATTTTTAGGTATGTGGGGATTCAGTATATTATTTTCTCTACTTAATGTATGCTTGTAAACTTCCATAATAGACTTTTAAAAGAGAATGAATCTTCAGTGATCTTTTCATTGATAATGTAAATTGACTTTCTCTTTAAACACTCAGGGTTATTTATGGCATTTAAGATCTGATCATGTTAGAAGAAACTAAAGAAAATATAAGTAAATGGCAAGACATCTCATGTTCATTGATTAGAAGACAATATCATTAAGATAGTAATACTCATTGGGTGCTGGTCAGGTGGTGGGGGTGGTGGGGATAAACCCACAACTAATGGAAGAGGAGCTCACTGTATGGGGGAAGGACATGCTTGTAGCCCTGGCTTGGGTGAGGCAAATGCATTACATGTAACCAAAATGTTTGTATCCCCATAATATCATGAATTTAAAAAATTTAAAAAATTTTTTAAAAAGATGATAATACTCCAGACTGATTTACAGGTTCAGCTCAAACCATATCAAAATTTCATCTAACTTCTTTGCTGAAGTGGATAAGTTGATCCTAAAATTCATATGGAAATTCAAGGGACCCAGAATAGCTAAAACAGTATTGAAAAGAATAACAAAGTTGAAGTACTCACACTTCTTAATTTCAAAACTTACGACAGTGCTATAGTAATCAAGATAATGTGGTACTGGAATTAGGGATAGAGATCAATGGAATAGAGAATATAGAAATAAACTTTATATTTATGGTCAATTGACTTTTGTCAAGAGTGCCAAGGCAATTAGGAAGGAATAATATTTTCAACAAATGATGCTGAGACAACTACATGTCCACATGAAAAAGAATGAAGCCAGACCTCACTTCAAACCATTTACAAAAACTAACTCAGAATTGATCACACCATATACAAAAACCAACTCAAAATGGATCGAAAACCTAAATGCAAGAATTAAAATTGTAAGGCTCTTAGAAGAAAATACAGTTGTAAATCTTCATGATGTTGTATTAGTCAATGTTTTCTTAAATATGACACAAATGTATGGGCAACAAAAGAAAAATATGTAAGTTGGACGTCATCAAAATTATCTTTCGTGCTTCAAAAAACTAAAAAGACAAACTTCAGAATGAGAGAACACTTTTGCAAATTATATATCTGATAAAGGACTTGTATCTAGAATATAAAAGTATCATTACAACTCAGTAGTAAAAGGATAATTCAGTTTTTAAAAATGGCAAAGGATCTGAATAATCATTTCTTTAAAGAAGATAGGCAAATGGCCAGTAAACACATGAAAAGATGCTCAACATCATTAGCTATCAGGAAAATGTAAATTAAAACTACAATGAGATACCATTACACACCCACTAAGATTACTGTAATAAAAAAGATAATATTAAATGTTGGTAAGGATGTGGAGAAATTGTAACCCTCATATGTTGCTCGTGGGAATGTCAAATCGGGCAGCTCCTTTGGAAGACATTCTGGCATTTCCTCAGTAAGTTAAACATAGAGTTACCATATGATCCAGCAATTCTACTCTTAGGTATATACCAACGAGAAATGAAAATGTATGTTCACACAGAAATTGTTCACGAATGTTCACAGTAGCATTGTTTGTAATTGCCCCCAAAGTGGAAACAATCCAAACGTCTATCAGCTGATGAATAGGTAAACAAAAGGTGGTATATATCCATACAATGGAATATTCAGCAATAATAAGAAGTACTGACCCAACATGGGTGAACCTTAAAAACATGATGCTAAGTGAAAAAAGCCAGTCATGAAGGACCTCATGTTGTATGATACCATTCATATGAAATGTACAGAATAACCAAATTTATGGAGATAGAAAATAGATTTGTGGTTGTTTAGGGCTGAAGGGAGGGAATGTGTGAGGGTTGGATGTGTGTGTGTGTGTGTGTGTGTGTGTGTGAGAGAGAGAGAGAGAGAGAGAGGTGATGGCCTAGGTGTGTGGGGTTTCATTTTGGGGTAAAGAAAATGTTCTATAATTGATCATAGGAATGGATGCACAAGTCTGAATCTATTAAAAGCCATTCAATATATACTTTAAATATACTGTATACTTTAAATGAGTAAATTGTATGGTATGTGAATTATATCACAATAAAGTTTTTTTTTAATTTGATCATTTTGTAAGGTAATGAGTTCAGTGAGAGAAGAGCCCTATATATAATTTAGCAGTGTTTTCAGCTTGCATTTCAATAATTGCTGTTGATAGAACCTGCTTTTGAAATGTTTGTTCTCAAAAGTAACTTTCATGCTTTAGATAGACAAACATGTATGAAACCATTTATTTGCTCTGCATTTAGTTTTACCAATCAGCAGTGTAGCCACAGATGTTAGAATCATTTGGCATGTAAAATAGACAAATGTAGCTAGAATTACCCAAAACATGAAGTCTTACTAAGAAAAGAAAGCTATATTTGGAAGTAAACTTGACTGACAGAACTAAGATAGTACTGGCTAATTATTGATTATTATTGTCATGTGGATCACTGTTGTTTCATCAGTTTTTATGAACAAAATCATTGTCTTCTGTCACTTATTTCAAAATCTCAGTTAAAAATTGATTCGCGGAGTATGAGGAAGTTACATGTAAACTCATAGCATTTAAGTTTTTTACTTGCCCTACCCAAGTAGGAAAGTTGCATAAAGTTGCATAATCTAATAGTTTTGTTAAGAACTGGGACCATGATGAATAGCTTGAAAATGAAGATTCTTGATATAACAAATTCTTTATAGATTTAAGCTTTATGTTATTGCCAATGGGGAAAACTTAATTTGAACAATAGTTTTCACATTTTAATAAAGGTAACAGTTTTTTTCTCAAATGTTAACAATTAGAAGAAAAAAATGTATAAAACAAAGTATTATATTCTATGAATATAATACTTAGTCACATTTGTGACTTTAAAGGTTGAATAAGATAATCATGGTGGAAGTTTAAATGGCAAAATGTAGTATCTTAGTGTTAATATATTGAAGTTTTCATTAAATTGGTTCAAATATAAAATAGCTTTATTTTTCTCTACATAATCCTAAATAACAATTTTAATTATTTTTTCACTCAATTGTGAAATTATATAGACCTAGCTATAATACAGATGAGTTCTACAGAAATTTCTATCATTAGAGTCTAGAAAGTTTTCATTAATATTACTGATGTTTTAAAGATAACTGCAATCATAATAATAGGTTGAAATGTAAGCTTTTCAAAATAGAACAAAAATTACTAATTACTAATGTTTGAGTGTTTGTTGCCTTTACCTTTCCCAAGGCCATTAAAAGGATTTCACTTGATTTCTTCCCTGTCCTTGACTTCTGAAAAGTTTAGGCCAGAAGCAATTTGGGGATCCTGTGAGACCAGATGCAGAAGAAAGTGAGATGATGAAGTAATTTTTCTGGAAATTTTGTGGAGAGGGCTTCTGAAGAAGCCCAGTTTCTCCACACAGGAGAAGAAAGAAGGATTTAAAAAACTATTGTTCAAGAAATAAAAGCAAAGAACTTAGATTATTCGAAATTAGGTTTTACTGGTAACAGGTTTCTCTGGCCACGACACAGCTTGAGATGAGACAACATGGCTTAAAGGTTTAGTGAAGTTGGAAATTGTTAAAAGTTTTATATTGATGATTCGTGTGGAAGTGTAGGAGAAGAGACAATCTAATCTGGAAATGGATGGTACTGCAACAAGGCGACATTCATTGTTGTTACTTTTAATTTTTTTGTCAATCAAGATTTGCTATTTTATTCTGTTAAGGAAAAAGTTTTGTAGCTGATTTATGATCTACCATTTTTTATCTTATGAATAGCAATTTTATTTACTTTTTTCTCTTTTGGGGGCACTGAACATTATGTTGGCTTGGGGAAAGGGAATATAGAAAGAAATGGAGTAAAATTTAATCCCAATATGTCTTTTCTATGTATAAAATAAACCTGGCAAGTTTATATTTTCTCTTTTTGTCTTGTCGTCCACCATATCCTGCTCTATACTGTTAGCCAAATTATTGGCATTTTCTGTAAGTAGAAATAGAGACATAGTCTTTAAAGTCTAAAGTAACCAGGTGTCAGATCAATTCTTCAGGATTTTAATATCAACCAACATGGCAGTTGCCTTTTTTCTGTTAGCTTTATCTGTTGTTTCAGCATTCAAAATTAAATTTATCAAGATACCACAAGTAAAAGATTTCTAGAGTAATCCTAGACATAATAACTTGTTAGTGGATGATACTCAATTTTATTTGTATTTTAATATAACTATTACATGCTGTTTCTGTATTTAATGTTTCCAGAATGAAAGAGGAGGGATAATTTTTATAGACTATCACTGCTACCTCATAGACTTTAAAGAAACGTTTCCTTTATTTGACTGGATCTTTTCATTATCAACATCTCTATGAAGTCAGCTGGCTTAAAACATCTGATAATACTTTAGAGCAGAATTGATTGGTTACATAGGAAAAAAGTGGTTTCTTAGGGCTTTCCAGAGGGAATTTAATCATGTAAGATTAATCTGTCATAGATTAGAAAGATGGAGCATCAGTGTTTTTTTTTTTCACTCTGTGAAAGCAGAAATTGGAAAAATAAATTGAAAATGTAGAAATGGGAAAGATCAAGTCATCTCTGCTTTTTATTGGTAATATGACCTTGTAAACATCCTTCACTATCATTAACACTCAAATTACTTTTTGAATAAAATAAAATCTCAGATTTACTAATGAGGTGAGTTTAGAAATAAGTACACAGCTAATGACCTTAAAAACTGGAAAAATTCATTAATTAGAATCTAACTTTCTGTGCATTGTATTCTTGCAGGGAACAAGTCACAAGACAGTGGCATAGCAGAGATGGAAGAACTTCCTGTACCACATAACATCAAAATCAGCAATATTACATGCGACTCATTCAAGATTTCATGGGAAATGGATTCAAAATCAAAGGACCGTATTACACACTATTTCATTGACCTCAACAAGAAAGAGAACAAGAACTCCAATAAATTTAAACACAAGGTAAAATCTAACAAATACATTACTTTGCATCTTAAAACTTTCTAAGTATGAGGACATTTTGAAAGGAAGAACAATGTTCTATTAGTAACTTATATGATGTATTGGACATTGGGAAGAATAAAAATTATATGTGATTTAAAAACCCTATCCCTGTAAAAAATTTTGTAAGAAAATGAAATGCCATGCTTATTGGTTAGAAGTAAAATCATGACTAATCATATAGACATAAAAACCAACATGTGTTAAAGATTTTATTTAACTCATTAATGAGGAAACTGATGAGATATTATAACTAGATCAAAGAATAATCCAAAGAAAAGACTCATTTATAGACCTAGTACATTAAAATGGAAGTACAAGTGGAAGGGGTAAGGATAGGGGGAAGAGGAGGGTTGTTCTCCACTAAATAGAATCCATTTGCATATGTTTATAAAAGTATATGCAAATGAATATATTTCATATTTAAAAACAACTGAATTTTTATCAGTTTCTACAAATTATAGAGTTGTAAAATAGCTTCCATAGCAGAAGCAGATAGTGAGAGGAGTATTTTCCATTGAAGCACACAATTGTTCCCTGCCCGGTCCCTCCCCCACCAACCGCCAAAAAAGAAATCTGCTGCAGTTTATAAACTTTAAGGTATTTGTTAAAACACTTTAGGGCTGAAAATTGCTTTACATAGTCAGCTTTCTTTTGCTTTTCATTTTTTGTTTTGAATTTTTTTTGTCTTTTTGCTTTTTTGTTTTGAGAATGAAATTTGTTAACCTCTAGAGGTTTTAGATATATAATATTTCTCTGATATTTAGTCATATACCTATCTACATAAATCTGATACATATCTCCCTCCAGAAATAGCTATAGAGAGGATAACAGTTATCTGGTTTAGGTATTCTTTCTTATGTTTCCTTGTTTTCACTGATGATGACAATCTGGTGTATTTTTTATATTGACAGTAAATTTTAACTTGGGAAATATTTTGGAAGAACTGTCTTGTCTGCAAATTTTGCCTTTTACTAGATGTGCAATTATACATACTAAAGTATGGATCAGACATACTATAGATAAGTGTGAAAGAGAGAACAGGACTGATAAGTCATTGTTTTTCCTGAGTTCCAATTCTGCTTATGCTTTCTGGTGATAGATATTCTCTGCTAACTTTGCCTTCTTCATGCAACTTTGAAATATTTAGAATTAAATGATGAATAGTTCGAGATTTGACCTCCACACTTAGAATACTATATCCTTGAAAATACAGTGAATATTCAACGAACAGATTTAATTACCTTATTAATCATTGTTTAGAAATACCTAAACTTTTGTGTGACACATAAACTCTATACTTGAATAAAAGTAAAGCCAATGTTACCTCATTTGTGTGTAAAATAGATTCATTTATTTTAAAAATGTTCCCTTTACATATAAAATATCTAGTAATGGGCAGCTCTATTAAAATTATTGGGTAGTATAAGTTAAATATATTTTTAATATTAAATCTATTGTATTTTATCTTTTATGTCTTTTTTTTTTCATTGTTTAGTAGGAGAGTGTTGCATTTTGAGAAGCATATACTGTACAGAGAAGAACACTATACTAAAAATCAAGAAAACTGGAATCCAAGTACATTTATGTTATTAACTAACTGTATGACCTTGAGCATGTCTCTTGCTCATGTCTCTTGTTCAAGTTGAGTTGGGCGTTAGTTTTTGCATATGGAGAATAAGAAATTTAAATATAACAAGTATCTTTAAACAGGAAAGTTCTATTATCAGCCAGGAATTTAACACGTTCCTCTCCATTGTTTACAATTAAGTAAAGATATACTGCTAAATTAACTTCCTTCCTTCCTCCCTCCCTCCCCCTCCCTTCTTTCCTTCTTAGGATGTTCCAACAAAATTGGTGGCAAAAGCTGTCCCCTTGCCTATGACTGTCCGTGGACACTGGTTTTTGAGCCCAAGAACTGAATATACAGTAGCAGTGCAGACCGCCTCAAAACAAGTTGATGGTGATTATGTTGTGTCTGAATGGAGTGAAATTATAGAATTCTGCACAGCAGGTAAGAGGACTAGGCACACATATAGAAAAACCTTTATTTAATTGTTCCTAGAAAGTTAATGACAGAAAAAATGTTTCTTTTTTGTAATTATAAGGTGATATGTACTGTGTTGGTTATTTCTGCATTGTCAGTAGCTTTGGGTAACAGAATAAACCATTTTGTATTGATCTGAGGGAGCTAAGGTTCTCAGAAAAATCTGAATAATGGCATCAAATCACTTTGCTGTATACATAGTTTGATTTTTTAGAGTGAAAGCTTTACAAATAAAAATTGATGCTGTTTGAAAATACACTCAGCATATTTTTTGAGCTTCATTTTTGAGAGGGAGAGTTTTTTTTTGTCTTTATTGTTTTTCCTTTTTTCATTTTTTTTTATTTTCACAGATATTGAAAGAAAAAAGCAAGGACTTCCTTCTCTAATTTAGGGCAGTGGAGGCAGATCTCAATCACTGTCTCTAGCAGAAATGTTACTAGATTTTTCACCTGAATGCTGGAAGACCTTAAGAAAAACTCTGTAAACTAGTAGTGTGTGTGTGTGTGTGTGTGTGTGTATGTGTCCTTGCTTAATTAAAAAGTACCTCAAAGTCATTTGGCATTGGAAGATCTGATGTGGAAATCCTGTCCCCTTTGATCTTGAACTGTATCTTAATATGCCATTAGATTGGAAATGTTACCATTTGTCTCATTCATTTATCTATTGTTTACTCGTTCATTGAAGAAACAGACATTTATTGAGCACTTAGGTGTTGAAGAGATACAAAGATATCTTTACTTGAGTATTTCTATCATCCTCTCCTTTTGTCTCTTAGTATGGGACTTCGTTTACTCTTTTTTTGCCTAGATGACTGTTTCCGATAAAAAAAAATCATAGAAGAAGCTGAATCTAAGAGGAACTCAAGCTGTTTAAAGCTGTTATTTGTGTTTATCAGACTAGTTTGGAGACTATTTCACCTAAGCTTTATCAACAACTTTGACTAAATTTTGATAAAGCCATTTTGTGTAAATTGCATTCTAATCTGAACATCTAATTCACTGAACGTTTGTTGAGAGCTCATACTGTGAGATAGTCACTGTGCAAGGTACTGGAAATAAAATAAAATAGAGTGCCAAAGGCTAATTCACTTCTATTCTAGTCTATGACAGGGATAAAACCCTGTGTTTACCCCGAGCTTAAAACGTTTATATTGTACTTACCATAAGTCATTATCATCTGTCATCTCTCCCCTTAGACTTTCAGTACTTTGAAGGGAAGAATATCTTTTTATCTTTTAATCTGATTGTCTAATTTTGCATGGTGCTTTGTACATCATATGCTCTAATTTAAATAAATGTACAATGAGCCAATGAAGCAGTGAATAAAAAAACTATGCTACCATGAGTTTAACTAGGTTGCTTCTGTTTGGAAAGTCTTATTAATCTTTATAGAACAAAAATTTTCCTTAGTTTCTGGTTCAGGAGTTAGATAACAATTCTCAAACAACTTTCAAAACAAAAAGTTGGTTAAAAAAAAAATCAGATTAGTTTGACAGATTTTCAAGAGTCTTGTGTGCTCAAGCCTTGTGTACTCATTATTATTTCTACTATCCAACTTTGCTATTGATTGCAGATTATAAGATTCTTTTATTCATTTTCATCAAATGGTTGTAAAAAAGCTAGTATAGTGCTGATGGACATAACTTGGGTTATGAAAAGTTATTTAGTGTATTTTTTTTGTTTCAATATCTCTAATTTCAAAGAGTGTAAAAATGCAAGGATATTCTAAGAAATAACCATAAATCACGACAAAAATATTTTTGTAGAAAGAAAAATGTGTCACATAAAGACAATGAATATTTTCTTTTTGAAATGCAATTTCCTGTTCACTAAATTGAATTCCCTAAAGGTGAATTTTAATAATCTCTAATTTATTAAGTATGTAGTTGATGCTTTTGGTGCTATATTTTTAATAACAGTCTTTGTTTTTGTTTTTTCAGACTATTCAAAAGTTCACCTAACACAGCTGTTGGAGAAGGCTGAAGTGATTGCAGGACGTATGCTTAAATTTTCTGTTTTTTATCGTAACCAGCACAAAGAATATTTTGACTATGTTCGGTAAGAATCAAAAAATATATAGTGATTTTTTTATTATTATTTCTTACTAAACATGGTTTCAAATTCTAGGTTCAGGTTTCCCTTGACTTTAGTTCTGTCAAATAGCAATTCTAGTTTTCTTTTCAAAATAGTTAATTATACTGATTTTTATTTTCCAGAAAAATTAAGTAGAAAAGTCAGATCATGGGATTTTTCCCACTTAGATTCCTTTCCGTAATCATTTGTAATGTCATTCGTATCTTTTTCACTGGAAGATCTTAAACCTGTGGTGTTTAGATTGATGAGCATTTCATGTACACAGTCCTCCTCTAATTCCTAATAACTCAATGCCCTCTACATCATACTGACTACTAAATTTGCTCCTTTTTGTGAGTCCCTACAAGACATTGGAAATGAGAGAATAAAATGGTGACTTTTTCATGAAACATTGTGGTGAATCATGTGGGATTTGTAGGCTTCGAAGTGGAAATCCTTTAGCCATTATTCATGAGGACATTCGCCTTTATTTACTTTTGAATTCTAGTGATTTGACTACTATTTCTGAGATAGCCTATTTTTATCCCTAGAAGCAGTTCCCAAGACATTGAAAGAACTCTATCCCACAGGTAGTTGTAATATTTACAGCACTTTTGTATTTGTAGAAGAAAATTTCAAGAGGATAAATAGTCAGATGTGTGTTTTAAAGTAATACGCTTTTGAAATGACAACTGCTATATAGGTTCTAAAACTTCTACACAGTAATGCCTATAATTTGTCATTTTAAAAGCCTTTGTCTCACTTTAGATTCTAAAGGATTCTTAAGTTGACAGGACTGTGTAGAAAAATATTTAGGAAGCTTTATTATTTTTTTGTTTTTGTCATACTTCTCTAATTTCTCTTAAATCAAGATCATGGTTTCAGATTTAAATCAGCTCCACGCTGTGGAAGATACAAAGGGAATCATAGAGAAAGAAGTATATTTAGGGATATATGTTTTTCATATTAAGTATTTTGCAATATCATATACTTTTATATATTTTTTTTAATTTCAGCATATTTTGGGGGTACAAAAGTTTAGGTTATGTATATTGCCCATGCCCCCCCACCCCCCTGGGTCAGAGCTTCAAGCATGTCCATTCCCCAGACAGTGCGCATCGCACTCATTATGTAGGTATACACCCATCCCCTCCCCCACCCCCCACATCTGCCTGACACCCAATTGGTGTTATTCCCAAATGTGCACTTAGGTGATGATCAGGAAAACCAATACTTTTATATATTTTGATGGTAAAAAACATTCTTGCCTTTTGTTTGAATATTTTATAAATACAGAGTTTAATCCATCATTCTCTTAACTGGTATTTACCCTGGAGTCTATATAATTCTTGGCAGATGCCATTCACCTAATTAAGAGAGTACAAACTGATAGATTCCACATAAATTATTGTACTTGTCAGTTTCTGATTGGAAATGACCATATATACTCAACAAGGAAGGTGTTTCTTTATACAAATGCTCCTTGACTTACGATGGGGTTATGTCCCAATAAACCCATCATAAATTGAAAATATCATCAGTCAAAAATATGTTTAACACACCTAACCTACCAAGCATCATAGCTTAGCCTAGCCTGCCTTAAACGTTCTCAGAAGACTTCCTTCGCCTACAGTTAGGCAAAATCATCTAAACACAAAGCCTATTTTATAATAAAGTTTTGAAAAGACCAAAATTTGAAGTATGGTTTTTACTAAACGCATAAGGCTTTCACACCATCGTAAAGTCAAAATATTGTAAGTGGGGTGATTGTAAGTTGGGAATTGTTTGTATTTGTTAAGCATAAAATTTGAAAACAAAAAAAATCTCTACTGTTGCTCTTGGGTTTAGTAAGAACTACATCAACAGAATAAATACATCTTTAGTGTTAGTATTAGATTTCCCGAGGTATTACCAATGTCTATTTTAGGTGGCCACTGGAGGTCAGTATTTCTCTATGATTTTCTCTGTCCTTTTTATGGGAACTGGCCTTTGTTTTCAGGTCCTTCAGTAATCTAAAATTTGTTTCATCTGTTTTCAAAAATGCTTGCAAGAAGAAAAAAGACAAAGACAAAGCATGTAGAAAATAAGTAAAATTATTCTGTATATTGTATGACTTGATTCCAAGCTTCTAGTATGAAAGATGTATTTACTAACAAGGAAATTTCTTGAATTTCCCACAGTGATAGTTGTGAAATCCATATAAATTATATCTTGATACAGTACATATAAATAAATATGCTTGCCAAGGCATGGGCACAATTTTTTAACATTGCTTTTTTTAAAAAAAGCTTATTAAAAATAGTAGACAATGATATGCTTTGTTTATATTTAAAAAAATAGTAGACATTAACTTCAGTGGATCTTTGTTTTCTTTTTATGTAATAAACTCTAGTCAGGACATACTGCCTTGGTTAGAATCCATTTAAAATGTCATCTTATTATCCAGAATGCTTGAATGGAAAGGAACTTTTCGATTATCTGACAAACTTTCCAAATCATTATAAATTATGAAAACTAGATAAATTTTGAGTCAGTCCACATGGAATTAAGTCGTTTTGATCTCTTCTTCTAAAAATGAATTCTTAAATAAATATTGGTTTCCCATACTCCAGATGAAAGTACCACCTCCTCTTACCCTTTGTTCATGTTCACTGGGAGGCCAGTTGTCCTTAAACTCCTTTTCTATCTGAAAGTCTTCTGTTTAGGAATCCATTGAGATTGGTAGATTCATGTACTTTCCATGTCAGATTGTATATCCTCAAAGTTGAAGTTCTGTCACTTATAGTAGGACACATTTCCTAGTCTAAACTCCTGTGTATATGTTCATTGCTGTTACTATTTCATATAATTGAAATAATCTATAACTCATAGATCCACATAGGACACAGATCATATATGTATTTCAGTTTTGTTAATGAGACTGTAACCAGGATAAGCAATTTAAACCAGGAACAACATGGAGTAGACACTCTTCTCCCTATTTCTCCCAGTAAGTACAACTAAAAACCCTGGATGTTATATATAAAAGAAATATAAAAAGACTATGAAAGATGGAAAGAAGAGGGTAGACCAATTAGGAACCTCAGAACTCAAGGAATGGCACAGTGATGAGTTCCCTGGGTTTTCTTATTACCTCTTAAAATTATGGACTAGGTGCTGGAGAAGCTGGCTACCCAGAAATGCAAATGGGCACTGACAAAAACAAAAAAAAGAAAACCAGAAAGTCTGCTCTTTCTACCCTATGGATCAGGAAAGGGACCGCCTTGAATACAGAAAACTTTTAGACAATAACCACCCTGTACCAGCCAAATACCATGGAAAAAACACTGCAATCCCATGTCTATCAGCCAAGACCAAGTGGAGAACCTAGACCTCTACCCTCTCACAGCTATAAGGAGGCATCCTTCTCCTCCCTCCATCCCCTACTAGGGTAGCATCAGAGAAGGCTGAATGAGGAGCCTAGACTTTCTACCACTGCCCCGAGGCAATGAGGCTTGCCCTCACAGTGTCAGTGAAAGCCACATCAGGAAGGGTAGGGAGATACTCCCTGTCGCAGCTAGCGTGTGTTAGCAGAAGCCTAGTGGGAGCCTAAACTCTCACCTCATCTCAGTGGTAACTGATCCTGAACCCCATGTCATTGGAGACTGAGTGGGGAACTTGGATATTTTTCCCCATCTGACAGCAATGAAGTACTACTCCCTACACTTCCTCCACTGGTACGTAGTCAGAAGAGGCCTGGTAAAATACTAGATTTAAATAAGATCCAAACTAATAACATAATACTCAAAATGTCCAGAATACAATTGAAATTCACTGACCATGCCAATAACAAGAAAAATCTTAACCTGAATGAGAAAAGATGATCAAAGACACCAACGCCAAAATTACACAGATCTTGGAATTATCTGACAAAGATATTGAAGCAACCACCATAGAATGTTTCAACAAGCAATGACAAACACACTTAAAATAGAAGCAGAAAAATAATAGAAGATAAAAAGTAAGTGGAGATTTTAGAACTGAAAAACAACAGTAAGTGGAGTTTAAAAACAAAAAAACCCAATGATGTACTCAGCAGAAGATTCAAGAGAGCAAAGGGAAAAAAAGTAAACTTGAAGATAGAATAGAAATTATCCAAATTAAACAACAGAGATAAAACTGACCAAAAAATCTAGCAGGGCCTCATGGATATGTGAGACTATAGCAGATGTATTATAATATTCATGTCATCAAAGTCAAGAAGGAAAGGAGAAAGAGGATGGGGCTGAAAAAGCATTCATAGAAATAATAGTTGAAATGTTCCTGAATTTGGCAAACAACATAAACATACAGATTCAAGATGAGAAAAATTCAAAACAGAAAAACCCAAAGAAATCTATGCCAAGACACATCATAAACTCCTGAAAACTGAAGACAAAGAAAGAAAATCTTGAAGGTCGTGAGAAAGAAAAGATGCCTTATATATAGGGGAAAAACAATTTGAATGACATCAACATGAGAAAGAAACCACTGAGGTGGAAAGAAAGTGCCAGATATTTTCAAGTGCTGAAAGAGAACTGACAACCCAGAAGCCTATATCCAGTGAAAATGTCCTTCAACAATAAAGGGGAATCAAGACATGCCTAGATGAAGGAAAACTATTAATAAGGGAATTTGTCACCAGCATATGTACGCTAAAAGAATAGCTAAAGGAAGTTTCTGAAACAGGAAGGAAGTAACAAAAGAAGGGATCTTGAAATGTCAGAAGGAGAAAAGAATAACAGTAAGAATAAAATAGAGGGTCCAATCCAGGATATCACACTGCATTTAATTGTCATATCTCTCTATTCTCCTATCTGTGACAGTTTCTTGGTCTTTCCTTGAATCTGCATTTTTTTTTTATTTCAGCATATTATGGGGGTACAAAACTTTAGGTTATGTATATTGCCCTTGCCCCCCCCACCCCCCACCCCCGAGTCAGAGCTTCAAGCGTGTCCATTCCCCAGACAGTGCGCATCGCACTCATTATGTAGGTATACACCCATCCCCTCCCTCCCCATCTGCTCAACACCCAATTGGTGTTATTCCCAAATGTGCACTTAGGTGATGATTAGGGAAACCAATTTGCTGGTGAATTCATGTGGTGCTTACTTAGTAGAATGGGTTCCAACTCTATCCAGGAGAACATAAGAGATTCTATATCACTGTTATTTCTTATAGCTGAGTAATACTCCATGGTATACATATACCACACTTTACTAATCCACTCATGTATTGATGGGCTTTTGGGTTGTTTCCACATCTTTGCGATTGTGAATTGTGCTGCTATAAACATTTGGGTGCAGATGTCTTTTTTAGAGAATGTCTTTTGTTCTTTTGAGTAGATGCCCAATAATGGGATTGCTGGATCAAATGGTAGGTCTACTTGTATCTGTTTAAGGTATCTCCATATTGCTTTCCACAGAGGTTGCACTAATTTGCAGTCCCACCAGTAGTGTATGAGTGTTCCTGACTCTCTGCATTCACGCCAACATTTATTGTTTTGGGACTTTCTGATAAAGGCCATTCTCACTGGAATTAAGTGGTATCTCATTGTGGTTTTGATTTGCATTTCCCTGATGATTAGGGATGTTGAGCATTTTTTCATATGTTTGTTGGCCATTCTTCTGTCTTCTTTTGAAAAATTTCTATTCATGTCCTTTGCCCACTTTTTGATTGGGTTGTTTTTTTCTTGCTGATTTTCCTGAGTTCTAAATAGATTCTAGTTGTCAGTCCTTTATCGGATGTGTAGCATGCGAAAATTTTTTCCGATTCTCTAGGTTGTCTGTCTGCTCTCGTGATTGTTTCTTTGGCTGTGCAAAAGCTTTTTAATTTAATCAGGTCCTGTTTATTTTTGTTGTTGCTGTGATTGCCTTTGGGCCTTCTTCATAAATTCTTTGCCTAGGCCAATGTCTATAAGAGTCTTTCCAACATTTTCTTCTAGAATTCTAATAGTTTCACACCTAAGGTTTAAGTCTATTATCCACCGTGATTTGATTTTTGTGAGAGGTGAAAGGTGTGGGTCCTGTTTCAGTCTTCTACATGTGGCTATCCAGTTTTCCCAGCACCATTTATTGAATAAGGATTCTTTTCCCCAGAGTATGTTTTTGTCTGCTTTGTCAAAGATTAAATGGCTATATGAGGATGGTTTTATATCTGGATTTTCTGTTCTGTTCCACTGTTCTGTGTCCCTGCACTTGTGCCAGTACCATGCAGTTTTAATAACCACACCCTTGTAGTATAGTTTGAAGTCTGGTAAATTAATACCTCCCATTTTGTTCTTGCTGCCTAAAATTGCTTTTGCTAAACGGGGTTTTCTCTTGTTCCATACAAAGCGTAAAATTATTTTTTCTATGTCTGTGAAAAATGATGTTGGTAATTTAATAGGGATTGCATTGAATCTGTAGATCACTTTGGGTAGTATAGACATTTTAATGGTTTTTAGTTGGTAAAATCTGAGACCCATTGTTATTCTAAAGTCAAGGGCAGATCCTGAGCACACATACTCTTTAAGAAGCATGTTGACTGGGAGAACTTTCCCTTGCCTGAGTAACTTCATCCCAGGTCATGCTTGTCAGGGACCCAGCAAAAAAAATAAGGCACACTTGGAGAATTATGGAGAGAATTTAACAAAACTGCTAGTCACAGAGGTATAATCAGGGTTAAGGTAACTAATAAGGGATGCTAAGGCAACCAGGAACTATCAAGAGTTCAAAGGTTTTATTATTTTTGGGAATGGAAGCAGGAGATCATCAACCTAGAGCAGTAGTCAGAGATATGTAGTTACAGAAGAATCCAGCCCTACCAGAACCACAAGGCTCTGAAGCATGGAGGAAATAGAGGAAGACACACCCAAGGCTTTACCTCCTCCTCTTACCCTAGATCTGCTGGTACTTCCCATTGGTAGAACTGAAATGAAAGGGACCAAGTGACAAGGAAGAACTAAATGGTAGAGTCTCAAGCCACGGTGGAAGGCAAGAAAGGTGGAGAATGAATCTGGGAGTGTGGTAAAGGGAGAATAATCAGCACTGTTTTAAGTAAAATGTCAGAGAAATAACCTGATTAGTGCACTGTGCTTGGATAGAAAATCCAAAACCAAACACTTTTATGCCAATGTAAGTGGATAGCACTCATTTTATGACTAAATTCTAGCATACTTTAAAGAAACTTTCAATATATTGAACTAGCCAATATTTTCAGTTCAGTTTTCTCTTCAGAGAGCCATTTCTAAAACCCAGTAGGCACAAAATGGATGTGATTTCACCTGTAAGATTTCTAATTCCAATTTGATTTTTTTTGGCCAGGAAATTTACATTATTACATTAAAGGTCTCCAGTTTGTAGCAGATCATCCTTAGGTTGAGGTCAAGGCTAAAATTCAGCCATCTATAGGTAATGTCAAAGATTTATTCCCCTTGATCTGATAGTAGTATCATTCAGGCATTTAACAGTAGACAGTTGACTTTTGGGCTATTAGAATCTATGAATCAGTAGGTTTACTACTATTGTACTAAGCAGTGACCATTTGTTTTCTCTTGCAGAGAACACCATGGGAATGCTATGCAGCCCTCTGTCAAGGATAACAGTGGTAGCCATGGCTCTCCTATCAGTGGAAAATTAGAAGGCATCTTCTTCAGCTGCAGCACTGAATTCAATACTGGGAAGCCACCCCAGGATTCACCCTATGGAAGATACAGGTTTGAGATTGCAGCAGAAAAACTTTTTAACCCCAATACTAACTTATACTTTGGGGACTTCTACTGTATGTACACTGCTTATCATTATGTGATTCTTGTTATTGCCCCTGTGGGATCACCAGGAGATGAATTTTGTAAGCAGCGCCTTCCTCAACTAAATTCCAAGGATAATAAATTTTTGACCTGTACAGAAGAAGATGGGGTGCTGGTTTACCACCATGCCCAGGATGTAATTTTAGAAGTCATTTACACTGACCCTGTGGATCTTTCTCTGGGCACCGTGGCAGAAATCACTGGTCATCAGCTCATGAGTTTGTCTACTGCAAATGCAAAGAAAGATCCCAGCTGCAAAACCTGTAATATCAGTGTTGGACGTTAATGCCCACTTTTCTTATTCTTACTCAGACCCTTTCCTTCCCTTAGGAGCATTGATCCTCTGTTGTCCATTTTCATTACCAGATGTTTTCCACTGAAGCATGCACATGCCGCTATCACCAAAAGCAAACTACCACTTCTCAAATTTCATTCAGAGCCATTTTAGTGTTTCCTATTCCCTACCCTTTCCACTACTTTCAATGATGAAATATCCTAAGTTCTCCTTTTGACACTTTATTGCCTAGATGCTGCAATGTTTTTATTTTTCCTTTATGCCAAACATAACAAAACAGTTATATAGACTGCTTTAGCAAAATACAAAATAATGGCTTATAAATGGTGTTTAAATATGCATTCATTTTAATCTACTGAACAAATATTGGGATAACTCCAAACCGCATGAAAGGGTGTAATTGCAGCATGAGTTAAATCTTGAAGCCTAGAATTGTCAGCACTTCCAACTTGTTGTTTGACAGTGTTATTTATGTTATTTATATTAGCTAACAGGAAACAACTACTGTGTTTCAACATAATAAATATAATAGAAAAATATTTTATTTGTATTGTTGTATAAAATATTTACAATCATATAGAATATATAGAGTTACATTTTAATAGCAATTGTATACATGTCACGGAACCATTTCCCTTATCAAAGATGTAATTTGTAAACCTCAAATAGTTGTGTATCTGTCCTGTTACACGTAGATGACTTCAATTAAACAAATTTATGAAGGACATTACTCTGATTCATAAAAATTATAAAATGTCAGGTAAATACAGAGAAAACAATAAGCCTCTGAAATAGTCAATATTTTTCCCATCCAAACTATATGAAAACATGAATTTCTTCAACTTCATGCTTAAACATTACAGAAAATAATAGAAATACAAACATGGTTGGTACTCAAGAGAAAATGTTGACCTTTTACTTGTTTTTACAAAAACCAAAATAATAAACATGTTTTAGTACAAAATAATATATACTAAAGTTGATGAGGCAAATAAAATATTCTGGCTGCTTTTCCAAGGTGTCATGGCAAACAATTTTTAAATAGGTCATGAGAAAGTTTGACTTTACAAAGTATAGACCTTGGAACATTAAGAAAAATGCATATTCCCAATGGAAAAATAGTTATGTAATCTTATAGTAAATAAAAAGATTAGCAATAATACTATGGTCACATTAGATTATATACTGCAGACACATCTATCCAAAATACCTTTTAAAATTTTAATATTTTATTTTAATATAAACATCTGTCAATTATAGACAAAGATAATAATTCACAAAGTACATGCTATCAGAAAGAACTTTGGTAACCAGAAATGTAAAATTTCAAATAACAGATAAAATAATGTATTATTTTTATATAGAAATAAAAAAATTAGCAGTGACACATTCTAGGATATTTTAGGGTACTACAAGCCTAGCAGACTTACGGGACAAGGTAGTAGATGTTCTATCACTTAAGACTCTATTAGAAGTTTCAAATAAGTTACTGGCTGTATTCCTTCCTATATAACAAGCAGAATTTCTTTTCCTCCTCTCACTGATGTTTTAAAATTATGGTCTTTTCCATACATCAACATAAACAATCTTTGGATACTAAATAAACTTTCCCTAACAAGTGGCCCAGCGATGTTATTTAGATTTAATAAAACATTAGATGCTTTTGAAATAATTACATTGACTGAGTTTTCTCCTTGGCATGGAGGAGGCTGAAGCTTTTTTCCAATTACATAACTACCTGTTATATTTTTCCCCCATTTAAATCCCTTCTCATTGTATATAATTACACTTGCTATCCTTTCTTAAAAACAGCTAAATACTACCACTAAAGTGCTTCCATTTTCGGTATGTCAAAACTACTTAGCAAGAATGGCAAAGAAAATAAACTTGACTATCTTGGGTAAAAGTGATCATAAACATTTCCCGAACCTCAGATAGTTTTGGCCACATCTTGCTTGCTGATAAGGACCTCTAATAGTCTCAGTTTGGCTTTTATGTGCTTGTATTCATAATATTCATCTGCCATTGGTATCCTATCTTCCTTTTGTGGACTTCTGCAAAACAGAAAATACAATCTATCAGTTCATAATGAATCAAGTCATTAAATATCCTTTTATAATTCATATGTGAGAAAGTGTAGGGTAACGGCTTCCATTGGGTTTCTACAGCATGTCTTCTTTACCTTCCCCTTCACTTTCATTCACTCCCACTTCTATGTGTCATTGAGTTTCTAAATAATAGTACCCTTTAAGAACTTGAATGTCATCTGTGTTTTGCAAATATGTAGTCCATTGCTTAGACATATAACAATGAGGCAAGTGAAAAGATATGAGGAGAAAAAACAAACAAACAAAAGCCAGAACCTTCAAGGCATTCCTTATCTAGTCATTCTGTTATCTGCCACAGTCTCACACCTATGTAGAATGTTCAGCCTTTATAGTGAGAGTTGTTAAAAATATCAACTGGAAAATACTACAGAAACTTGATTACACAAATAATTTATATTTTTATGGTGACAGGAAAAAACATTTAGTTGGTGTCTTACAAACTTGAAACATTTCCAAGTTTATTGTAATTGTAACACCTTTCCCTGCTAATGTGTAGTAGAATCACTGTCTCCTGATTGAATTTATAAGTCTAAATTGTAGTGGTTCTCTTCTAGATGTTAATTTTACTAAGACTAGACATACAACAATGTATAGTTTTATATATATATGCAGTCTGCATGCTCTTGCTATTTACTTGGAAGAATAATTTGGTAACATCTGGAGGTAAAACCATCTGCTTTCCCACAAAAATATGTTGTCAGGATATATGTTTTCTGAAGGGAAATAATTGGTACAGGGTCTCAAAAGGCTCTTGTCTTCTTGGTTAATAAGATAGCCAATTGTTTTTAAAATATTTTCACCCATGACTTTGAAATACAAGGAGTAGAAGACACAGATGTAGTCATCACAATTAAAACTGAATATAAACACAAATACTCTCCATTATTAGAACTGAAACTGGGTAAATAGCAAATATCTATAGCCCCCTTCTATTTTCCTAGTAGTGATAAAGAGATACTTCTGTCTCTTACAAGTTAAAAAAAAAACCAAGCTAGTCTGTAGAGTTTGATTAAGAATGTAGTGTCTACTTGTATTGCACCACTGTTTACTGCCCTGAAATTTCTAGTACAGAACTCAGAACAGTACAGAAATACATAGGGTTCCTCTTAAATGTTATCTAAATTATATAACATAAATCCTTTACCTCCATTCTGTGTTATGGCCCAAACTTATAACTGAGTGTCTGAATACTACCTTAATTTATATAAACAGATCTAAGTGAATAAATTGTCTAATTATAACAGAGAAACAATAATAATTGACTATATAACTTTTCCCTAGTCCTGCATATTCCATTTTGGCTAACAAACAAGAGTGCTTTGATGAAAATGAAAAATTTTGCTAAGAATTTTTTGAAGCGGTTTCCCCATTATATAAAACATACTAATGTGCTTAGCACAGTTCCTGGCTCACAGTTTGTAATAATAATGCCATATCTATGTGGTTATCATGTTTCTTGTATAGCAAATATTACCAAGAACATTTACAGTGCCTTAAAACATTATTTTACCTTATGGATGGTTAGGCCTTCCCAATAAAATGTCTTAGAAAAACACAATTAAGGTCCATATTTCCTAGCCATTCAACTGTTTGATTTTAGTTGTAATAGATCACTTTTGCATTTAGTTGAAAAATATCACCACAAGAGGGCACACAACTTCATAGCCAAATATAGGCATATCTGAAGTGGGTTTAGGACTCACAGATGCAATAGAATACTACTCATAGAACATAAGTAACTTCCCTATATGTCAAAAGGCATGCCAACTAACACTGTAGATCCACTAGGCAGATGTAGTAACACATTGGGAAGTACGCAAATTCTTTAAGGTACAAATAGGTAGAAATATAAATTTATTCAGGGAACTCAGTTATGAAAAGAATGTATGCACATCTTAAAGTGATTAATTCATTCCTCATGTGTAGTGACTATTTAGATTTAGAATACTTGGTAACATCTCCCCAAATATTTCCTTGAATGAGAAATTCCCAAAGAATACCTTCTGAAAGAGACAGAGGATCAGGAATTTAATGCAAGTCATATTTATACCCAAAGCATAATACAGCACAGTCCAGACAAAGTCACTATTCCAAGGAATGTTTCACAAGGAAAGTTGCATGAATCTTTTGTAAAAGAAAAAAGTATGGAAAAAGAAAAATAATAAATTATGTTTTATATTCTAAATTTAGCAGCCACATAACATTTTCTCACTAGACTAGTTAACGTCAGCAGAAAGGTAACTTGGACATGTACCAATCAACTGGAAAGGAAGACTCCACATAGGAAAAAAAAAAAAATTGGGTTACATCTATATTTATTGAATGGAAAAAGTTTCTCACTGAACAGGTCCAGTCCTAATGAATAGCCCTGGTAGACTGAAATGGAAAAGCTTCCAAGGAATAAAAGGTGAATAGATGAAGATTCCAAGTTTCAAGATGCCTTTAGAAAACAGTTCCTCTCTCCATTAGGTCAATCCTAAAGTCTGCTGAACTGAAAGCATTTCAGGGAAGGCAGATACCTAGATGGAGAGAAATATGGAGGAACCAGTGTAGCACTGACTCCAGTGCTCATGCTCTAAAATTCAAAGAAAGAGTTTAATCTCATCTCTGCTACTTAATAACTTTGTGACTTTGGAAAAGTTGCACCCTTTATTTTCTAAAGACTGATGTCTCATGTGACAGCTGTAGCTTCCCAAAATATCCCAGGAGTCCAATCATTTTAGCTTATAAAGGTGGAAACTGAGTCTCAGGATAGCTGAGTGATTTGTCTCTCTTCCAAAAGTAGATCAGTGACCCTTATTTCCTGATGATGTAATTTTGCTGATGATACAGCAAAATTTAGAGGAAACTAGTAGAGCATATAATGAGACTTGGATTGACACAGGAAAATAGAGGATAAATAGAGGAGATAGCTAACCATTTATTTAAGGAGTAGAAAAAATGGCTATTTTTTTTTTTTTTTTTTTTTTTTTTACCAAATCCTGAAATAAAATAATTAGGGGCAGACCCTGAAGCTTAAAGAAGATATTTAAAGCAAAGGAAGAATTATTATTTAATAAAGTAGGGAATAACTTATAGAACTAAGAAGCCAAGAACAAAGAAATTTATGAGCTAAAAAGTCAAATACATTTTTTAAAAGTTCAGATAAATTCAATAGTTATAATGCAATTTATCATGCAAAGTTAAGGATTTTAGGGTTTATCCTTTATTTCTTAAAGGTTGATGTCACACTTGACAGCTATAGCCTCCCATAAAACATCCCTAATAATGGCACTATCAAAATGTTACATTGGACAAATCCTGAGTCTAAGCTAGTGTGAAAACTATGTACATTTTGTATAAAGTCACTGTTCCTATAAAAAAAAATGCAGCTCATTTTTGACAATAGTTCTCTAGGAATATTAACTTCAAAAAATTCTGTCCACACTTACCTTCCTGTTTGCTTAAAAAACTGTTCTTCAAATTCTCTTAAGGCTTTCCGCAGTCTCTTCTTGTCAGCCCTAGTTTCTCGGAGATGGTCAAGAAGTACAGGCCTGTATCAGGTAAAATATGTATTTGCCATTACTGAGCACTAGCATAATTGAGAAAGCATCATGAACAGACTTATCTGATCATCAATAAAAAGCACATTATGATCAAAAAATCTTCTGACCATAAAAGAATGTCTTTTGAGGAAGTATGGCACACACAGAGCCTGACCATAGGAGCACATAAACAGGGAAAATTACCTGATAGAAACAATTTCATAGGAAAGAAGAAAGGACAAACAAGAAGCAAGTGGATTGAGTCTGCTGTAAGAAGTGGTGAGGGTAATGGCAATACGAATGGACAAGGGAGGAACAGACATTTTGAAGGAATACTCATCACTATTTGGTGATAGACTGAACATAAGAGACTTGGAAGAGATTTTAAAGAAAATTCTATCATTAATCTATTCTAGAGTATGGGGAGAAGGGCAAAACCCTTGGGAATGAAACTAAGACCCAGAATAAAGGTACAGTTACATTGCAAATTCTATTCATTCTACTAAGAGAGAAAAGTCATATACCTAAAAACAGGAAATTTGGTATACACAAGCATACCAAACTTGTGTATGGTTTCAGAGACTCTATGAACTTCCTGAAACCACATATGGTGTTTTTCTAACAACAACAACAAAAATATTCCATTGATTTCAAAAAAGTCCAACACCTCCCAAAAAGTTAGGAATAACTGCTTTATACAAACCACCAAAAAACGAAAAAAGGGTTTTCTGCTTCCAACAGGTCAAACTTACTTAAATTAAGGTATCACCTGATTCTACAAGCACACTAAAATCTCAGTCTCAGCTTATAACTTAGTCCTTGGTCTCACCTCATATCTTTATTTTGGGGACATAAACTCACTGCACTATATAAAACATGTTCAAGAGAATCTCATAATCTAGGCTGTAATATACAAGCCAAACAAGGCGAAATGATCATGAGGACTGCCAGCTACTGAATAATGATAATGATAATAATGATAATACTAATGAAAATCAAAATGGCTCCCTACTGAAGGGCCACTAGGAGATAAAGGGCGACTCATTTCCTTAAGGCCAAGAGAATTTCCAGTCTGGAGAAGGTATTTCATCTAAATGGAAGAGATTAGGATAAAGGCCCTGAGAACTGTTGACCCACACAGGATCCTAACCCCTTTGGGTACAGCATTTTCAAAGGCCAGCCCTGCTTCACCCACTGCCAAGAGTTAGACTGGTGCCAGAACCCTGTCAAAAAGAGGTGTGATTATAGCAAATTGAACATTGGCATTTATGGCATCTTTAGGACTTTATTGGGAGCTATGGCTCCTCATGGCCTTGTCTTCTAGTTTTTCCAGTTAAGAAGACAACTGGATTATGCTTTTAGGGCTACTCTCTGGTGGACAGCACTTTTTAGAGAGTTCAATAGCTCCTCTTAACTTTGTATGTACATACAAGGTATGTAAGATCAAAAGGAGTTAAAAGGAGACTCCACACTTAGGATTCAGACTCACATGGTGGCCTCATGTAAATTGGACATGGAGAGAGCTGGTTGTTTTACTTCTTTCTTTTCATCTGGTAGCAGGGCCCTAACAGGCTCAGTCTCAGTAGAGTAGGTGAGGTGGTCGCCAACAGGCAGGTGAGATGCTGGATCTGGCAAAGAAGGTAGTTGGCTTCCCTGTGGACAGTCTTCATCAGAGTCCTCTTCCTCCTGCTTATTACAGGCAGAGTTAAATAAATAAAATCACAAAATGCTAAGTGCCTCTTGAGGAAGCAAAAACAGGAAGGGGAACTAAATAGATACCATGAAAACCAGTAGGTGACCCATATGTCTACTGAGAACCAGGATGGAAGCAACCAAGTAGAGCTCTTCTTCAGTTGCACTTAAAAAAAATTGCAGAAGTTAACAAGCAAAGGGACACCATGCTGACCTCAAACACTCAACAAGTTCATCTTTGTCTTCTAGGCCAGTGAAGGCACAGACATTTAGGATATGGTCCAGTGTGGACTGCACTGCCAAATGGTTCCTTCCTTTCACTCAGATTTCCTGTACGCCCAGCATCATACCAGTGATAGGAGTTAGGATGAGATGGACTACAGACACCTTTTGTCATTCAGAAATACCCCAAGTCAGGTCCCAGTGTGGGCCACATTCAGATACACATGATAATCAGAAAATTGACAAATTTAGGGAAGAGCTCTTTGAAGGCCAAAGCAAAGTGGGGTAACTCTTTAACCTGTTCTAATAATTCTTATTACAACAAAAGGATTTCCTTGAAAGGAAATTTGAGAATCATACTCCATTTTAAATTTTGCTTCCATAATGGCAAAATTGCAAAGACTGAACCATTCTCTTACTATCTTTAAAAGCATGGAAGTATAAATGTACTCAATTATACTTAAATTTATATTTGTTAATATTTATTCCTTTTTATGTCGATATCTTGAGCAAGTGACTGTTTTAATATTGATGCAGTAGGATTTGTGATGCTTTTCCAGTTCTGTATTCCCATAAATCACTCTTTATTAAAAGTAGTCTAACTCAATTTCAGTACTCCTATTTTCTATTGAAATAAATCTGCTCGTATCTTATACAGTATGGTCAAATGGTACCAAAAAGAAATGTTGTATTATATCAAGGATTATGTTGTCAATTTTCTTATCAACAGAGAGAAATAAATCAACACATACAGAATAGAAAGGCTCTGTTTTCTCTAGCTGTATTATAAATGAGATGATACCAAGCTAAAAGCCATCATGTCTTCTCCTCACCTAAGGCAATGAAATGTTGAAACTGACTCTAAACATACGTGCTATATATTGCTATTTTATAATAGTTCTAATTATCAGTGAGTTTGAAGTGTAGTTAGGATTAGGGAAAACCAAATTTTCACTTTTGAAATAATAATTGGCCTTGTTAGCAGTATCTACTGCTGTGAAGGCTCCTTTATAGCCCCCTAGTGTTAGATAGTGCTAACTAAACATCAATAACAAAGCACCAGTACAGGTTTCTAGTTAATGCAAACATCCTGACTTACAATTGTTGGAATAAGGGAAGGCGTTGACAAGATTTGCTTGATAATTCTGTATCGGTCATAAAGAGGCTTTATGAGGTTCTTGTCTTGCTTAGTTACCTGAAAAACATAAAATTAATTATAATTCCTAAGACAAGAATGAAAACATGTCAATATTGTTAGCAGACCAAAAAAAAAAAAGTCTTGGGGCCTCAAAGTAAAGGATTGTAATATTATAACAGTTATTAGGAAAAGGAAAGTCATTTATAAGATACTGTATATAGCACATGCCAACTTTTTCTAGAAAAAAAGTTTCTTAAAGGATAGGTCTAAGTTTAGAAAGATGGTTTTTAAATATTTCTGGAGGAGTCTGCAGTGCCTAAATGGTAAGAAACCTCTTCTTTAATTACGTCTTCATTCTTAAAAAACCTATTAATTGTTCTTCTGAAACACCTATTTTCTCTGGACTTTGATGGTTATAGGTATTCACAAACACCAACCTGGTACAGTTCTTCATCACTACATGCCTGGAGTATACACTGGCTTGCTGGCTAGCTCTGATACAAACTAAGTTATTTTGGACAAAACATTTAAATTCTCTGAATCCTTAATTTCCTACCCATACAAGAAGGAGGTTAGAGTTACAAAGATCCTTCCAACTAAAAAATTCTGTAACCTCTTGACTCACTAATATATTCTATATCCCTCTGCTGTATGACCCATCCTCAAGCACTCTTTTCAGCAGATCATATTGTGCATAAAAATTTAAATAGCTTCTTATCTATTTATCTATCTATGTATCTACCTATCTGTCCAAAGTAACCAAAATCCCCTGGTCTTGGTTTTCTCCCAGCTGTGTATCCTGCATTAATTTGCTGCATATCTGCTATACACAGCCTCCCTTCTACTCTAGTCCAGTGGGTTGCACTCAGCAAGTAGTGGGAAGAGAATGGTAGAAATAGTGCATGATATAATCACCCAGATGTCTTTCATCAAAGCACACATGCCCAAGCATGCCAGATAGCTCTGCCTTCCAGATACCCCAGAGAGAATCTTCAGGGAAAAGAAAATGGCTCAAGCATGTGGTGAGCTTCCCATTTATCCTCATACCACCCTACCCCAATCCCAGCTGCAAACCATGCTGGCCCATAATGATCTCCCTTTTCTCTGAACTTCTCTATCTAATTATCTGGACCTTAACTATTTTCTGTGTTTCAGTCTTTTCTGCCCAAATAAACGTTTCTTGAGGATGGAGATCATATCACATATTTCTTTAAATTCTCATAGTATTCTACACATCTACATCCCTACTACCAAGCTATCAACGTAGGTTTATATGCAAAAATAATTTTTACAATCTTCATATATATTCCATAAACTATGACCAAAATGTCTTTCATTTTTCTTTATTTTCAGTAGAAAGATCACCTCTCTCTGTAAAAGCCTTTTAAAGTATTGATTAAATAACCTCAAGATCCTTTCATTTTCTAGGCCAATCATACCTTAAACAGTTTCCTACTGATAACACATCTTTCCATGAGAAAAATAAAAACACACATTCCTACCAAAATGTATTCTGTGGGATTTTAAGAGGTGACAGAAGAAAAAAAAAAAAATCTCAGTCTAAGTTCAGAAAACATTGAAATAATGTTTTTTATTCAGTATCTTACTGGGACTTATATTCCATAGAAAGCACTTCAGAAAATGTTGTATTTAACTATTACTGGTGTCTTTCTATAGCAATTTGATTTTTGTGATTTTATTTATTTTTAGCATATGCCCTAGATTCTATAAAAGCTAAATTTAATCCTAAAACAGAAAAAAGAGTGACCAAAAAGCAAGTCAGAACGATGAATGCCATTATATTAAAATATCTTCCTCAGATGCTAGATGAAAATTAGGGTACCTGTACAATGTGTGCACTCCTCTTTCACTCTAATGAGTCCAAGATTTTACTCTTAGGATCATTACTAAAGCAATCCCCGAAGAGAGACATGAGGGTTCAAGACACTCGTGTAGTAAGTACAAGACACTGTGAAAACTTTAAGTCCATAGGTGCTCATCCTCAAATAGACTTGGAGAGGAAGGCAGATTGGAGGCCTATAGGAGGCCTGCAAAGTAATTTTCATGATGGAAACTGAGTCAAGAGGTAAGCTCTGCAGGAGACCCCAAATCTAATGGGCAGAAATACATTTGACTTTGCTATGCTTCCACCCCTTTATGCTAAGAATCAGAGAATTTTATCCTCTGAATTCAGTGGCTCACTGTTTCTGAAATGCATCCTCCCTTCTCCCTAATTCTACATGTTGCTGGCTGTCTATAGTGCACACGTTATATATAACTTTTGGTTGTTGTTATGTCAATGAAGGAAACAAGGACCATGTTGAGTAACCTAAAATAGTGAAAGAAAGGTATGCAGAGTATGAATAGGTTTTCATATTGTAAAGATAAATACAAGGAGATAACCCCCCAAAGATAATTATTCTTACTTTCTGCTCCTCAATTATTATAGTATCAGAAGGAGTAAAAACTAAGAGGAGTTTGAGCAAGAGATCTGTGCATAGCACACAATCTGATATGAATTGTTGATAGCTTAACAACTTTGCCGTACAAAAACTCTTAGCCACCTATCCAGTAGGTAATTTGAATCATCAGGTCTGGAAACAAGCTGGCTTTCCAAGAGACAGAACTGGTACTAAGAGTGGCCAGCCCAGACGTTTTTTTTTTTTTTTTTCCTGGGCCCTGGTCAGAAAGTTGTTTGGGAAAAAACTACCATAGCTCCAGAACTTTTACCACCTGTTTTCCTTTCTTCCCTTGGGACTGGTGCCATGTATTGTTTCACAGTAAACCACAGAAATTTATAAATAAAATCATTCTCTCTAGTCATCCCCTTAAATGAACCCTGTCTTGTGAAGAGAAGCAAAACTCCCATTCTCTTCTCTGTACAGTGATCAGTAGGAAACTATTACTTTTAGCTTTAAGGACTCAAGTCCTGCCATGATATCCATGTGTCTAAATATCCCTAGCCCTTTATTGAGGGAGACACTGTATGTGAAACAGGTCTTACTGTTTGAACTAACCAGTCAGTCCAACAACATGGAATGTCAGTAATGGAAATTATCATACAAAGCAACTGCTAGAGAGAATGATTTGGTCAATTTAGACTTCTAAAGCAGGGAATTGCAGATTAATATTGGCCTTGAAACTAGAGGAAATGAGTTCGTATAACCAGCTTCAACACTTACAAGCTATTTTTAACATGGAAAATAATATAATCTTTGAACTTCAGTTTCCTAATATGCAGAATAAGGATTGCTTTTAATAATTTATCATATGTAGATGTCCCTGGGTTAGTAACAGCCATTACTGAATGATTTTTGAGCTACTAAACTAGTTGACTTAGGTTAATATCAATGTTGTCCATTACTAAAAAGGAATATCACAGTGCTATTAATAAATTTAAAAAATAAAAAAGAATGAGAAGCTGTCTTGATATAAAAAGCTATCCAGAATATATAAAGTGAAAAAAAGATATATAATTGTATAGACTGCTACCTTTTGTTTAAAAGAGGCAAATTAAGAATATATATTGATAATTTCTTATGTATGCTTTATATAGAAATTCCAAAACGACACAATAAGATATTAGTAACAATAGTTATCTGCTTGGGGTGGGAGAACTCAGAGCTAGAGATGGCAGTTGGAGTGGGAAGGAATCTTTTTACTGTATAACCTTTCATATATTTCCTTGTTTTTCTTTCTTGCAAAAAGAAAATGTATAAATGGTTATATAGTGAAAAACTATTATCTATTCAACAAATTATTTTTTTAGAAAGGAAGGATAAACAGTTAGGCAAAAAAAGTTTGGTAGGACCTTCTTTCCATGCCCGTTACCTCTAAGTCTTCCCTCTTTCAAACCAACAATGACTCACTAATCAGTTATTTGATTTTTTAAACTAAAATGAATTATTATGCTTTTTAAAAACCTTTACCTCCTCAAAGATGCTACAGTTGATGAGGGGCCAGAAGAAGTAACTGCCATTACTCCTCCCCTTGCTAATTTGCACTGTGCATCTGACCCTGCCTGCAGTTCTCAGAAAGGGCAATGTGGGGATATGTGCCAGCACCACTTAGGGATTTTTAAGAGAAAAGGGACATAATTAGTCACTACAGTCAGACTCCGGAGATGATTCATTCATTTCCAGTGCATAATGATGCCCTGTGACCTGGAAGTGATTATCTCTAAAAATCATCCGTAGATAAAAGAGGAAGAAAATTACTCATTAGCAGTATCAGCACCGAGAGGGCAATACAGTAGGATTTATTAGCTTTAGTATGGGCTGTGACTAAACACCAAATGCAGGAATTTCAGAAAGAGTTATAATAAAAGTCTCTCTGGAAAATAAACCATTCTTTATCTTGGAAGTTTTCATATTTAATGCATTTTCAGCAGTAAGGCAAGGACCCCAGATGAAAGTCATCTGCCAATTTGAGTTTAAAGAAATGGGACCTAATGAGATGATCTGAAAAATGCTACTGAGCTCATTGAGGCGGCAGGAATAATATTAGCTGCTTTGGAAACATACAGTCCTCCCTTTGGTTCTGCTGTGGCTGCTGGACTCACCGTTAGGACCTACCTATGGCTGACTAAGCTACTACATGGTTTACTATGTTAAGCTCTCCTAGGAATGATACTGCAGCTTTATATATTGAAGTTTACATGTTCTACTACAGATGCTGTTTGTTTAAGGGCCTAACTTTGGCCTACTGCAAAGCTATACAGGAGGTATATTTGAAAGGACATCTGACACTTACAAAATTATTCAACAGATACTTCATTTAAAAAAATAGAAATAGGCCAGGCGCGGTGGTTCACGCACGCCTGTAATCCTAGCACTTGGGAGGCCGAGGTGGGTGGATCGTTTGAGCTCAGGAGTTCGAGACCAGCCTGAGCAAGAGTGAGACCCCATCTCTACTAAAAATAGAAAGAAATTATCTGGCCAACTAAAAATATATAGAAAAAAATTAGCCGGGCATGGTGGTGCATGCCTGTAGTCCCAGCTACTTGGGAGGCTGAGGCAGTAGGATTGCTTGAGCCCAGGAGTTTGAGGTTGCTGTGAGCTAGGAGGACGCCACAGCATTCTAGCCTGGGCAACAGAGTGAGACTCTGTCTCAAAAAAAAAAAATATATATATATATATATATGTATATATATATATATATAATAGAAATAATTGCCATATTCATACAGGATGACTTCTAAAGTACCCAGAGAGTTTTCTCTGATCTTTGGGCTCTTATTTCCGTGTACCAATTTGACTTAGATACCTCAGTAGGATGACTAACCATCCCAATTTGCCCAGGATTGAGGCATTTCCCCAGGACATGAAATTTTCAGTGCTAAAACCATGAAGGTCTTGGGCGAGTTGGGATCGTTGGTCATCCTATTCCTCAAAGATCTTAAATGTTATGTGTCCCAAACAGACCTTTTAAGTTTTCATCCCCACCCCTCAATCTGCACCTTCTCTAGTTTTCCCTATGTCAGTAAATGGATCCATCACCATCCTGGATTCTTCCTTTCCTTCACTTCCTCCCATCTAATGCTTCAACATGTCCTTTTGATTCAACCTCCAAAATACACTTTGAATGTGTTCACTTCTTTCCATCTCCAAGGCCATCATGATAATCCAAGCCACCCATTTCATTTACCCTTTTCCACTTTTTTCCCCTATGATTTATTCTCCACATTGAGCAATCAGAAAGATCTTTTAAATATGAATCATGCCATGGAACTTTTCTGCTTACAACCATTCCACAACTTCCCAATACTTTCCACAGCCTGTAAAGTCTTGTGTGATGGGTCTCTATCCATCTCTCTTTGTCTCATGCCATCCTGTGTTCTAGGCCTCAAACCTGAGAATTCCAAGTGCACAAGTTGCTCTTCCTTCCTTCAAGGCCTTCATACCTGCAATTCTATCTGTCTACAATGTTCTTTGCTCTTCTCTTGGCCCACTAATTCTTCTTTAAATGTCACCTTCTTGGCCTTCCTAATCACCTAATCTGAAGTAGAAACTATATCCATTATTTTCTGTCATATCACCTGTTTAATTCCTTGCACAGTACTTATCAAACTCTTTAATGATTTCATTTCTTGAGTTGTTTATTACGTGTTGTATTTCAACTCTCAGGAGAACATGAGCTCCATGAGGGGCAGTGACTCCATGACTTCTCTATCTTATTTATTTTTATATGCATCTATTCTACTTCATGGCACATAGTAGGCATTCAAAGCTTTTTGCAAATAGACTGATTTGACTGGTGGACTAATTGTCCACCAGTTACCAGGCATCTCCCTTATTGTCACAATAATTATATAAGTAGGTAATTACAGATAAGGGAGTTGAATCTGAGAGTTTAGTTCACTTGCCATGTATACATGGTTAGAAAGTGGCTGGTTCAAGCACTGAGTCCTGTTTTAAGTCTTCCAAACCAATCCCAACTCTCCCTTCACTACCCTGGTTAATTGAACAGAACACAGAATTAGGACTTAGATATTGACCAAGATGCTTTCATAGATATGGTTAAAGTAACTGTAAAATACAGAAAAGAACCTCAGAAGCATTGAAGGATGGAAAAACACGTACCTGATAACATGAGTGTGTATATACATACAGGTTGTCCACTGGCTATCATGAAAATCTAGAATCTTTAGTGGGGATGGGGATAGGTTATCCAAGTGGATGAAAACCTTCTATTCCTTCCTCACAACAGAACAGGGTTTTTTTTAAGTCTAAAGGTATTTCATATAAAGATATAGGTGGCCCCACGCCCATTTTATTTATGGATCACAAGTCCTAATGTAAAAGACTAATGCAGGGACATCTGGTGGGTTGAACCTTTTGAGATGTGGCTTATGTTGCCACCTTATTATTAAGACCAGGTAATGTACAATAGAACAGGTAAAGGCAGCATTCTCCTTAAGAAGACAAAAGTTAAATGTGCTAGTTGATTGATTCATCTGTCCATTTGTCCATTAACCCAGCATTAATTCAATACCTATTATGTACAGGTTGAGGGGTCATGAGCAATAAACAGTCCTTCCATGAAAGAAGTTTAAGGTGTAGTAAGAGAGACAGAAAACGGCACATAAGATAGTTGGAGTTATGATAGGGTAGCTACAACTCTTAATCAAGAACTGAAAGTCAACCAGACCACTCTGAGTTGAGACAAAGAAGGACCACAGGAAAGTTTCCCTGGCATAAGTGAAATGGAAGCATATATATGCAGGACAAGGAGGGGATTAACCAGGTTAAATACTAATCACTCTTCTTCTTTATAAAATATAATAAATCTTTTCTTTGAGCTCCAGGCTCATATACCCAAATGCCTAATCAACAACTCTATCTGGATGTCTCACAGAGATTTCAAAACTACGATGTCTAAAGCTGAAGTCTTGAGTTTCAACCTAACACTCCTAAGAAACTCTACCTTATTCTTACATAAGATACCAAACCACTTTCCTTTCCATTTATACCTCATCCGTGCTTATTATTTTTTAATAAAACATGGGAAGGGGTTTTAACTGGACCCCTTTCCTTTCAGATATTATGCTTATTCCCTAGTCTTAGGTTCGTTTGCTAATTTCAGGGGGGAAGTTGGGGGAGAAAGGGATATGATATATCCCAGCGTCTTTGCCGTTTGCTTCCCTTCCACTCTCAACACTATAACCTCCAGAATGGTCACATCCTCAAATCATGTGGCAATACACATAGGTTATGGCCAGTAACCCACCAGAAACTCATCTGACTGAAATTTCCATGCCAATCTCCTACAGATGTTTATGTAGTGGCAAAGTGCTCTGACAAAGTGGTCAAACATACGATCTCCCTGGCACTGTGTGGAGTGTTGGGGCCCTCCATATCACAAGATACGACGACGACGAGGTACCTTAGAATCCTCCTGTGGGGGAAGCGGCTCTCTCTTCTCCTTTAGGCATGTCAAGACAGCATCTGGAGTCTCCTCTCCAGAGGAGCTTGGCTCAGGGCCTGCAGCTTCCGGCTTCCCATTCTCTCTGGGGACTGTGGGTTGTTCGCAGGACAGGTTTCTAGGTGTGCCTTTGGGAGCACTCCCTTGTTCTTCTGACAGCTTCAGCTTTAGTTCTAAGAGAAATGCCATGAGTTAGCATGAGCAAAGAGGACCCACTGGCCCTAAAAAGAAGAGAGCCTTTCAGGAATTCCTTCCCCTGATGCCAAGTTGGTAGAAAGGAACAATGCTAATGATGGCTTTTTATGGGGCAAGGGAATTTAATAGCCAGAGCCAATAGTATAACCAGGGCTCTAGAGGCTGGGATCTCATGGAGGTAGAGGACACGTGTGGGAGTGATTAGATTTCAGAGAGGGGAAGTTTAGAGGAGCACCAGTGGTACCTGGCCCCAAAGTTAACAACTTCTACCTACTGTAGCAGCTGACAAAGATTCATTTACTTAGGTTTGGAAAGTTGTCTGTTCATCAAGAGCCTGGTGGAACTGCAAGTACTTCTAGAGGGCATTCCACATGCAGATACCAGGGAAATAGAAGAGGGTATGGGAGAGGGAAAATGGGAGTGCCATCCCCAACCTGACAGTTGTCACAATTTTGTCTAATGCCAGCTTCTAAAATCGAGGAATCACCATCATTGAAATATGGCTTCATATAATTGTAGATAATTAAAAATAAAAAAAGCCATCTGGGATTTATTAGGGAATTATATTTCAGATTATGCGAAGGGACTGGTCGCTTCAATAAGGCCATTTATATTGATTTCTTAATTTCATAGCTCATTTTCTTTGATGTTTGTTTCTTAGTTAGACTCTGGCTTGGTGTTTAAACACTACATGTTTTATAAACTTGCTACAACATTATCATTTAATACCACTGAATTAACATCCCCTTCTAGTTCTTTTTAATCACCATCCTTCCAGAAATTTGGAAAACCTCCCATGTCTTTAAGTATTGAAATTAGAGCATGGAGAGGAAGAAAATAATTTTTTATTGGTAAATGACAGTAGCCCTTTATGAATTTTAGAGGTAATACTCCCACTACCATCTGCAGAGGGGGACAGAGGAAGAAGAGCACTGGGCTAGGAGGCAGGAGAACCACCTTTCACACCTGGTTCACCACCTCCCAGCTACATAACCTTCCCCTTTCTCTGGGCATAAATGTCCCTGAGCCATGCTATGGGGTATGGTAGAGTAAAGGATTTCTCAGGCCTCTTGTGTTTGACATCCAAGAATCCAGTAACCTAGGGAGGTCAGTGCTCCACATGTTGAAATGTTCCTGGCATTGAAGTGAATCATTCCACTTGGGAGCTAGAGGTCCTCAGTGTCTTTGTAAGGAGGTTTATTAAGTGGAGCCAAACAATGAAGGACATCCAGGACCGTTTATTTCAAATGGGCCTCCAATCTAAGCGGGGAAACAAAGCTCAAGAGGGCACAGATGGACATGAATAAAAAAAAAAAAAAAATGCTCTGAAGCACATTATCACTACTTTAACTGCTTCCTGAGAAAAGAGACCTTTGGCTGGCATTTACCTTTGAGCTGTTTACGACCTTTAGCCAAATCATTCATCCATTTCAGGACTTCAGGATTAGAAGTCTTGTCACCATGTGAAGGCTACCGAGGGAGGGAAAAATGGGGGTAGGAGGGAGAGGGAGGGAGAGAAAGAAAGAAAAGGAAAAATAAAATTTTTAAACAGCTGAGCCGCACAAAGACAGTTCAGGAACATATAAAGCTGGGAGAGAAATTCAGCCGTGAAATCTCCAGCTGATGGAGTTGCTTCTGGAAAACACACAAAACATTCTTGACCTCCTCTATTCTTTCATCCTTGCCATGGGCATTGCTTCTAAACACGCCTGGTCACCCAGCATTTTTCACATAGTCCTAACCATGCCAGTGCCCCTATAGTCTATCCCTCACTTGCCTTGCAGGCCCCCTGCAGCCCATAGCCCAGTCCCAGGCCATTCTCTGTAGCAGTGCAGATGACTGCACTGCTTACTACCTTGCTTGTGGCTCACGCACATGGCTCATGACCACAACCTCTGCTGAACAATATTGACAAAGTGGGAGATTTAGCTCATCAGTCATATCCCCCAAGCTGGAGAAAGAGGACCCCAGAATCATTAAAGCCTGACAGGAGTCCTGAGAGGTCAGTCTGTCGGGGATACCCAGATTTCTAATCCTCTATTTGTAGACTCAATATCCTACTGGGGCTGGCATTAAAATGAAGCTTAATAGGTAAACTTGGGCAAATTATTTAGCCTCTCTGTTCCTCAGTCTCATGTATCAGATTAGGACTATAACGGCATCTTCCTCATAGGGTTGCTGTGAAAGATTAATTAATTAATATCTGAAAAGCACCGAAAACAGTTCCAGGTACATACTAAACACTATAGGAGTGTTAGCTAGAATTACAGATATTATTGTTATTACTATTACTAGCAGTAGTGGTAGTAATAGTAGTCAGTGTTCACTATCAGACCTTCAAAGGGATACTGAATATGTCTTCACTGACAAACATACATCCAGGTTATGCATGTCCTACAAGTAGCTAATCACACCTTAGATGTGGCAGTAAGAATATATTTTTTATTTCTAATCAATGCAAGTCATTCACCTTGATTTCTGATTTCTTCTCAGAGCACAAAAGTGGACTTTCTATAGAAAAGAGAAAGTAACAGAGTAGGGCAGCCAATCATATTGGCCCTCCACCCCCACATATTAGTAAGAAACATTCTTAAGTCAAGGCTACCATGGTAAGTTTAATGCAGGCTCAAGAAAATTAATGGCTACTTTGAGTTAAGGATATACAAGGAACTATATAGTAAGGCTCAAGACGACATGATCATAAACATACTTGCCTGAATTGTGTGCACTGTTAGTGTCCAAATCTAGGGGCTCTGTCATGTTTAAGGGTCCACTAAATCCATGTGACCTCATCAGGTCATTGGTGAGAGGGAGGCATAGGAAGATGGAAGACTTTTCAAGTTCAAAGGAAAAAACTACTTGTGTGATGAGATCATCACATGTACATGGGATTAGATACATTCATTGTGAAATACAAGGCATGGTTCTGTCAGTTATATAGGGATATAAAAGCCAGAGTTTTTAAAATCAAGGTAGAAAAGAAGATTGAAGGAAAATAACTATGATTCTTTCTTAGAGGAGCTTGGATATGAGACTATGGTTTCCATGGGGGGGGGGGGGGAAATCTCCGGTTTCAGGACCATGGACGGTGACACATGGGCACCAACCCCTACCTCCATAACAGCTTAGCCTGGTCCTATCTATGGTCTGCTGGAATAGGGCACTGTACCGTTTCCTTGACATATAGTCCAGTACTTTGGCTTTGGGTAACAGTCTGGCTATCAGGACAGTCAGTGTTTTACATCTGGTTTCTCTAAATCCTCAGAGAATTCTCCAATCTGAGAACACATCTTGTTGAACAGCACTCCACTGGATCTGCTCCACATAGTTAATTCTATCTTTGAAATATGGTAAAAACAAACACACACACAGAAAACCCTAAGACCCAGGCCGGGCGCGGTGGCTCACGCCTGTAATCCTAGCACTCTGGGAGGCCGAGGTGGGTGGATCGTTTGAGCTCAGGAGTTCGAGACCAGCCTGAGCAAGAGCGAGACCCCACCTCTACTAAAAATAGAAAGAAATTATATGGACAGCTAAAAATATATATAGAAAAAATTAGCCGGGCATGGTGGCGCATGCCTGTAGTCCCAGCTACTCGGGAGGCTGAGACAGGAGGATCGCTTGAGCTCAGGAGTTTGAGGTTGCTGTGAGCTAGGCTGACGCCACGGCACTCACTCTAGCCTGGACAACAGAGTGAGACTCTGTCTCAAAAAAAAAAAAAAAAAAGAAAACCCTAAGACCCTAAGCCAGTGACTATGAAAGAAATGCGCTTTCACTGTTGCACATAGGATATAGCAGAAATTTAAGGCTGAATTTTCTGACAAAATAATTTAAAGCCTGAAATCAGTTTCTGAAATGAATTTTTTCTTTTCCTACCCTTGGGGGAGCTGTTAAAAGAGGTTAAATAAAGCTCATATGGATGGCAGCTTTCAAATCACATAGAAAGTTTTCATATACAAGCTGTGAGTTTCAAGCCTTCTAACTTCTGATTTTTACATAGTTTAGGTTTTATTCAGTGCAGTTGAAATGGGGTTCCTGATTCACACAGCTGAAGGTACCACTGGACCAGATTTGTGATCTGCTAAAGATGGTTTATAAGATACATCAGAAAGATTTCTGTATGAGTAATAAGAAGACCAGAGTTGTTTTTTTGGCTAGGTCAATTTTTTTTTTCTGGGGGATTCACTTCCCCTCTCAGGGTCAGAAAAGGAGAAACACTTGGCTGATCCCTTCCAATTCTAATATTCTCTGATTCCACAAGTAGATACCTGGTTGAAGCAACCACCTCTAAGCCCATGAGGCCAATAATCAAATGCAAAATCAGATGTAGAGAATAAGCAGTTTGAGATAGGGATACAAAATGGTTCCATTCAACAGAGATGGAAAGATGTATGCTATGCATGGGTATCAGCATAGCACAGAGCCCCAGCAGGGCTGGGATTCAAACATTGGCAGTAGGTGCTATTAACTCCACAGTCAGGATGCCAGGAAGGGAAGCCTTACGCACAGCAACCATTTAACGCCCATTGACATGTCAAACCTCTAACCACAGCCTGGCACCCTGACGGGAAGGGCAAAGGGAAGCCCTGTTTCCTGAGACACATAAGGTTCTGATTAGGTCAAAGACTTTTATACACACTGAAGCAGCAGGCAGCAGTGCTCATGAAGCCTCCTTCTATTGCTCCCAAATCCCTCCTTCTGCATGTTTGAGTATTTATTAATACATGTGTCTGTGTGTGTGCGTGTGTGTGTGTGTGTGTGTGTGTGTTTCTGCCTGCTCTGGCTTTAAAGGTTCTCCAGACAAAGGCAAGAGGTGCCAGGAGAAATTCTCTTCCCAAACAGGCACCCAAGGTCTGTGACTGCAGGCAGAAAAATCCAATGGAGCATTAACATGAATAATTTTTCTTCATTTTCTGACAAGGCAGGGACTGCCATGAGGTAGGCTGTTCAAGTGTTACTCATAGATTGAAAGGTTGGTAATATTTAGGACCTCTTACTTCCTTTGTGCCAAACACTGTGATAAGCATTATACTATGTCCTTCCTCATTTGCAATTCACAAACTTAAGAAGTCACTACTGATGTTGACTCCACTTTACAGATGGACAAACTGAGACCACTGAAGAAACTAAGGCCCTGAGGTAAGAAGGTTCCAGGTAAGAAGTGTTAACAGGCCCTGGGATTGGAGCACTTGGTTGTTACTCTTAGTTTCCAATACGAAGACATCAAAGATCCAATAACACTCCAGCAGCAAGCAGGTGAAATCAGTTTCTCTCAGGATATCTGGAGCTTTCAAAATGTAGACACTTAAGAATTTTATTTCCACACTATTGCAGAACGTACTCATCTTTAATCCACTGCCCCAAGCCTGAGCTGATAGAACACAACTACATTAGGCAAGTTATAGGTCTTTACCTCTTCACTGGGCCTCGGTTTCCTTATCTATAAAGGCCTGTAAAGGCCTGGACTAATAGTGTGTGGAGCTGCTTCCTGCTCTGTACAAGACAGTAAGTAGCTGTGACTGCCTGACACTGGGGAAGACAGGAATCTTCAACACCCTGACTAAGGTTGTCCTGAAAGCCAATCTGAGTTTTTTTCCCCATTTTTGCAAAGCTAAAACCATACCTTAAAACCCCTCTTTTAGTGAATTTGAGGCCACCGTAGGAAAAACAGGATGGAAAGAACAGGAGTGGAATATTACCCGCTCTTACCTCCCTCCCCAGAACATATCCTACACTCACAGGAACTTTCTGATTGCTTCTGTACCAAGTGCTTAGTGAACCTTTAAATATTTCAAGATGTATGAGAGATTATTCCCTGTTCTCTTTTATTCTAATAACAAGCTGTTCTGGGCCCTCTGCCAAAGACCCAATTTATTTGTCCAATTCTACGTGAATATGGTTTTTCTCAATGCCATGGTCACCATTAGAGAAAATAAAAGCAACATTGGCCATCAAGACACTTACCCATGACTCTACTGTTTCTTACATGAGAAAAAACTGTTTGTGACATTGCAGTACCACCATGAACTGATGGGATAGGAAAGTTCACAATGTTCTTATGAGCAGCCTTAACAAACGTCACTCAAGAAGTCTCCACTTGTCAACCAGCAAGTACTTTAATGTCAAGAAACCATCTCCTTCACTCTGTTCCCCAATTAGAGATTCTGCTCTTGGGTCCTTAATAAGTTATTACCAAAATGCAATTGGGAAAAGATTTTTAAAAAACAATGAGACCATAATTAAAAAGCTTTCAAAATTTTGGTCCTAGAAAAACTAGTGATGATAAGGTTCCTTAGGGGGGAAAAAGGGTTAATAATCAAATAAGTTTGGAAATAAGAGTTATCATCCATTTCTAGGAAATATTTTAGCAGAGATCAACTGACAGCAGGTGAGAAGACAGACCCAGGATGGGAACTCAATTTACAATAAGTCCTGGGTTGGGCAATGGGCAGGGAACAGAGCTGTCCTCTGGCAAAAAATATCCACACACCTCTAACACAATCCACTCCTCTGTCAAACTCCAGGGTCCTTACCCGGTATTTCTTTTCTTGTTCAAATTTTTCCTCAAATTTCCGAATTTTCCGCTTGAGGCTCTGGATATGCTTGGTGAGTTGGGTGATGGTCTGTGTCTCCTTACCATCTCCACAGCCGCACCGCGAGGAGCTCCGGGGCCTGAGACGATTACAGGGAGGAAGGAGCGTCAGAAACAGTGGTCTTCCAGTAAACACTGCTGCTGGTCTACACACCAAGATTCCTGAGTTATCAGAGAGGTCTGGAAGGCAGCTCATCATCTGATGAGACTACCACGGTAGCATCTGCTCATCAATGGAGACCCCTGATCACAGAACTCCATTATGGGAAGATGTCATCAGGGACTTTAGTGTAAAATGCCAAAATATTAGTCCAGGAAATATATTTCCTAAAGCTTTGAAGAGACCAATTTAAGACTCAGAAGAAACAGCCCTGGTGAGGCCTTATCCTCAATAGGTTGCACAAGCCACACTTACCAACATTTTCAAGGAAGATTTAGGTGTGTGGTTAACTTTTCTTGACATAACAGAACCTTTTTGAATATAGTGAAAAGAATGGGCCCTTTCTCCAGAAACTGTGTACACCCTACCACGTGACACACATTTTACATGCAATAGCAATAATTCACCAGCTCCCTCAAGTTCATGAATAGATGTCCATGAACCCACGTTTGGATAAATTCAAGAATGATGGCGTAAGTTCTGAGAGAGAAACTAGGGATTCCCTGGGCATATTTTTAACCAAACAATGCTCTATCTTAGCTATACGTCAAAATTATTTGTGGAGCTTAAACAACACACAGTTCCTCAACCTCACTCGAATCCCAAATGCAAATTCTGAATGGAGTGTGGGGGAAGGCATCTGATACACATATACACACACAAACACATAGTCTTGGGGGGATAGCTATTGTAAGCTACCACTTTTCTAGAACCTAAGAAAAACTTGAAGTGGACATCTCCCAAGTGTTCCCACAATACATCTGTTGATGCCACTGTTGTGCATGGAAAGAACGTCGAGTTCGTCAAGAATGACAGTCCCGATATTTGCATGTCCATACACTTACTCAGGATTCTGGGTATTTCACCACAAAATGTTCAAAAACACGTGAGCCCCTGGGGCCACCTGTCTCTCGTGACCATTTCCTCCTGAGACATTAAGACCTGGAACAGCATCCTCTACTAGAAAATGTACTGATTTTTGCCATTCATTGTTCTGGCCTTGCAGTTACATTAGGCAGGCATGTTTGTACTGTTTCAGACACATACTTCATTGTAGTTTGTAAACGTGGCATTTGAAAAACTGTCTTAAATCAGGATAACAAAACGAGGCTTTCTTACATCATAAACTGCTGAGTGCTGGGTGGAGACGGGGCTGACTCAGGGTCTAGGTTGAATCTCTGGCTTTGGCTGAAGATGGAGCATCGGGGCGACAGCAGCGGGTTGTCGCCGTCGGTAATGTGATAGAGCAGCCTGCTGGTCCCCACTGACTGGAGGTCTTCTGGGGCGCTGTCAGCTTCATTCTGCCCGTCTTTGTGGACTGGCGAGGGGTCTGGGGAAACAACACAAATCATAAAGACTTAGAAGTGACAGAGGGCTTGAGACTGTCATGTTCCTAAATAAAGACCATAAACATTCATTATAATGGCTTGCTCTTTGTCATTTCTTCCTTCTGGGGATGTGAAAAGCTTTCAAAATACTGTCATGTTTGTTCTCACAGAACCTGGATGGAAAAGATTGCAAAGCCGCCAACAAAAAAAATGGAAACAAATTATTTCGGGATGAGTTATACAGCCAGCATAGCCCCAAACTGCAAAAATCCTCATTTTATTTCATAGTTTTTGCATACGTGTGAGGATATGTTACAAAGCATTAGAGTAAATAAAAGGACAACAATAAAATGGAGCCGGAGCAAAAGATTACAGATTATGAGGAAGAAAAGGGATGATAGAACTGCCAGTGAAGGAAGGGAGAGAAGCGGGTGGGGAGGAAGAGAGTGGAAAAAACCCAGGAGGAAGAGAGGAAAGGGGAGTCCCCACAGAGAAAATTATTCCTCAATCATCAAAAATGATGGATAACTCTGCTTATCAATAAAGAATGACATTCAGAATATGCTAAGTGGAAACCACAAATTGCAAAACAAAACAGTAATGATTCCATTTTATATAAAAAGCATATGTTTATGTGTACAAATAAATGCACTAAAAGATAAAAGAAGTTACATAGCTACTACAAAGCATGATAGAATTGGGTGTACGTCTGTTTTCTTCTCCAAAACTTTATGTAGCATTTTATTCTGGACAAAACCTGTGCCGAACCCCTCCCCAGCCAGCTCTGTGCCTGAATTCTCACTGGGACCAACCCCCCTCTCAAGTTAGCTCCCCAGCCCAGGGGCAGTGCCGAAGGGGGGTGCCCTGTGCTGTGGAGGTGAGGGCAGGTGGCGGAGGTCTGCCAGTGGGGATCATTAGCACACCAAGTCAGGCTGGTGGAGGAAGGGTCTCTCCACCCTGGGCTCTGGACAGAGTTATTCCAGAAGCAGCCAAAACAAACCCCTCTGTTTTGCCCTTCAGACAAGTCAGGACAAGCCAAGGCTTTCTCTTACTCCTACTTCCCTAAAGAAAGGGAAACACAGCTTTTCTGGATGAATAAGCAGAATCAGAAAATACCGACATTAGGCTTTTCCAAAATAAACATTTATCATGATTTGGTATCAGATGAATCTTAATCAGATTTAGAATGGCTCCTTGTTCTTTAGAGCTTGAAATGCAATTTGCTTTGTGTGACATCAAAGGTCTGATTAGGTCCTCCTGTGTTTTCCGCTGGCTTCTCCCCTGGTGGGTTGTAGACTAGGAGGGTAGACGATGCCCCCTGTTGTGCCTCTGAAGCTCCCTGACAGCGCTTCTGTCAGCAGCTGCAGCTGGTCAGGAATGGCTATGGTGAGGGCACGTGAGTGCCAGGTGAGCAGGCGGCGCCTTGGCCCAAGGCAAAGGGTGAATAATTTACCCAGAGAACACTGTGGTTTGGCAGGAGCCCTCCAGACTAATAGGAATGAGAGTTACTAACCAATAAATCGTAGCCTATAATAATAATCACCTTCCGAATCCACCAGGGGTGTGTGTGTTCCTCACCAAATTCTTAAACCATTAGGCTCTAAGAAGGAATGCATTTTATTCATGTTACCTGTTTCTTAGAAGTATTTTTTAGTAATAATAATAGGGAAGAAAATCATCTCTGGCAAGCACCTGGGACCACCATATTTTTACTGAAATGCAAAAGGTCTGAGACTTCAACCCTTCAGCTCAGCTGTGGCAGCAGGGTTAAAACTAACAGGAGTCTCTTGCTGTTTGGTAATGCCCAAATGGAAGCACTTGAGATCCTAGCCACATAACTATGAAGGAGAGCCGGGCAAAGAGCTCAGTTTCTAAAGCCCATAGAACTCTAAAATATAACTGCATAGAATCACAGATCACTACAAATGGATTTTTTGGAACTGCATTGCAAGAGTAATTGTAAACCTCCATTGACATGGCATCTGTTTTCCCCTGGGCATTCGCATAATTTACCATGCTGCCTAATTAACACCCTAACCTCCTTTCCCTCCAATTCACTATTAAAGGAAGCTGTGGGCCAGAGAGATCCCAAAGCAACCGGCTGAAAAACAACAGAGTCAAAAACTGGCAATTTGGTAGAGTTTCAGTTCTTTGTCCAAACTCACCATTTGTATTGAGAAGGGGCTTAATTAAATCAGCAGGCACGTGTATTTGTGCACTTGTGTAGACAGAATTATTGAGGTCTTTGCTCAAAAGAGGCCAGTGTAGATTCAGAGCCAGCACCGCTGCTCTCCTGGGAAGAGCCCAGGCCACCCTTCCAGACCCAGCTCCCTGAGATAGGGACAAGCTGAAGGCAATATAAAACCAGGGTGGCTTCTGATGGTCCCCTGGGGGCACATTACTTTTTCTTCCAGAGGAAGGGACAACTTGCCTGGCCCATCACATGATGCAGTATGGTAGAGCAAGGAGCCATGAGGCAGGAGTGCCTATACCTCCCGTGGGGTCCCAGCCAGTTTTCCTACCTCTCTGTTTCTTCATTTGACCCACCTTACTCACAGGGCAGTGATGAGGAAAATAAAAGATCTGCTGTACGACACAATGCCTATACAGTACTCCCCTCTTATCCACGGGATATGTTCCAAGAACCCCAGTGGATGCCTGAAACTGCACATAGTACCAAACCCTACATATACTATGTTTTTTCCTACACATACATACCTATGACCAAGTTTAATTTATAGAGTAGGCACGGTAAGAGATTAGCAACAATAATAAAATAGAACAAGTAGAACAACATACTGTAAAAAAAGTTACATGAATGTGGTCTCTCTCTCCCTCTCAACATATCTTACTGTACTGAACTGCAGGTAACAAACTGCTGAAAGCAAAGCCATGGCTAAGGAGGGACTGCCATAGCTAACAATATTGTATTATATGCTTAAAATTGTTGAAAGCGTAGATCTCATAGTAAGTGTTTTTACCACAAAAAAAAATTCTTCTTTTTGCTTCTTTGTATTTTCTAAAATTTCCGTAACAACCATATCTTAATTTTACAAAAAGGAAAATATAATACATTAATATAAAATTAATAAAAAAAAACATTCCTGAGAAGGGAAGTGAGAAACCACCCTGGGGTGCACAATAGAAAGCAAAGACTGTGAGTGTGAATCCCAAGTCTACACTGGCTAAAGAGACTTTGGAAATGATGGACCTTTTTAAACCTCAGTTTCTTCATCTGTTAAATAGGAATAATAACAGTGTCTGCCTCATATGACTAAGTGAAGATGAAATGAAATAAAACTATATCCCTACAAAATTTTTGCCGTATCTACATAAACCTATTTTTTTTACTTTATGTAGATATGTATTTTTTATTTCAACCTAAAGGTTTTTTTTTTCAAATTTCACCTTCATCCTAAGCAATGATGGCCAAGAAGTCATGAATTTGATGTCTGAGTTACATTTTTTAAAAACTGATACACATTAAAATAAATTCCTCTTAAAACTAACCATGTTCACCCATGCATCCCTGTATAGCATATTTGGTGAAACATGAGGATAAGGCATAGAAACTCCTAAACACTGTATCCATGAGAACCATCGTTTTCCTAATTATTATTATCAAAATAAAGACATTGAATAGTGTCTCCTCCTACTGCACACCAACCTCACCAGGAATGTGAGCCAATGTATCCCTCAACATGTTGTCCCTCCTATCAGTCCTTATTTATAAATAAGTAAAAATAATAATCATCTCTAATATTTATGGAGTGACTCACTTTGTCCTTAATCTTGTTCTGAGAGTTTTGGCACGTATTTAAATCTTCCAAACAACCATGTGAAGCTGGGGGGTAATATGCTCTCCATTTTAATTTGGTAGGGAAGGTTGTATAACTGTACTAACTCCACTCAGGGAGGGTTTGACCAGTGCCTGAAGTAGAAGACTCCACATCCCTGACACTGGAAGCCTCGGTGTTTCCAGCAGCCCACGCACTGAGCAGGATGGAACATGGAGAAGAAAAGTAATTATCAGTGTGTGAAGGCCAAGAGACCACTTCTGATCTGGCTGCAACGCCAGGCAGAAGCATATGCTATATTACAGCTGTTAAATGAGTCAGTCAGATTTAAAAATATATCTTTCTAATGTGAATTTTTAAAGCAATGCAAAATTTAAATACATCTCTATCTGCAAAAACTCGAAATGGACTACTGAGATTTGTGCATTTGTTAATTTGCACTCTTGGGTTTGCCCATCATGGTAGGCTCATAGATAGTATTCAGGTACATTCCAAAATGCCAAACATCGGCCTTTGTTGGTTTTAAAAGCTAAGTGATCCAAAAGCACAGATAACAGAGAGGATAACAGTGTCACACACAAAAAGAGGGTTATAAAAACAAGGGCAAAAAACAACCAAAAAACATCTGGTAGATATATGATGGGTTCTGTTTTAGGTATGTTGAATTTGGGTGCTTGAGGCACTAAAGGGTTAGCTACAGGGTCACGGGAGAGAGAACGTGGGTAAACCGAAGTCATCCCAATAACTAAGGCTGGGAAACAGAAGAGCTTGCTTGGCTAGAGACCACTGAGAGAGGAGAAGCAGTATTGTCATGTTGGGTTGGGCGAGGCAGGAGCAGCAGCAGATGAAAAGAGATTATGGGTTGGGGAGGCTGACCAAGCAGGGGGAGGTCAGCACTCCAAGCAGTCCTGTGTGCCAGCTCCTGTGATGGCCACCAGAAGTGACAGGGAGCTGGAGGGGTGGGCTTCATGACAGGCACCCTGCAAATCCCAAGAGGCAATCTGCCATCTTGGATAAAAGCATGAGCTACAGACTCAGAAAGACCCAGATTCAAGTCCCAGTTTTGTCACCTATGTGACCTGGGATGCATTACTTAATCTCTCTCAATCTCATTGAATTTGAGAAATAACCAAGGACAATGGCCAACAAACAGAATCTGATCTCTGAGAACATCCTTTTCCTTCCCTGTGTCACCAAGATGGAGACAACTGCTCAGATAACAATCAGGCTGCACAATGTCCCGCCCTGGTGGGTGCAGGGCTCTGTCTGAGCTGAGGGGCTCAGGAAGGAGCACACACCATCCATCACAGCGTGGAAGATTCAGAAGTGTCCCCTAGGCTGACAGAGAAAGCTGCCTGCTGCGATGCCCGTTCCTTTTCAGCCTCATGGACACCCAGGTCTTCTAGTTGATCCCTGCACAATTGATCACCTCAGTGGTGCAGCTGATAAAAATCTGCTATTGAGACGATGAGAGCCACATTCAAAAGAGAGTTTTCATTTCTGGGCAGAATTGCTTTGGGAAGCAGAAGGAATGCTGAATACACAAAGCAAACAGGAAGATGACTGAAGGGAATTCCAACCTTCAATGTGGGTGGTACCTTTACCACGCTGATCCAAAGTCAGTTAGGAGCATAGTCAAGAATTACTGATCTCCAGTATCTGTTAGGTTGCCCGAATTAACCAATTCAGGCAAGGAAGTTGCATCAGCCCCTCCACATACACAGAGCCACAGGACCAGATGATGCTCAGGGAACTGGAAGAGACCAGAGAGGCTGTCCCCCTTGGCCCCAGGCCTGGGAGGTGGCCAGAGCAGTCAGACACCAAGCCTGTAGGCAGGCCGTCTGGTCACTTCCAGACTGCAGTCTTTAAGCATTCAAGGCTGATACCAAAATAACCCCCAAAAAGATATTTCTAAAATGATTATAATATATGGGAAACCCGTGTGCATGGGAAAAGCGGTAAATAGAACTCTCTGTACTATCTGCCCAACTTTTTGTAAACCTAAAACTGTTGTAAAAAATAATAATAATAATAATAAAGTCTATTAATTAAAAAAAAAAATGACTTTAGGGCTACTGGTTAAAAGCCTGGATTCTAGAGCCAGAGGCCTGGGCTTGGTCTGTGATACCACTTGTTTGCAGACGTGATATCCTTGGCCAGGCAAGCCTCTTCAAATCCAGAACCCTCATTTGTAAAGAGTTGAGCACAAATAGAATGATGCATGTTAGCACAGTACTTGGCCTGCCTTAAAAACTGAATTTAAAAAATTTCTAAAAATAATTTCCTGGCAATTTGGGCTGCAGGAATGATTTTTTTTTTTTTTTCTTCTGTAGAATAGTTGAAAGAATGGCCTCAGAGAATTACACTGTCATATATAAATTCTGAGATTTTTTTAAATGCTTTCTTTTGAAAACAAGGGGTTAATGTGAAGCTCCCTCCCTCCCTCAGCAATTAGGAAGATGGTTATAAAAGCATCAGTGTGAAAAATTATTAATAGTAAAGAACTTTTCTGACCAAGTTATGTCACAGGTTTAGCACAGGATAGATTTTATTGTAGCAAATGTAGTTTCAAGTTTAATAGGTGGTAATTATTCAGCCATCAGCTCTATAGATTATTGCTGTTATAAATTCCTTTTGCTTAAGGGAATTAGTGTAATGTCAATCATATGCAAGACTCTAGAGGGGACCTAGGGAATGAACAGTATGAAATGTCATTTCCTCACCCTGAAAGTAGTTAGAAATTATAATAGAGTGGATATTCAAAGACAAATGTAAGCATTATCAACTGGAGGGAAGGTGGCCTGAGTTCTGAGTACAGTAAGAATGCCCAGCTCCCAGCTTTTTAAATAATGACAGCTGATGTTTATTGAGCATTTACATGAGTGATGTGCTAAGAGCTTCATATGTATTAGGCCACGTCATTCTCACGACAGTCCTAAGATGCAGACAGTATGCTTTGTCTCATTTTAAAGGAACAAAACTTAGGCATGGAGAGATTAAATAACCTGTCCAAAATCACCCAACTAGCACAGAAAGTTCTGCAAGGAGCTGTGTTTCTGAACAAGACAAAGCTAGTATGCAGCAAATGGCACAGTTAATTACTATCTTTGTTAAGACGTTAATTCAGTACCAATCCTTGCAAATGGATCCTGGATTAATCTTATTTCACATTTCAGAAATGACATGAAAGAGGAATTACAGAGTGATAGGGCTAAGCTTATAGATGATATCGATATTTTTCAAAGAGTAAAATGCCAAGAAACCACAGACCAAGCTCACAAACCATGAGGAGGTTCAACAGCGGCAGATGACTTGCTCTGTGGGCCGGTAGGTAATACAGTCAGAGAAAATTGATCCATCTACCCCTAACAAATAATAAGCACCAAACTATTAGTTTAATAGGGAATGGGTTTTTGAAGCTCTTACAGAACATGCTGATAGGACAAAAAAGCCAAGAAAATACTGTGCATCTCTAGGAAGGGTTTGGAAAACAATCCTACAGGCATAATTATTTTGTAATTATTTTATAAAATGCCCCCATCACCACTTTTAAGGTATCAATTCATTTTTAAAAAACTGAGCTCATTGTAGATTCACATGCCATTCTAAGAAATAATGCAGAAATCCCTTGTATACTTTGCCCAGTTTCCTCTGATGGTAACGTTTTGCAAAACTATAGTACCTCTGCCCATATTTATAAATAAAATCATACTACTTGACTCCATCTGGAGTACACTATGCAGATGAGGTAAGCACACATCAACAAAGGCACAGGGGCCTAGAGATGGTTTAAATCAGAGGGCCTGAAATGACTTAGGAACAGAGGGGCCACAAAAGCTTAACCAACTACAAATCTAGGTCTCTTCAGTCTGACAAAACAGTCAGGGATAAATTTAAAAAATGACTCAAAACATATTAATTCCATAATATATACAATTAAATACTGAATATTATTTAGACTGGCCAAAGGCTTAATTTCAAATTCTAGAGTGTTAGAACTATGGGGACTTAACATTCAGTCCAGATGGCAAATAGCATAGTGGTTAGGGGTTTAGACTATGGAGTCAGAATGGCGGAAACCCTCTCCCACCCCTCCCCTCTCCTCCCTAACCCCCCACCACTCAGTAACTGTGGGACCTTCAGCAAGTTACATGAACTCTCCAAGTTTATTCCCAGCTTTAATCCGGGAATGAGAATGAAAACTACATCATAGGGCTCTTGTGAAGATAAGAAAATCCATCCAGTAATGCCTGATGCAAGCAGAGAGGACATTGTTAGCTTATGTTGATGTTATTCATTTAAAAGCCTTTCAAGCGGGGTTTCTGAACCTCAACGTCATTGACATTTTGGACCAGATAATTCTTTGTTGGGGGAGGAGGTGCTGTGCCTTGTAGGGGTATTTAGCAGATTCTCTGGTGTCTACTCACTAGATGGCAGTAGTGCCCATCCCCCAGTGGGAACCAGTTGTCTAGATATTGCCAAATATCCCCAGGGGGGCAAAAAAGAAAAATAGACCCCCAATTGAAAACCACCATTTTAAAGAAACCAATTTAGAACAAATAAATGAAGTACTACTTTCCACAATAGTAGCCATATTTTTAAAGCAACAGGTAATATATACTGAAAATATAAAAAGATTCAAGAAAGGTTTAGAAATCTCTCTCTCTCTCTCTCTCTCTCTCACACACACACACACACACACACAGGCCCATAATGAATAAAGTTTCTAAAAGACATTTGGAAATTCTACGTGTTCCTGAGGTTGATGTAGTTCCCTCTTACTGACTTTCAAAGACTGTCTGGGGCTGCCCCCAGAAAGGACAAAAAACAAAGTTATACAGATAATCAGACCCACCTAGGAGAACACCTGACATACTTCTGATGCCTTCTTGTTCTAGAAATCCATTTGTAAACTGCACCTGCAGCGGGAACACCTTTCATGGCACCCCAGAGTGGCATCACGTTCTAGAAAGTGTTCCTGAATCTCCCTGCACTTCAGAATCACCAGGAGAACTTTTCCAGCACGGAGATTCTCAGCCCTCAGCTCTACATTTTAATTTTGCATTTTAAGGTGGGGAACCCAGACATCTGTACATTTAATAAGCACTTCAATTACTTAAAAACTTCTGGTCAAGTGAACAGTGTCATGAAATATGAGAGAAGGTGAAGTTCTCATTAACTCTGTCCCACTTCAACTTCAACGTTAGGGAAAGACCAACAGACTATGCAGAATTCTTTATGAGAATAATTGTAGACTATAAATAGATATATTACATTAGTGCCTTACCCAAATGGAAAGTTCAATTTGAAAATCAAGATTTTAGGAAAAATTAATTAGGTACTACTGTGGAATTATTATTATTTCTAGTTAACAGGTCTCCAGTTATCTCTGGTGACAGCTTTTGCTAAAACTCCATCATCCTTAGTCAGACAGAGCAAGGGTTACTATGCTTGGTAACATGGAATGTCAAAGGGTTCTTCTGCACACTTCAAAAATGACAAACAGTTGAAAAGAAAATCCTCATTCCATCTTCTGTTCAACCACATCAGAGTGGATGCTTACTCATGCCATGAAGGAAACATTTGCTTCCACTATAAGAGGCTATTAAATCCAGGTAGAGGGATTTGAGTCTAAATATTCTATGGGTTTCTGTCTTAGTTATTTCTGGCTGCTGTAACAAAGTACCATAGTCTGGGTAGCTTTAAACAACAGAAATGTATTTCTCACAACTCTGGAGGCTGGCAGTCTAAGATCAGGGTACCAGCATGGTCGGGGTCTAATGAGGGCTCCCTTTCAGGTGGCAGATGGCTGATTTCTCCTAGTATCCTCATGTGGCAGAAAGAGAGTGAGCTAGCTCTCTGGACTCTTATAACGGCACTAATTCCATTTACAAGGGCTCCACACTCATGACTTAATCATCTCCCCAAGCTCCCACCTCCAAATATCATCACATTGGGAATTAGATTTCGATATATGAATTGCAGGGTGGGACATAAAGATTCAGTCCATGACGGCTTCCATCTCACATTTGGTTTGGAACAACAAGTAAGGCGACCACCTGTCCTGGATTACCTGGGGCTGAGGATTTCTCAGTATGTGGGACTTTTAGTTGTAAAAATGGGACAATCCTGGGCAAACCAAGCCAGTTGGTTACCCTCTGTATAGCCCCAAGCTGCCTTGCAGCCAGCTCCCTCTCCATCACTTCTAAGGGCCTTGCATCCCTCAAATCCCTTGTCCTTGTCCCCACCCTACCCAACCTTAGCCTGTGAACTTGGTATGGGAGCACCTTTCTTCTCCTGAACTATATGGATAGAGCCAACTAGCCCCACATCCTGAGTTATATGTCACATGTGGTCTGTGAGCCTCTTCCTGTTGATGAAATTGACGTAGAGGAGAGTCAGAGAGAATCTGACATTCCCTCCCAATTCAAGACACTGACAAACTTGACCAGTGGTTCCCAGCACTTGGGAGTGTTTATGAAATATACAGATTCCAGGACTTCTACCCCAGAGGCCTGAGAATCTCCATGTTGGAAAAGCTTCCTGGTAGTTACAATGTGTAAGAAGATTCTGGAACACTACCTAGAACACAGTGCCCCTCCAGGGGTGCCATGAAGTGTGTTCTTGCTGCGGATGCAGTTTTCAATTGAATTTCTAGAACAGGGTATCTTACTAGGTGGGACTGATCTTTACAACCCATAAACCCAAGTTAAAGTATAATATCTTATTCTCAAGACATGGAAACTACTATACTTTACTCGGATCATCATTTCAGATGTACACTTCAAAAGTTAAACAGCTTTATTTAAGGCATGCTCTAATCAAGTCAAAAGTGAGTTTGAAACCTACTTAAGTGCCATCCATTTATATTTATGAATGTTTGCTATTAATGGTTATAGCATATTATATCCAGATATTACTATAAAAATCACTTGTATTTTGTCCTTGTTATACCAATCACTGACATCAATAATTACTAATTGAATATCTATATACATGTAAGGCTCAGGGCTAGATGCTAGACTTTAAGAAAGAGAAAACTATTTATAAATTACTATAATCTTTTATGGACTTATGGCTACCTATTTAATCTTATGCAATCACCTTCTTACAAGGGACTTACATGGAAAAAAAAACTACAGTTTCAAGGTGTTCAAAGATCATTTCAGAAATCCATTGATCTGAGCATAAATTTCTTCTCTGTGTGACACATAGATTAGAAAATGTATGACCTTCCTATAAAAGCACATCTTGGAAGTGAATAAGGCCAAACCACCCCGTAATTTAAATCATGAAAGCATCTTACAAATGCCTGTCACTTTCACAATATCCCTGCCAAATGAAGAGACTATTTAGATCCCTGAAATCATCTAGTTTTCTAGATGTTTCTAGAGTCTAATTTTCTAGACTCTCTTGGAAGGGCTTCAAGATACTTCAGAGTCACCTACATTTTAAAAAATCCAGGATCCAACCCACAAGCCTCCTCTATAAAAAACCTTTGGCCCATTTCTGCCATTTGACACTTAATATGGAATATATTTATGGTTCTTTTGTGTGAACAATTACACATAAACCCAGTATTTATTTCCATTTTACAAAGACTGCTAATAAGCTTGTTCAAAATCCTGTCCATCCAGAATGAGAAAATGCAAAGCTATTCTTGATCTTTGAGAAAATGAGACATGTAAAAGTCATCATTAAAAAAAGAAAAAATATATCCATATCCAGCATGTGACAAATATTTTATTACACACTCTTTGCCAGATACTTGCATAGCTAATCCAAAACATCAGATAACTCAAAAGTTAAATTGTATTTGGCTTGAGACTTTTTTATGTGTTTTGTATGTTGTTTGTTTGCAGGAGGAATATGGGGGTTGCAGGAAGGAAAGGAAGGATGTCTAATAATCTGACTTAAATCCTTCATTGGCTTGACATTGGCTCCTGCCCAATTTTACTTGTATCTCATCCAAACCCAATGGTCAACAGAGCACGCGAGCTCACTAGGTAACAAGGACAGGCAACTGGCCACCTGCAGCCATACGAAAATAATTTACCAATGACCAGCAGGGCTATACTAGGCCTCAGTGTCCTCAGTATGAATAATATTACTTCACAGATCAGTTTAAGGATTTAATATAATACCCATAAAGTGCTTAGAACAGTGCCTGGATCACAGAAAGTTTTAAACAATAATAGTAGCTACTATTAGTCGCTATTATTAGCCACTACCATTAATAGACATTCTGATACTGGAAATGACTGATTTGCCTGCTTACACCACGTGGTTATGTTTGACACAGGAGTGTGTTAAGTGTACTATTGCTAATGGTACCGAAATAGATTACCTTTGCAAATCTCTTCCTTCAACTCCTGGAGATTAAGGGCCTCTCATGAAACAAGCTCACCTAAGCCTATTTCTACCATCCATGCAGAAACCAGTCTGCAAACCTCTGACTGGTTAGAAAACACAAGCTTTGCACACATTTCTACTCATTTCATTCCTAAGTCTTCCTGGGAGCATTAATTTGCCTCCTGTTTGCTAATCAATCTACCATCCCTGGGATTAAAGCTAAAGAAACTAACAGAAAACCGAGACCCAATTTGAGACTTTTTGACACGGAAATGAACGCAGCATAAATTGAGACAGAGCCAGACAATACAGGATCAGAATGAACTGTCAGTGAAGCACTCACCCCCACTTCCCCTGGATTGCTGGATCCTCTCACAAGCAGTTAACAGAAGCAGGTAGCAGTGTTAAAACTTCCCCATCCCTCAGTATCTCAAAAATATCATGCATTTCAAGACAGCAGAGATTATCTAGGTCCAGTGATATAAAATAAACATACCACTCATTTGTCACAGGAAACCAAACGGGAAAATGAAGACTAGGAGTTGTGATGGGTGCTTTCACCTGACGCCCATTTGTATGAGTCTGACTCCTCATGGCCCCAGCTAGAGAGAAGGTCCTGTAGCAAATGCTAATTCCTCCCGCTCCCTCTCAGCTCCCCGTGGGCAACTTGAAACCACCTCTTGGTTGCACCAGACACCATTTCCCCCAGGGTCCCAGGTTGAGGCTAAAGCAGCAAGAGGCTGAACTATCTGGAGCGCAAAATTTGGGACAACCCCCAGCCCTGCCTCTTACCTGCGGAATCCGCCCCATCGGCAGGCACACTCTGGGTCGACACTGGGGCTGGGTCCTTCGCTCCATGCACCTGAGCAGCTTCTTCCTGGTTTGTCAAAAATGCAGAGCACAGATCAGATTCGAGGGCTTGGAGCTTCAGCAAGGAATTCTGCCAGCAAAAGCAGAACATCAGGCTCGCTAAGGTAGGTGCCTCACACACGAATGGGAGCCCGCAGCTCCTGCAAGCACCTTCCTCCAGCGCCTGGCAGCAGGAGAGTGGCGGCCACAGCTGCTTCGGGGAAAGAGCTGGTTGTGCCGGAATCATCTACGCATTAGCCCACATGCAGGCTCTGTTTCTGCCTCATTTAAATCCTAACGTATATGGCTAATCTGTGACACATGGGACTGGTGATTTCGTCAGCTAGAGACGCTGCATCTGGAGAACCAATCTGAGAAGGTATCTGCTTCCCGGGTGCTTGAGGTTTTACGCTTTGCAAGTGTTTCATTCATCCTGCTGACATCAGGAGCCGAGGACATCAGGCCCCTCCCAGGCTACCATTCATAAAAGCCAGCGTCCCTCCAAAGCCAGGACTGCAGCAAACCGCAGTGCACAAAGAGTTACTGCTGCAGAGGCCGCCTGGCATCTGGGAGGGGCTCGGAGGCTCTCTTATCCATCTCTGCATGCCAGGGGTGTGTGTGTGTGTGTGTGTGTGTGTGTGTGTGTGTCTTCTAAAGTTACTTCTCACATGGGATGGCTGCAGCAGCCTTTTATCAAGAACAGGGTCCAAGGAGATGACCTTGGTCACTTAGCATAACCTAGCCACTGAGGGAGAAGCAATTTATCTTTCCTAGCCTTCAGCATAACCTCCCACCCACTCCTTTCATTTCTCATTTTAAATTGCTCTCGTGGTTCTTAATAAGAACAAAGTCATACAGATTGACGCACGCATCCTGCCATGATGCAGATGCCAGCAAATTAAATCCCCCAACCAGGTGAAAGTGAGTCAGCCTGCGGCCCTGGCCAGGCCCTGCTCGCTCGAAATGAGAAAGCAATGCATCTCAGCTGCTCTTCCACTCGCCCGGCTCGGCTGGGGTGGCCACCAGGAACAGAACCGTGGGTCCTTTCCTACTCTGACCCTCCAACACACACAGGAACGCACGTGCCTGCTCACCCCAACCCCCACCCCCCCGCTCACCCCGATCCCCCACTCCCCAGCCCCATCCCCTACCTCACCCCTTACTCCACACACACACACACACACACTTTCTCTACCTACCACACACCCCCATCCCCAACCGCCCCCCACACCCACCCCACCTCATACATACCCGTACCCTCACTGCCAGCCCCTAAAACCTCACAGCCCACACCACAAACCCACACACACCCCATACCCTACCTACCACACCTCACGTCCAGCCCTTGTATCCTCACACCCTATTACACCCACACCTGACTTCACATAAACACCTACCCAACATCCCCCACATCCCAACCCCTTCTTTCCACGTGGTACCAACTCCACCAACGCCCCCTTATCCATTCTATTGACGTGCATAATTATGAACCTGCAGCAATGTTTTAAAAGCTGCTCACTGAGGGACATCCTAAATCTGTTGTCTCTTAGCCTTTCTGCAGGCAGCAGGTGCCTGGACAGGTTCAGCACCCCTCCTCTGCCATGCCCAGCGATGGGCCATTATTTGTCACAAACCTCCATGCCAGGGGCAGCTGCCTGAGACCAGGCCATTATTTATGGCTTCCTCCTCCTTTCTGGGATGTCTTCCCAGCAGCTGAGTATGGAAGCAAGAACCGAGGTTGTTGACAGGAGTTGCAAAAGAAGCAGGGGCACCAAGTTTCTGGAAGGATTATTTAGTAACCAAGCAGGTGGGAGGCATAAAGAACGATTTCAGGCAAGCTTCCTACTGGAGGACCTTGAAAATCAGTGACCTCTCCAAAAGAGCAAAACTACTCTGAAGATTAAGAAATAATGCCATGGTAATGTAAAAGGGTGCTGCCACTATGGAAAACAGTATGGTGGGTCCCCAAAAAATTTAAAAAGAATTACCATATAATCCAACAATTCCATTGCCGGATATATAGCCAAGAGAATTGAAAGTAGGGACTTGGACAGGTATTCACACACTCATATTCATAGCAACATTACTCACCATAGCCAAGAGATGTGCAATGGATAGAATTTTGTCTCTCCAACATACGTATTAAAGCCCTACCTATGTCCTCAACGTGACTGTATTTGGAGAGGTAATTAAGGTTAAACAAGGTCGTAAGGGTGGGGTCCAACTCCAACAAGACTGGTGTCCTTATAAGAGGAAAAAGACACCAGAGGTGCATGCACAGACAGAAGGCCACATGAGGACACTGCAGAAGACAGTTGTCTGAAAGCCATGGACAGAGACCTCAGGAGAAACCAACCCTGCTGGCACCTTGATCTTGGACTTCCAGCCTGCAACTGTGAGAAAACAAATTTCTGTTGCTTACGCCACCAGTCTGTGGTACTTCATTACGGAAGCCCTAGCAGATTAATATAAGGTGAAAGCAGCCCAATTATCCATTGATGAATGGATAAACTTAACACGGTATATACACAGAATGGAACATATTAATAATTCAGCATTAAAAAGGAAGAAAATTTTGACACACTCTACAACATGCATGAAGCTTGAGGACATTATGCCAAGTGAAATAAGCCAGTCACAAAATGACAAACACTGTATAATTCTACTTATGTAAGGTATTTAGAGTAGTACAATTCATAAAAACAGAAAGGAGAATGGTGGTTGCCAAGGGCTGGCGGTGGAAGACGGGGAACTGTTTAATGGTGCAGAGTCTCAGACGGGGAAGATGAAAACGGTTCTGGGGATGGATGGTGGTGATGGCTGCACACCGTGTGACTATACTTAATGCCACTGAACTCCACACTTAAAAATGGCTAAAATGGTAAATTTGGTATATGTTTTACTATAATTTTTTTCAAAAGAATAAAGGGTAAAGTAAAAAGAAACACTGGCATTCTTTTTTCTTTCTACCTTATCTTTCATTCTTTTTTTTTTTTAATTGTGGAACCAACAGCCTGTGTATGTGCTCTTGTATATTCTGCAAAGCAGAAGAGGGCACAGCCTGCAGGGTCCCCCAGGAGCAGAGGGATGTCAGCTCTGCTCCATACTCCGTGTCTGACTTTGGCCAAGTATCCTGGCTATTCTGAGCCTCACTTTCTTCATCTGTAAGAGGAGGCAATGATAACAGTAACAACAGCACCTGCTCTAGGGGCTGCTCTCACAATCAAGTGAGGGATGGCACGGAAAGCCCTCTAGAGCCCCAGTGCGTGGCAAACACCTCAGGGGCTGGACTCTGCAGATATTATGAATATCTCCACACCCCAGAGGCTGCTGGGCAGAGCTCCGGCCATGTGCCAAGGCCAGACCCCCACACTGCCTGTTGTCTTGATTCATCACTTTACCTCCTAGGGTCTCATTTCTGCACCCGCCTAGTTATACTGACCTCAGGCTAGATGACGTCCAAGTCCCATTCCAACTTTAAAGGAGAAACAAGCACACGAGTGCCTAGACTGAGGATGGGTACACAGAATGTGGCATGGAGTGGCTGCTTGGACAGTGTAGAACTGAACCAAGTGTTCAGGAAACGCAAATAAGTAGCAAGGAATCTCACCGCAGAGCAGTTCATGTTCAGAGGTCTCTAGACTTCCACAGGAAGTAAGGTATCGTGCCCAGACCGAGTTATGGCTAGAAGTATTCACGGGTTGTTCTCATCCATTGTACTCTGCCACCTTCTCCCTAACTTGTACTCACACTGAACAAGACTTCGAGTCCCAGACGACATCTGTGTGCATGGCTGGCTTATTCCTCTCTTACCTGCTAAATAGGACTAGAGAATGGAGAAGAAAAGAAGTGGTCCATGGAACAGGAGAGAGAAGATGAAAGTCTGGAGAGACAAGATCTCTAAGAAGAAGGGAAAAGAAACTGTTGTAAATAGAGGACAAGAAGGCAGAGTGGAAGGAACCCCACAGACCAGCTGTCCTCAGCTATATCCCTTCCCGCCCTGCACTGACCCATTAACCGAGGACAGCCTGTCTTTGGGTACAACAGGACACTCATTAAGTCCTCCTGAACAGAGAGTGGGGACATGGACACCCTGTGTGGGATAGGTCCACAAAGGGACACCTCTCCTGATGACCAAGGAACCAGGACAGGGGAGTGGGGTAGGGGGATGTACCTATGAGTAATCTACACCACTGACACATACATGTCCTTCCAGTGGGTGACAGGGGACAGCCAGCCCATAAAGCCACTCAAAGAAGGCCCGTGGACAGCTTGCAGTGCACACGCACGGTCGTGTCCACCTTGCAGATGGGATGTCACACACGCAGTTCTGAAGCTTGGGCAGTTTTCCATGCACAAAGAGCTGCACTAGGCTCTGGGGCATGAGACTGCTATCAGCCCCTTCCTCCTGGGGCTTCCAATCTAGCGGGGAGAGAGCTAATAGCCACACAAACAAATAAAACAATAATGACAGCTGTTATTGTCACAGAAAGAAGTAAAGAAAGGAGTAAAGAAACAGCAAGCCTGGGGAGAGAGGGACTAACCAACCATTTCACGGTTCCATCACGCCTGACTTAGTGACCTTTAGTACGGAAACATGCTTTTCCCTCTACAGAAGAATGAAGGGCAATAAATCCTGCAGTGCTGGTGCTACCTCAACCCAGCCCTTGTCATAGGACTTCCACCCTGCAACGCACACAGCAAGGGGCCGTCCCCGCCCCTGCCGGTGCTTTTCCAGGTTGGCATCCAAAGTCTCCTCCAATGGATGCCTAGAACCTGTAGAAAAACTGAGTGAGGGCTAATGGATGCTCTAAAGAACGACAACCTCCTCTGCTTCTCCAACTGCCCCATCTGGTTAGGAAAGAAGCCAGAGAGAAGTCCGTGAAACCTAGGTGTGGTTTTCTTAAAAAAGCTAATTTTCTCTTTTACATAATGGAGACTATGCTACTTGTTTTAGAAAATACTCTACTCATTTTCTCTCCTCTACAATTACCCAGGTCCCACTTTAGTTGGGTTGGAAAAGAGAACACCCACACAGGCTGGATGGTGAAACACTATTTTAGGGTGCCTTTGTCTGCAATTCCCCAGTTACAGAGCAGGGATAGCTCACATTTAGTTTCTATGAAGGGGTTTAGTGCCTCTCCCCACTCCTTTATCTATCCAAGAACCGCAATAGACTCTCTATGGCGGTATGAAGCAAACCAAATAGGAAATATGCACAAAATTGGGGATACAATTGGGGATACAACTGGGTCTCCAAACATCCCCATTACTACTTACCACTCTTCTTCCCTGCATTTTCACATTTCCCGAGTATGCGCTCCCTACCCACCCTCCTGCGAGAGAGCGCGCACGAACCACCCTTCCTTCCCATCTGCTGATTCACCTGCCCCTGCCCCCTCCGCCCCAGGCCCCACCCAGCTGTAGCTGCTTCACAGTCAAAATTCCAACAAACTATTCAGCCACTTCTGATTACCTTATCTCAACAGGGCCCACCTAGTTTCTCTCCTAGCATCTTATTTGCTTCCCAACACTCACCACGACGTGGAATTTTATTTGTCTACTTGTTTATTGCTCTTTCCAGCCCCAGCAGGGCTACAACCATGTCTGCATTGTTCACTGCTGCATCCCAGCACTATGTGTAGGACAAGAGCCCATCGCTCACAAGACTGCCGTTGTATATTAGTTTTGTTTTTCTGGACCCTTTAGCCAGTACTTGAGGGGCCCCTCTGAGTATCCAATATCAAGCCCCCCTGCTTCCCTAGTTCAGAAACATTAAAGTACTTAGAAATCACTGGGGTGTTTATAAAAGATGTGCAGTCCCAAGCAGGGACTGCGATCCCAGAGATCCTGATTCAGTCGTTCTTGGGCAAGGTTGATTCAATGTGGGAGGCCCCAGGTCCGCTTGGGGAAATACTGCCCTATTCCCTGGATCCTAGCCCCACTCTAAAAGCTGCCTTGGTTGCCTGCTTAGCCTGCCTGCCCCAGGGACAGTAGCTTTTTCCTGAGCCCCAGCCCTCTGACACCTTCCCTGCCCTCTTGCCCCTGCCTCCCCTGGAGAGTAGGACCCCCACAGCAGGAACATAAAGTAAGAAGTGCTCAGAAGCAAGACGGTGTTGCTTCCTGAACTGCCTCTGTTGCTGGATTCTGGATGTTCTTGCCAAAAGAAGTGAAACTTCTCCCAGTGTTGATGGTTACAAGAAAAAGGCAAATTCATCCCTGCCCTAAAGATAGTGGGCTTTTGGCTAATCTCTCTAGGGACTGGGCTGCTCACGTCCCAGAGCACTCTGCAACACGACAAGCTCAGCCAGCCCACGCCAGCTCTCCTAGGCGAGGCGTGCTCAGCCCTCACGTCCCTGCCCTCCCCAGTGGAGAAATTCAGTGGAAAAGAACAAGCCATTCACCTTAAGGAGCCCTCTGTTGACAAAAGGATCCAGGTCCTATTTGGATCCTACTAGCAATTCTTTTTAAACAAGGACAACAATACCCGCAACACACAATAACACAAACCACATTTCCTTTCAGCTGAATGATATCAACCTGGGGGAAGGAGGAGTTCTTAGTCTTGCCTCATTGTGATAGCCTTGTTATGTTCACTTTATTACATGAACAACAAAAACAAGTTGTTTGGGAGAGAATAATACGGTTTTATAAATTCACATTTTAAATCAGAACTTTGAGCTTTTCTAGATGATAAGACTGATTTTTCTAAAAATAGACTGTGTCTCAGTTACAACTCATGGAATGCACTTCAATAGTTTCTCATTGGAGTTGTTAGTACTTAAACTATGCAAAAAGCACAGGTATTAAGATGGATAAAGCCACCATCTTAATCTAAAAAACAACTAATCATTTTTTTCCAGAACACTAATTATATTTCAAGGGCTGAAGTTCAAAGCTAGTCTGGGTTGTAGTCCATATGGTTACTTCTTTGAGGCTATTTTTGTTCCAATTTCTTTTAGCCCTAAAAGATGTTCTGCTTCAAAACTAGCCTCAGTGAGATGTGATTCAGCAGAGGGGCCCCCAGTGCCCTCACTCTGTGTCCTGGGCCACCACCCAGCTATGCTGAGCCCACAGGCACTTCTTTCTCTGATGACACTACCTTAACACCTTCGATTTCTAAAAGTCGATCAATATTAAAAATCAGTAACTGTCCACTGGAAATCACAAAATCACATGCCATATGAAATAAATTATATACCTAACCCTGTAAAGATGGCAGGTCACACCGGAAACAGTTAGCCATTCCCTCAGAGACTAATTTTTTTATATCTATTTTTAATTGACACAGAATAATTGCACATATTTATGGGGTGCATAGTGAGTTTTGAGACATACAATAATCATCAAATCAGGATAATTAGCATATTTATCACCTCAAACATTTATCATTTGCTTGTGTTGGGAACATTCAAAATCCTCTCTTCTAGCTATTAGAAAACATACCATAAAGTGTTGTTGACTATAGTCACCACTCTACAGTGGTGACTTATTTCTCCCACCTAGCTGTAATTTTGTATCCTTTAACCAATCCCTCCCTCCCCACTACCCTTTCCAGCCTCTGGTAACCACTATTTTATTCTCTATTTCTATGAGATCAACTTTTTTAGCTTCCAAACTTGACTGAGAACATGTTGTCTTTCTGTGCCCTGTTTCACTTAGCATGATGTCCTGCAGGCACATCCATATTGCCACGAATGGCAGAATTCCCTTCTTTTTATGGCTGAATACTATTCCAATGTGTGTATATACCACATTGTCTTTATCCATTCATCTGTTTATAGACACTTAGGTTGTCAAATGCTACCATTTGACAAGAAACAAGGCATTCAGTTTTTGCATTCCTTGAAACTTGAGTTTTATAGCCTGAGAAAGCCAATAATGTCCTAAAAAGGACAACTGGTAACAAGGCTAAGGCGGCCAGACTCTAGGGTATTATGTCCAGACTTGACGTCTGTCCCTATAAACCTCTGGAAAGTGGGGACAACAAAGTTCATTCTTTATACCCCGAGCTGGGTAACATTTGCTTCTCAATAAATCCTATTGAAAGAAAGAGTTATTCCTTAGAAAAAAATATCCCAAAGGTCACAGCTCCCAGGCAAAATTTGGTCTTTAGACCAGCAGTAATATTTTCTAAAAAAGTTAGCAGGGGTGGAAAAAGCAGAATATATATATATATATATATATATATATATATATGAGGGCTGCCAATTTTATATTTCTCCAAGTGACAGTATGTGGGAAAACAAATAAAACCCCTCCCACATCATTTCATCATAAAATGAAAGTTTTAAGAACAGTCTCTAGATAAAAGAGTTGTGTGTGGATTTTAGCTTTATGAAAAACTCACTACATTCATTGTTCTTGTGTTTATTCTTTTGCCACAAAGCAATGAAAACCACAACACAGGCTGACCCCTGGGAGCCACTGAACTGGACACAGTCCCCTCCAGCCTTCCCCGAGAGCAGGAAATTAGTAGCATGAAGAGGAATAAATGAAAGAGTGAACAATAAGAAAAAGGATGGAGATGTCATGCCAGGGAAAGAGCAGGGGCCAATGGGACAAAGCAGCAGAGTGGAGGGGAGACGGGGAGGACTGGCAGGCAGAAAGCACACCCAGGCGGGTCAGCTAGGCAAGGTCTGCCACAATGTCTCTGCACAGCCCAGCACCTCTGAGGCTTCTCCAATGCAATTCTCAGACAAGGAATAATGTGGGCAGCTGCTGGCACAACTTCCACCTTTCCTGCCAACACCACTCTAAGGATTCCCTTGAGGATGAGGACGATAGATCTGGTTCCCCCGGAAACAAGAAGCCAGGCTGGATAGGCACCTCTGAATGACAGGGCAGAATAAGCCAGGCCTGGAAGCAGTTCAGGGTGCCTCTTCTGCGCATTTCATTCAACTGGGAATGAGAACTAGAGTCCACACCATGACCACGTTGGATACAGGATGTCCTCGTTGACAACAACAACAAAAGTTGGCTAAAGTTAAATGAATCATAGGACATGGTTCCAGCTGAGGAAGAAACCCTGGTAGGGGAGCAAGGTGACTTTATCTCAACTCGGAAAACCACACCAGAAAAATGCCAGGTGGCATCCCACAGTGGTCTAGCAGAGAGGAAAATTACCTTGGAGATCATGATTCCAGAGACCAACAGTATGCAGCCCAGCATCCAATTACTCTTCTGAGAATAGTACTCCCAGATCCAAAATGTGGCCCATGTGTAGCAAATCAGCTTATTCCAAACCCCCAGGTCACAGTGACTGGTTCCAGAATGGGCACATGCCCCAAGCCAGATAAATAAGACTCAAGGATGGGACTTTCTTAGAGCTAGAAAGAAGAGTCTCTTATTCCATTGTGTGGTAGGCAGAACCCTAAAGGTGGCCTCTAAGATTCCTGTACCCTGGTTATTCAATCAAACACTAATGTAGGTACTGCTGAGAAGGGATTTTGCATATGTAATTAAAGCTGTAAATCAGCTGACCAAAGATACAGAGATTATTTGGGTGGGCCTGACTCAATCAGGTGAGCCCTTTACAATGCAGTTTCCTCCAGCTGGTAGCAATAGACAACATTAGAGCGAATCAAAGCATAAGAAGAATTTGTTGTTGCTTACTTTAAGGGAGAGGAGGAGTGGGGGTAGGGGGGAGGACTGCAACAGCTTCTAGAAGCTGACAGCTACCCCCAGCTGACAACCAGCAAGGAAGTAGGGACCACAGTCCTATAACTACAAAGAATTAAATTCAAGTGTTAGTAACCTGAAGGAACTTGGATGTGAACTCTTCTCCAGAGCCTCTAGATAACACCCTACCCCAGCTGATGCCTTGATTTCAGTTTCATGAGATCCTGAGCAGAGAACCCAGCTGAGTCCACCCAAACTTCCAACCTACACAACTATGAGCTAATAAATCGGTGTTTGAAGCCACTAAGCTTTTGGTAATTTATTACATAGTAATAGAAAACTAATAGAACTGGAATGACTGGCTGCAGGAGTAATGTGTCCCCAGAGAGGGGCTGACCTAAAGAGGAAGCCAATATAGGAAAGAAGAACCAAGAGACAAAGAGATGGCAACTCTCCGGTGAGCTTTTAATCCCTGGATCTAGCCATGCATAGAGCCTATCCCGATCCTAAACTTTCAGCTGTATGTCAATAAAATCCTGTTATTATTAAAGCCAGGTTGAATTAACTTTCAGTCACATGGAAAGAATGACAGATACTGAAAAAAAAAAAAAAAAAAAAATCCTCAATCAATCCTGAACTAAGATCCAACGCTATAGACCGGGTTTGCATTTGAACAGCAAAGTGCAGCTGCCTGTTCTTACAGAAATAAAACCATTCTGCCAGCTCAGGAGTGTCAAAGGCCTAAAGAAGCTTCTTGCTAGACCATTTTCTCAAAATTAAAACAAGTTTGAGGAAGAAACACATCTTGAATAAAACAGTAAGTATCATCTTGAAGTCTGATAGGGCTTGATGCCAAAACATCTGTGTGATAAACTATGAATGATAATTAAAAGATAATTAAGTCCTCTCCATGGAGACACACATAGGCATACACACACATGCATACAGACCCAAAGAGAAACACTAGAAATGTGCAGATTGTTCTACTTCTAACAAAATTAAAGTATTAAAGGATGTTTCATAGATTTTAAAGAGGAAAATATCTTTCATATTGAGGCTAATGTTGGGCTATTATGACTAGCGTAATTCAACAAAAGGTAACAGTAATATACGAAGAAAAGATTAATTTTTCATACTGATTTCAGTTAGATAAATAATCTCTTCCATACCCAGCTAAATAAAAACAGATGTCCTCTTTGTAGAACAAGAACTGCGATGACAGATCCAAGGTTAAACTTCTTGTTATTGATATTAGGTCATTATTGAGCATTTGTTGCATGCTAATGATTTATTACATTTGTTTCGAATAACGTAGACTCTTCCTGAAGATTCCAATGGTATTCCTGAGGGTTGTGTCTCCTCCCGGTAGAAACAGTCAGAACACAGCACAGCACAAGTCCGAATCCAGTCTCATTTTGAGCACCTTCTCTTCCTCTAGTTCTTCACCAATTGGTACGAGTGACGATGCCACATGCAAATCTGGCAATCTTTCAGTTATTTTGGGTAAAGTGAAAAACCAAACTTCAAAGAACCCTAGAACACACCTCTAGGATGTCCAATGTACAGCTAAAATGTTCTATTCTATTCTATAAACTCAAAGAGCACCCATAATGGCGTCTTTAGAATAGAACTGCACTAATATTCTTTCCATTCAAGAAATGCTTTTATCTTCCTGTTCTAAGTGCTCATAAAAAGAGCAAATATGGTGTCAGAGAACTTGTGTTTGCTTTTTTCAGATATATTAGGTTTTATTAGTTACTGGGTGAAATAGCATAGCCAACGTGACTGTATTAACTTTCCTCATGAAGAACAGTGTGACTTGAATTTCTCCACCTTCACAAACCATTTCCTTTTCCTCTCCCCATCTCACGGAGTCAGGAAGGAGGCAGCAGGGTGGGAAAGATAGATTATCACTACCCTTTAGACTCTCACTGCTGAGTCTAGCAATTTCTTCTCCCCTACAAAAAACAGTGCCATCTTTTCCCATTCCATGCCATGGACATATAGGACACAGTGACTTCCATCTGCATTGGTTCCTTCCTCTTCATCAGTGGCCCTTCACATACTCAGTTATTTCAAAGTCCAGGCTGCTAATCATACTAATATCTGGCCCCATAATTCTTCAAGTGCTTCAATTCCAATGCTGCTTCCACTTAACCATGGCTGGCCATCTCAGCAGGTTGCCACAAATTTCCAGGATCTCAAACCTTTTAAACATAACCCCCATCCCTTCCATCTCTTCCTCTCCCTGCAAATGAACTTATCCTGTTCTCCTTATTGTATTAAGTTTCTGGGTTCCTCTATGTTCTTACAATCAATCATCCCACTTAGACTCCTTACTTCGTGGGAAGCGTATGAGGCAGAGATAGACAGCTGTCTCCAAAGTTTGATTCTGGGGATACCAAAAAGTTAGTGTGCCCACCTAGAAGTATTTCCCCCAATGACCCATCGAGTCTTAGCTACCTCAAAATCCTCACCATTAGAACTGCAGAGTTTATTGGTGGGCAAAAGACTGATGCAACATTTGTTCACTTTCCCATTCTAAGATTTAGTGTCTGCTTCTTTGTGCTTGACACATCTCTCTTGGGTAAACCCATTAACCCCATAAGAAGATTTTTTTTTCCAGATTTATAAACTGGCTCCTTAGGCCTAGAGAGGATAAACTATAGAGTCGGTCCATGCCAGCACAAGACAGTTCCATAGCCAATAAGCCTCAGAGACAAAGGAAATAAGGAATCTATGTAAGGACACCAAAGCCTCTCCTTCAAGGCCAATCGGCTTGTGGCCAACCTTACCTCTATGACCTTGGAATTCCAGGTAAAAAGTGAAATGGAAACAAACTCACATTCATTCAACTGATAACTTGTTTTATCCAAAAGTCAAGTGCAGAATACCTTCAAAGTATTTATCAGATAAGAGAATAAAACATCTTTCCTCAGCACAAAGGCCATGAGCAGCTTTTGAGGTAACCGTGTCCTTTTATGGGAATGATGACATAAAAGCTGGCTTGGGCAAGTAGAATGGCAGAATGATAAAGAAGGCCGAGAGTGACCCAGAGCTTCAGCCTGCTCCCCGGGACGACTGTACCACTCCAGACACTCAACTGACCACAATTCTTCACTTACAGACGAGATCGGGCACATTCAGGGTGGTATGTCCATCACTTATGATAATGCGGCCTCTCTCTCGTGTCAGACTGCTAAATCATTATGCCAAGCACATATGTCACTTTTACAGGACTATTTATTATTCACCCCCCAAACTAGGCCTTCAGATGGCTTGTTGGCCATGAGGAGGCCTTAACCTTGAGTAATTCTGGAACAATTTGTCTCATTCCATCCCTGACAGGAGCTAATGGCTGAATTCTACAAGCACTGGGGAAATGGAAATAGGGTAGAATTAATGAGTGTTAAAACTGAAAGGCCCCCATACTGTATGATCTCACTTGTAACTGGAATCTGAAAAAGTCGAAATCACAGTAGAGAGTAAAACGGTGGTTACCAGAGGCGGGCAGTGGGGAGGTGGCTGGGGAACGGAAGACAGTAGTTGACAGGTACGAACTTCTAGTTAGATAGGAGGAATGAGTTCTGGTAATTTACTGCATAGCACAGTGACTGTAATTAATAATAATGTATCATATATTTCAAGATCACTAAAAGAGAGGATTTAAAATGTTCTCACCACAAAGAAATGATAAATATTTGAGATGATGAATGTGCTAATTAGCTGCCTTTGATCATTCCACAATGTATACATGTATTGAAACATCACATTGTATCCCATAAATATATATATAAGTATTACTTACCAATTAAAAATAAAATTAAACTTTAAAAACTGCAAAAAATTCCCTGAAAGGGCTCCTGGAGTTAGCCCAATTCAAAACCTCCTCCCCTAATTTTACAAATGAAAACTAAAAGAAGTTGATGTGATGCTCTGTGATATACAGACTGAGAGTTGGAAAAAGTAGTCTGAGGACCCAGCATGGCGTGTTTTCTCAGGGAAGGGAAAAATCCATTAGTTTTTTTTTTTTAATACATGTCTTATTTTCTTAATTGGAATTGAAGCAGGAATGGGATCTATAACGGTGCAGAGTGAAAACAATCGTTTTCCTCATTTTATCTTTCCAGCACCTTTCTGATCTATTGAATGCTTTTCAGTTATATGGACATGGCGGACTAACTAAAACCAAGTACTAATGTGGATGAGCCATTGACAGATCTCAAGTCTAGAGTATTTTCCAGTCAGAATTCAAGAGACCCCAACCAATAAAATTTCCTGATGTCTTACAGAGGCAGAGGCAGACTGCTCAGGTCGTAGGGAGATTTAATCAGTTTTTCAGAGGAAAAAAAAAAAAAAAAAAAAAAAAACAACATTTCCATACCCAGACCCAGAGACACCACAAAACATGGGCTGGAGATGCAAGTCCTATCAGGAGACCCAAGGTTAAAAACTGGGAGTTCTGGACTTACAGGAGAAAAGTGAGACTGGCAAGAGTCTATACTCATGCCAAACGAAGAGAAGTTAGTGAGGTTTTCAACCCACTGGGAAAGTATGGAAAGCACACACAGAGACAAAACACACAGATATGTTACACCGTGCATCACTATGCTGGGCACAGGGGACCTCGGGTCAAGTACCAGCTCTGGAACCAAACCATAGCTGAGCCCCATTTGTCTGTGGCAAAGCAAGGAGAATAAGAAGTTCAAATAGCAGAAGTGAGATTTGGGGAAAGTATAAGGCACATATATAGCATCTTATAATTGTTATTATTTACATACAACATTAGGGTCCATGGAAACATCTGGAAAATACTTGTGGACATGCTTTTCATGAGGCTCAGGAAACTCTTTTTTGACTTTAGATTTGCAAGTTGGTATAGAAGAAAGTGTAGATATGGAACTGGTAGGTTCTTTTTAGAAAATTATAAGGGTGGGAGGTGGTAAAATAAAAGAAAGGAACAAAGAGCAAGAAAGAGAGGTAAAATGACAAAAAATTCTACCTTACATGTCCATTTAGAGACGGAAGGAGTACTGCTGTGAAAAACTAGCTGTACAGAGGCCAGAAAACAGCTCATAGTAAATTAAAAAAAAAAAATACAACCAGTAACAACTGATCATATTAGTCAAAAACTAGACACAACCATACAATAGATACAGCAAGGCAAATGAAAACCACAACTACATGCCAAATATGGATGAATCTCATAAACATAATATTGAGCGAATGAAGCCAGACACAAAAGAATACATATAGTCCATGCATCAAAAGCTCAAAAATAGCAGTTATCTTCACAGGGGAGTAGTGAGCAGAAGGGATTATAGAGAAGCACCAGGGATGCTGGAAATGCTGTTTCTTGATCTATGTACTGGTTACACACTTTGTAAAAATCCATCTGTCTGGACATTTACAATCTGTGCACTTTGCCGTGTGATTTTCTATTTGCATTAAAAATATGACAACAATGTTTCCCACGTGTGTTCCATGGGACTCTGTTGCCTAAGGAAATGTCACTAGGTGGTTCTTCCATAAAAGAGTTTGGTGTTCAATAAGTTTGAGAAATGCTGGGAAAGATGCAGTGAAATAGATTTCCACTCTGCAGGACGTCTCCATCAACGAGTGTGAACACTTCGACCCTCCTGCGCGACCTCTGCCCCCCTCACGCTGCACCCCCTTCTCTAAGGTCTCTTGGAATCTCCCAAATTTTGGTCACAACAGAAACTGCATGAGAGAAGGCGGGTGTGCACATATGGGTTACCCCTGACTGGAACAAAACCACTTTCAGCACACACTCACCCACCGTATTCAACCAGTGGCACTGGATGGGCAGCGCCACCTTTGCCGGAAGCGCGCATGTCTCAAACGCCACGCTGCCCGCGGTTGCAGACGCGCAGCTCAGTTCAGCGTTCTTGGGCTCATGCAAGCCCAGAGCGGCGAGCTGGCACATTTCATGTCATTTGCAAATACAGTGTAGCAAAGAAAAGCAGATTTTCAAATAGAGCTTTCAAAACTGTGATTTAGGAATGCTCAAGCAATCTCAGCATTCTCATGGGTTTCCAGCTCAAAACACAGAGTTTCTCCCAAATACTTCAGAGCTATCACGAATTGACTCTCACAATCACCTCATTTTTCTAGTCACTTATGTCAAAACAAACCATTGCTTCTTTACAACTAGCATTTTGCTTGTTCACAGGGGGGCAGACAGCTGTGTTCATTGATTCTCTTAAACTCTTTTTCGCTCGTTACCATGAGTGAAACTGTGGAATTGAAAGCCTGTCTCTGTGCACACACACATACACACAAAAAGAATTCTATTCTCTTATCTTTGAGACTTTTTTTACAACTTTAGCTAGTTTACTTGGCTTAACCAGGAAGCTGATTCACTTTGGCTATTTGTTTCTATCAAATTCTACCCCCCCCCCAAAAAAGGGAAAATAACCTAAATTTAGTTAAATATCTTTTGTGGCGGGGAGAGAGGCAGAGGAGGGATGTATCTTCAAAATGCCAAATAAACAATTTGCCTGAAGCTCATCAGTTTTCTTCCAGGCATCTGATCATCAAGTCTGTTCATTCTCTTTGCTGTGATCCTAATCAGACATACCATATACCACCCACTGCTTCTTAATTTACAGTGAGGACAAGAAAAGCCAGACAGAGTATTCCAAACCAATGTCTTAAGCCAAGGCATTCATAATAATAGGTGTCCTAATTATATTATATTGATTTCAAATAAGAGAATTAAATCACATATTTCAGAGAAAATCCAGAACAAGCTAATTAACATTATGATGTCCAGTTTGTTGGGAAACAATTTGGATTGGAAAATGTGGTTTTATGTTTCAAAGCCTACTAAGAAAACCATATTGTAAACACCAAACTATATCATGTTCAGTGGAAAAACAGTAAACATGATTATGTTTGAGACTACAAAAGCCATTAGGAAAGGGAAAAAGAGAGAGAGAGAGAGAGAAATATGCAGACAAAATAAAATTAAGAGAAAATGTTATAATGTTAACCGTCACAACCATGGTTATACAACCCTGAAGCAAAGTTGAAAAGAGTGTAATGAAATGACCACTGGACTTGGCTTAGGGCCAAGATGTGCGGAACAGTCTCACAAACGATATTTTAAATATATTTGCTCCAGAGCAAGGAACAACATTACCAATTGAACAAAGAACTATAAGCATGACAAGTTCCCTTAAGAGCAAAAATACTTAAAGTTTTAATCAGAAAGAATTCCTAGTACTGTGAAAAAGAATAATAAGTCTTATGATTGGCTAATTCATGTTCATATAACCAGCAATGATTGCACCTACCTCATTTAAGTCCTGCTGAGTTTCAAAAGCATCCTTTGGCCAAATGGCAGCCCTCTGGTCTATTCTATAAAATACAAAGGAAAATTATTTCCATTTAAAAGAAAGCTTTCAGCAATGCACATTTGAAGCTGGCAGCTATAGATCTGGCCAGGCCTCTGTTAAAACCCCTTAGTGGTGTCCCACTGCCTGTATTCCACTGTCTGTGGAATAAAATCTAGGCTCCTTACAAAGGCCTGCAACACATTACAGCATTTGAACCTGCCAGCCTTCCCGGTCCTACCTCCTACGTAACTCTCGCCCTTGTTAACCACACTTCAGCCACCCTGGCCTTCTGTTTCTTGAACATATAGTGCTTATTCCCTGTTCAAACCTTCACACGTGTTGTCTCTGGGCCCAGACAGCTCTTTCCCCAGATCTGCATACAACTGACTCTTCTCATCATGTATGCATCAGCTAAGCTCACATGTCACCTCCCTAAGGAGGACCCCCCTAGTTAGAAGTAGTCCTTCCCTCACCCTACAGAACACTGTCCTGTATATTTTTTTCTCAGCTCTTCTTACTATCTGAAATTATATCTTTTTGCAGTTCCAAACAAAAATGTAAGCTCTAAGAAAGCACTGACTATGTCTACTTTCTGCACTGCTAAATCCTCAGTGCCCAATACAAATTCAATAAGTTGTTTTTGAATGAATGAATGTGATTTGATACAGTCGTTACAGAAAGATACCATTTGTCCACTGAAGGCAGCTTTTGGAAATTTCATCCTATCTCTTAACTTCACAATAAATGTTACAGTTGTTGCTAGGTTACATGGTGCTATGATTTGGATGTGGTTTGACCCCATCAAAACTCATGTTGAAATCTCTTCCCCAGTGTGGCAGTTCTGGGAGGTGGGGCCTAGTGGGAGATGTTTGGGTTATGGGGGTGGATCCCTCATGAATAGATTAATGCCTAGGGAGTGAGTTCTTGCTCTCTCAGAAATGGATTCATTCCCTGGAGAGCTGATTGTTAAAAAGAGTCTGGCTTTCTTGGTTTCTCTCTTGCTTCCTCTCTCACCACAGGATCTCTTTGCACCCTCTCGCTCTCCTTCCACTTTTGACCATGAGTGGAAATAGCCTGAGGCCCTCATCAGATACAGCTGCCCAATCTTGGACTTTGCAGCCACTAGAAACATGAGCCAAATACAACCCTTTTTCTTTATAAATTACCCAGTCTCGGGTTCTGTTATAGCAACACTAAATGGACTAAGACACATGGTGAAACTGGGTTTTGTCACTACATAGCTCACAATACAATAAAATGAACTTAAGACAAGGTATAGCTGCTCTGAGTCAATTTTTTTTAGTTTAAAGAGACATACAAAGCTTCATTGCTGGAAGATGCTTAGGTGTAAATCATGATTTGTCAAATTCTATGTTCCAGTGGCATCTATTAAACAGCATTCAAGTTTTTCTTCAGCAGTTTACATGCTATTATATAATAAATGCATTAAATTATAGTTATTATCCTTATAAAAAGGCCAGCTATCTTATGACTAAGAGATTTAGTCAGTGTTAAGTCATTTATAAAAAGATTTATTTTGGGACATAATTATTCACAGTTATTATTCTGCCTCAATTTGATTCCTAAAGAAAGCATATGTATCCTCTGAATGGGCAACAAGATTGATTTCTGAATGTCCTAATGCACATTTAAACATGCCACAATCCTAATTTCTTCAAAATATTCCTAAGAATGTAAAGTCCTCTCAATCCATAAGCATTGCTAACTGTGCAAACAATTTATTTCTAGTGAGAAAAGTAAAGAGATGGTAAAAGAAGAAAATTGTGTCTTCCATGCCTGCACAAACCAGCATTCCCCTCCCGGGTGTGAGAGAAGACTAAGGGTCCCAGCCACAATCTCAGGCGTCGACAGCTCCAGTGAGAGAAGGTAGTGAGGAGGAAGACTGCTGGCTCACCCACCCTGTGCCCATCAATCCCCTGAGCCACAAACATAATGATTTCAGGGCTTCAGAAAATACAAAGTAGCTCTTTCCCACAAAATAGGGGAAAGGACTTTTAGGGACAGGGATTAATCCATTCTACCTGGTAACGTATTAAACTTTGAATGGCTCCCAGTTTCTTTGTAACCAACAGTGGTTCTCAAACTATGTTTCTACAGAGTAGCACCAGAAAAATGGAAGAGTGGTGTTCTTTAATGTAAAGAATATTTATCAGTTTATACTTTTCAAATATAAATTTCTCTAGGGCTTTGGTGCCAGATCCTTGTGGATGAGTGACAGCAGATAGTAAAAACAATAAACAAGTACCAAACATTAATGGAAAGAAGCAGAAATACACTTTGTGGAAAAGATATAACACATATTACTGAGATATAGAGAAGAGCTGACATGAAATATACACACATGATCTTCCAGGAAAACTACTCTTAACCATTACATAAACCTCCAGAACAAGTTCAAGAACTGTGTTCAAAAGCATCAAAGGTACTTTATTTAATCTGAGTAACTATCTAAATGTCTACTATGTGCCTGGCCCAGTGTTGGGGAAACAATAAACAAACAGAGTCTATGCCTTAAGGAGGCTTATTAATCCAGTAAAATCTTAAACAGAGGATAAAACAAAAGAACACAGAGCCTTGAGGCTATTTCAGGAAATCAAGGATCAGGGCACAGGAGCTGATATGAGAACGGTGGAGAGCAACTGGAGAGGCAGAAACAGGTAAGAGACATTTTCAAGGATAAAAGCAATCAAGAGGTCTTGGGTATGGATTCAAAGTAGGGAATAAAAGAGATAGGGTAATCAAAATTATTACAAACTTTTCAGCCCGTGTGACAAGGAAAATGGCAGGTGTTTTTTCTAACGGAGATAGAAAAACATGGAATTTTGGAGGGAGGAGAGGACACCAGGCATAAAGAGAGGCAATTTATGAGTTCAGATTTAGATATTTGAAGCTTGAGGTGAGCCTGAAATAGGGAAGTAACAATATCTGGCCAGGGTTCACCCTAGAGCTAGGGCACTCTACAGTGTGTTCAGCACAGCACAAGTGATGATTATGACAACGATGCACAGTAGCCACAGGTAAGTTCATGTGGGCAGGTTCTGCATTGTTTTTTTTCTTCATTATGTGGCCAGAGCACAGCGCCCAGCACATTCTCAGTACATATCTTTTGGATAGGTGGATATGTTAGGTGGATAGTGAGGGATTCCAGCTCTCCTAGGGACAAAGGCGGGCGTCAGTCTTGGTGCTGCCCCACCTTAATACTGCCCTGAACAACTGCCACATCTAGGGGAAGGAGGGACCCCTGCTAATCTGCAAAAGAATGCAGGGAATTCCCAGCCTGCAGGCCAGGCAGCCCAGCCACAATAGGATCTGGGAAGTATCCTAGAGTAACTTAAGGCTAATTATCATGTCGCTAACTGTCCATCAAAGCGATTCAGTGGTGACATCTGACTCATGAGGAGGGACCAATCCAGACACTATAAAACAAGGCCCCAGACCATAAAGAGATCCCTTTTCTGACGACAGTGGGGGCCTGTTCATTGTCTATGGCGAATGTGTCTTGCTTTTGCTCTGTAAACCTATCTTGTCCTTCCTTAATAAACTTCGTTTCATGCTTGCCTTGTTTTTGGTGTGTCTGGTCATTCTTCAGCCAAGAGCACACCAAGAACCAAGAACAGACAACTACCATGTGACAGATAAACAAAGAAACAGAAAAAACTAGACCCAAGAGTGACTTCTTGATCTACCACTTATTAGGTGTATACTCTCAGGCAACATATTAACCTCTCTAAGCTTCAGTTCTCTATCTGTAAAGTGAAGATACCAACGACAGCTATCTAACTGGATAATTCATGGTGTGAAGGACAGTTCATGAATGATGCTTACTACTACTGTTAGCTCTGTTAAATATAATACACACATTCTATAATATATACAAAAATACGATATTAAAATTATTAAATAATGATAATTAATAGTATGTTTTGTTAATAATAATTGAAGTCTTGTTAATAAATAAGCTGAAAGAGAGAAGCAATTGGGTCCACTGAGTAGGTCTCTAGAACTGGCCAGTTAGGAGACAAAAGAAAGATAAGAAAATATGAGAGGTAAGAAGCTTATCAGAATACAGACCTCTAAATACCAGAGAGAAAGGAGTTATTAACATGAGAAAGAAGAGTGACAAGAACCACCTAACAATTCACCAGACCTTACTACTTCAGGCTGGGTCTGCCAGGTAGTTTACTTACATTATTTCATTTAATCCTCAAGGTAACCATACGAGATTAGCACTATTACATCCACTTGACCTAATAGGAGAAAGGGCAGTAAAATAACTTCATCCATTTATTCAACAAATGTTTTTTAAGCACCAACTATGTGCCGGGTATCATTGCAGGTATTGGGAATAAAGGAGTGGATATAACAAAGTCTGCCCTCATGGAACTTACATTGTCATGGAAGGAGAGAGAACATAAAGGGATAAACCAGTGATGATCTACAGTGCACCAGATGCTAAGTGTTATGGAAAAAAAGAAAGCAAGGCAAGGAAAACATGGCATGCAGGAGAATCGCCCATGCTTATATTGCCAGAAAGTGTCAAAGTTACCTAGAGATAATTACGATGAAGCGGAAAAAAGAAAAGGCCACTGGATTGAAAAAGATAAAGGGCATAGGTAGAGGAGGGAAAAGAAATGAAAGCTTCTCACTGGAGAAATTTAGCAATGAAAGAGGAAAACAGGAACAGTAGCCAGCCATCTCAGATCACCTTCTTTTAAAGATCTTTAAAGATACTGCTTGAACCATTTTATACTTGTGCCTGGAATTTGGCTTACACACAAAAACTGGGTCACTAATGAACACTCCCTCCAATTCTCTTGCATCCCTGCACTGAAAACAATAATAGGAAAGTGACTAAACAAATCTATATCAAATGCTTGCTTCTGAAGTGGGCCCAGATGAGTAAGCTAGTCAGAGTAGTCTGCCAATTCCAACATAAGCTTGCCCTCTAGCCCAGGCCACGCAGTGGGAGATGCAACCTGTACTCTTTAGAGCCCAATTATGGTCGTCAGCAGCGATGAGTGTGTGATGCCTCCAACCACCACCACCACCATCACCACCATCACCGCCACCACCATTGCCACCACCCCTCATCACCACCATCACCCTCACCACCACCATCACCGCCACCACCATTGCCACCACCCCTCATCACCACCATCACCCTCACCACCGCCATTGTCACCACCCACCATTTTCACCACCATCAGCATCACCACCACTATCACCATCACCACCATCACTGTCACCACCTCTCATCACCACCACCACCAACATCACCACCATCACCACCCCTCATCACCACCGTTACCACCACCACCACCACCACCACCATCACTGCCACCACCATTGCCACCACCCCTCATCACCACCATCACCACCATCACTGCCACCACCATCACCACCACCATCACCACCACCACCTACCATTATCACCACCACCAGCATCACCACCGCTATCACCAACACCATCACCAGCCATCACCAATGCCACTACTGCCACCACCATTGCTTCCAGCACTGTATAATTCAAAATAAAACACTTCTCAATGGAGAAATAACAAAATTTAATTGTGTGCTTGATATTAAAAGAGCATCTCCCTGGATTCAAGGATTGCAAACTTGTGGATAACCCACTGAAATGCAAAAAATGTCTGGGTCATCCTGTAGTGGCCTTCTCTCAGCAGGTGCACCGAAATTCAAAACAGCAAGACCAACTAAGATTAAGATATTTTTCTTGGACTAAGGACAGTGTCAAACCGCAGGATGTGATAATTTGTGAAAGAGCCACATTTTAGCTTGGGATTTTATACTTATATCAACATTTTATCTATCAAGAATTAAATTACTGGAGGAAAGTGTTCCCTGTCTCAGTGAAAAACTCACTCATGTATCCCAGAGCTCATGGAGGGCACCTGAGAGTCATCTGACACTTTCCTCGTCCTCAAGGCTAATAGCCAATGTGTTACCAAGTCCTACAATTTCTTATCCCAAATAATTTTTACATCTGTCCCTACCCCTCTACCTCCACCACTACTATCTTCGGCCAAGCCACCATCACCTCTCATCTGAACTACCTGGATGACAGTAGTTTCCTCCCTGGTCTCCCTACATCTCCTCTACTCTCCCCACACCATCATCCACACAAGATCTTTCACTACCCGTCTGCACACTGCTCTGAAAATAAAGACCAAAATCCTGAAAGTATCCTATGATGCCCTGAAGGATTTAGTCTCTGTCCACCTCTTCAACCTCAGCTAGAGCCACTCTCCCTCCCCAAGCTCCAGTGACACTGAATTCTCTGTCTCCTGGGTGCACCATGCTCCTTTCTAGCACAGCCCTTCACACGAGCTGTCCCTGTGCCTATAATACTCTTCTCTCTTCATTTTCTCTCCTAATTAACACACTCATCCTTTAGATGCTAGGTAGCTCCCAATTAGGACTCTCTTGTATGTTCTTACCATGTTCTGATCTTGTACTTCTGCAGCATAGCATGTCTCAGTTCCTAATCACGTATTTATATATCTGATTGTCTCTGTCTCATGATGGTAAACTCTGAGGATCAGGGACCATGTGAGTCCTGCTTAACATTTTATATCTACAGCTAATCTTGGAATATGACACATAGTAGGTACTCACATGTGTTAATAAAGCATTCATCCTAGGGTGATGGGCAGCTGCCAATGATGATATATCCCTGAGTGTGCACAATATCTATAATGCAACCAGTGCTCTCTCCTCCACCTATAGCATGTAGCAGAGCCTGAAGGATGAAATGCCTCTTATTCCCATACACAAATACATTTTTCCCTGAGGAGACCTACTGAAGATTAGCAAGTGGATTTTGAACCCATAATTTAGAAAGAGTAAAACGAGTACATCCAACACTTTTCAGAATGCTTCATTTAGAATCAGAGCCTTAGAACTGAATAGCACTGACCTCACATCACATCCTAAGAATTCAAGGTATTCCACTGCATTAATCTGAGCCTCTTACTAGAAAGCAACACTTGGAATACACTAATGTATACCCGGATGACTGCTGGCTGGCTGTACGACTGCTGTTTCCTGAAACTCTTTCAAAAACAAAAGGTATATCCCAAGAGGACAACCCTCTGAGCAAAACACGCTTTATATACAAACAATGGCTCTATATGCAGACACAGACAAGATGCCAATAAATTCCAGTAATATTATTAGCAACAATAACAACACTCAATACCAGTAAATATAAAGTTCCCTTCTCTAGGGAGTCTAAGCCACATTGAGGACATTCTCTTATGGGTTCTTAACCAAATGTCTGCTAAAAGACCAAGGTCAAACATTGGGCAGCCATCTTCAAAGATAAAGAAACAGAGACACAGAGTTTAAAATTGTCCCCAAAGAAACTACTGAGAGAAAACAGAACTAGAAGTTATCAGAGGTTCATAAAATGACATTCCAACCCATGTATCACTTGTCCAGATCAATGAACTCCCACAAAGGGGACAAGGATGTCATGACTAGAAACGGAACATGGATCCCCAATAATATGCCCTGCCAGTAGCTGGGACCCCAGCCCCACTCCCACCTCCCACCTATACTTCTGTGCAGGTTAGAATCAGCCAGTATTATTAAAACAGAGATTCCTGGGCCCTCATCCAGACCTACTGAATCAGAATTTCCAGAGGAGCAGAATGGTAACTCTAGTTAACAAGCACTCCAGGGGAACCTCAACTGGGAAACATTACCCTAAAGGTCCAAGTGCAATAGCCAGGAAGGAGAACAGTGGCCAAAGGGCACAGGTGAGGGACTTCTGTGAATACAGGAGTGACATGGTGTTTCTGGCCTGGCCTCCCAGGGGACACCTTCCCATGGAGGGAAAGGCTGTGTCCCTGGAGACATCATGAGAAACTTCAAACAGGAGACAGCCCAGCTGCCCTGGAACCACTCCTCACTCTGCTGGGCTGGAACAGAGACCAGAAACAGCCAGGACCACACTGATGCCCAGAACATGGGTGAGCAGTGAGGCAGGCCCACCAGGCCAGCGTCAGAATTGGCAGAGGGAAGGAGGTACAGTCGCCACGCGTGTGATATAAAACACCCTGTGAACCAGAAAGAAAGTGTGGGAAGGGATATTGAGGACACAGGATCCAGCGGGTTTGCTCATGGGGACCAAGTGAGATCAGAGGCCCTGACGTTCCCTTATTAGCAGTAATGATGATAGTAGCACCTGGTTTGCTGAGCAGGATACAAAGCATTTTGCTTGCATCACCTCACTCATGCCACTCACTTAGTAAATAATTATCAGACACCTGCTCCCTGTGCCAGGCAGCGCTCAGCCCAGGAGACAGTGGTCGTAGCCGACGCATCAGTTCCAAGGACAGTTCTGCTCCCCCCATCATCCCACCCCAAGCACCTGCCAAGTCTGTTCACTCTTCTGCCTCGAGGTTTTTGCCAGGCAGAGCTTATTCCCTCGGCCTGGACGTGCGGCAGAATTAACTCCCGGACACAACCTGCAGCCAGCAGAGGTGGGAGTGTGTGGATAAATTCTGCAGCCCCCCAACTTTCAGAGGGATAGGTCTGAGGCACTGTCTACGCGGTTCTTCTGAGTGGTGACCTACCAGGCTATGCACCTGTTGTGGGCTCTTCCTCCTTCTCCATTTCCTGTTTCCCAAGACCATCTCCCTGCACCCGATTTCTCCTACCAGGCTCTACCTTCAGGAAAACCTAAAGTGAGAAAGTGGTGACAGAGTAGACACAAGCCCTGTCTTCCTGGAGCTTACAGTGGGGGAAGGAGAAAAAACTAATCACACTAATAAAGATTTCAATCAGGACCAGATGCAGCAAATGGCACAGGGAATGACAAGCGATGGGGGCAATTTGAAAGACAGGTAAATAGTTCATGAATAGTTATAACTACTTATTGTAGTGGGCCCTGTGATATTACAACTGATACTTGGACATCCAACACTTTAACTTTTAAAGCAATCAATCAGCACAGCTTTAGGAACAAAAGAACTTAAAGGCACAGAGGATCTGTGTAGGCATTGATATTAACCAAGCCTAAATGCTTCCTGTTCCCTACTAAAGATTTTCTTTCTCTCCCAAAAGGAAAGAGTCATGAGTCTCTACCCTTCACCTGTCATCTTCCCTCCATCTCCATTGTCACCAGCACCTCAATATGGATGATATATTAGCTTTCACTGTGTCCCCCTGAGTACAGCACACAGTACCCAGAGTGGTCTTTTTAAGATGTAAATCTGAGCATGTCACTCTTTTTTATGAGCTCCAATGATTTTTCTCTAGACTTAGACAAAAAAAAAAAAATCAACACTTTGACTATCAGGGCCTGAGCAGGGTAGTCACTTCCAACTTTTCTGACATCATCTGATACATTCTCTCTGTAGTTCACTACTCTCCAGCCTTGCTTGTCCTTGCTGATGTGGACTTGGCACAAGATGAGCAGCACCTGAGTCAGTGTCAGTCTGAGGGGCAAGGGTGAGTTAAGGGTTGGGAAGGGAAGTTAGAGGAGCCCTCGTCTCTCCCTGCCTTGGACTCACTCAAGTTTGGCCAGGCACACCAGATGCTTTTTTGTAGTTACCTTAAAACTGGCTCCTAATGCCCTTCTTCTATCAGTTCCAGGTACTTCTCATTTCTCTAAGTCACCCAACACTATTTTGATTTCATCTGCCAAGCCCTTTTCATCTTCCATACACTTCTTCTGATACCAACCTTCCTTTCCTTTTGTGGAACTAGCCCTTCACTATTCCACATGCAAACATGACCATATGGCCTGGGGTAGGCCAGTTAGTTCCTTTTCCCTGGAAGTCATAACTTGAGCAGGAATGGAAGGCTATTAGCACTGGATCATCCAATGATGGCACTCCAGGGAGACAAGTTCTTGTCATTGAGATTCCAGAAATTCACAGACCAGGCTTTGTTCTTGCCCATCCCAGGGCCTGACTGTTTGCCCTTAGCTCAATTTTGTAAGCTAAACCCATAACTTTTCATTAGACCCCCTTCCTTGCCTGAGTCAAACAGAGTCAATTTCCATTGTTTGCAAGAGAACGCCAACTACCTTTCTTCTTACAAATACCACCATTACCAAGAAACAACCACTTGGCATGCAATTGCCTAGGTCTCCTGCACTGCACACAGCAAGATCAGCAAGCTTGGCAGGAACTATATGTTGGAAAGGACCACTATTTTGATTCCTACTTTTCAACCACCACTCTTCATAACCATCATCCTCTTTGAAATTATCTTAATCACGTGTCCAAGCTGAGCGAGAGAGTCCCAATCACTGGAATCTCAACTGGCAATTCAGGAAACCAACTGGTCCAAGGTATGTGTAGTTTTTGATTCAACTAGAAAGAAGATAAGACCCCATTTAAAGATGTGTAGAAAAGCAGGTCTATGAAGGCAGTATGGATTCTGTGAGAGAGGGATATGGAAATACGGCACGTGCAGCCAGTGTGTGTAAAAACAAACCAGAGCTTGTGAAAGACCTCTTATATAAAGGACCATAGTGGAATATGGCCAAGAGAGGCATAAGAGTATAGATAGAAACCCAGAATTCCATGGGATTGCCTACCTAAGAATCCGTAAGCAGGGACTTTACTAAACCATTGAACCTATGAGTTCAGCATTATGCTAAAGATTGTGCACATTCAAAAGAATTATTAAAAAATAGGCACATATCTTATCTGAAGAGATAAACCAAAAAACTCTTGAGATTAATCACGTACCTAATTTAGCTGAGCATGTTGTAACTCCAGAGATCAATGTGGGCTGCTATGAAAAGAGAAAGTGCAGGAAGAGCTGGGAGTGAGCTGGGCTCTGAGATAGGACTGAAATTTAGATAAATGGAGGGGAGAAGAGAGAAGATTAGAGGCAAGGGGGATGTGTGGGCAGGCCCCAGATCAGTCCTGTGGAGCTAGGTGAGGACCTGCACGGAGAGGAACGGGGAAGCCAGGCTCCTGGGGAAGAGCAACATTATGAGCACCTGTCGCAGGCCAGACCCTGGGTGCAGCTGGACGTGTGTTGTCTCATTTAATCCTTACAACAGTAGCTCTGAGAAGCATGTATTTTCGTTTCCATTATACACGTGCATCTGAAGAAATCAAAGCCCAGAGAAGTTAGGAAATTTGTCCAAGGAAGTAGCAAAGCTGGAATTAGCATTCAGGTCTGCTTACTGCCAAGGCCCTCCCCCTTCACACTGCAGTACCTAGGATACAGTTCCCTTCCCAAGGGCTCCATTATGTGTGCTTGGATTTATTCAATAGGTCGGGTGTGGCCAAAATTGTTTTCTTATACTGGTGCTAAATTTAAAGCATTGTCTAAGAAGCCTCTGACACCTGGCTTGTTCCTACTTCATCCCTGCTCAACCTTCCTCCTCTTGGACCTCAACCCACTTGAATAAGCCTTGGTACTTCTTTTGTCCCTGGCATCTCCAGGGTCCCAGGGGTGCTCTTGGTAAGAACTCTGTGCTACTGGACCCCTGAGAGGCTGGGTGCTGCTCAAGGGTATGAGAAGAGACTTTCTTCTGCTTTTAGCTACAGAAACATTCAAGGAAACAGGTATCTAGGACACAAATTCTCGTTTTAAACATCATCTATAAAAGTCATCTTTAATATTTGCTTTCTGATCCCAACTGTCCTAAACCATAAAAGCCACAGGTACCACTGAAAATTCATTTTAAGTTTCTCCTAGTTAACCAAAATATGAAATAAATCCACTCTCTCCTAATACTCTCCTAACATTCCTGTCTGCCCCAAAGTAAGATTCAACAGTAAATAACTAAATAAATAAATAAAGCTAGAGAAACATATGTACTATTACTTGTCTTGCATTTATAAAATTATCACTTTCCCCAATTACAAACTTAATAGAGGCTTAATGGGGGCAAAACTTGGAAAGCAAAAGCACAAAGAATATTTTTTTAAATTCCCCACAATCATCTTACCCCCAAATCACCACCAATAAAATATTGATTTATATCTTTTCATACATTTCTGTACATAATAATACTTTAAGCAAAAATAGGAATACATTGCAATACTGTTAACTAATTACTTTGATTCCACTTATGAATAGATAATGAACATGTGTCCATGTTAATAAAAACACATGTAAAATAGGGGTTTTAAATAAGGTATCCATCATGAAATTTGGTGTTTTTTAACAGGGTGGTGGTATGCCCCCAAGGGGACATTTAGAAAATTTAGGGACTATCTGTGACTGTCAGGGAAGCTGGAGATGCCTGTTGGCATTCTGTGGGCTAGAGGCAAAGATGCCACACACTGACATGCATGGGGCAGTCAGTCCCCCACAACAAACAATTGTTCCATCCCCTGCATGACTTTCAAATGTCCTCTGAGCATGTGAGAGCCAGAAGCACTTTGCCCTTAGCACAAACTGAACTAGAAAACTGTGAGTGCAAGTGGATGGAACAGAAATGTCTTGCGAACACATAAGTAAGAGGGTAGGGATGGGATTGAATTGTCTCAAACATTCCACCCAGAGCCTCAATCCTATGGTTCCAACACATGCAGAAATCTAGCCACATGACTTTCTACTTAGTTCTTTCAAAATTATCAATTGTTCATGATATTCCTATATTCTTCCATAATCAGATAACTGAAACATTTGTATCCCAAGTCTCATTCCAGTTAACCATTTCAAATCCTACGCCTTTGACCCTTAAGCACAAACCAAGGGAACTGTAAGGGATGTACATAAAGATATTTTTAAAAAGATGTTTCCTACAGAAATATCTATCAATATAAATCCTAGAAGTAACCACATATCAAGTACTTTGGAATTAGTTACGTAAACGATGGTATAACCACAGAATGAAATACAGTCTGCTTAACAACGCAGATACGTTCTGAGAAATACTTCATTAGGCAATCTTGTTATTGTGTGAACATCACAGAGTCTACTTACACACACCTAGATAGCATAGCTTTCTACACACGTGGGCAATATAGTGTAGCCTGTTGCTCCTGGCTACAGACCTGTACAGCACGTCACTGTATGGAACACTGTAGGCAACTGTAACACAGTGGTGTTTGTGTATCTACACATATCTAACCATAGAAAAGCTATAGTAAAAAATATGGTATGATAATCTTATGGGACCACCATTGTATACACTGTCATTGATCAGAATGTCATTATGTGGTACGTGAGTGTATTTACAACCATTAAATATGATACAGCATATTTTGTAATATGGAAAGTTATAATATGAAGTGGGACAAACAAGTTACTTGGCAATGTAATATAATCACATATATCTAAGGTAATATAATGTATAGCAATGTATAATATAATGTAACATAAGGCAATATCATTATATATAATACATTCTTAGAAACACATTTATACATATAATTATATATATTTTTTCCACAAAATGTTTTAATCCAGCAGTGATTAAAGATAAAATAAAAAAATACATATAGAGGGGATAGGTGGCAGCTGTGTGTCGCTATACATAACATATGTGTGTGGGGGTGTGTAGTGTTTAATGTAAATCTTGAGAAGGAATTACCTTGTTGACAATTATTAATGCTATAACAGAAGTATGGGAAAATAGCTATTGCCTCATTGGGAAGATGAAGAGTAAGTTAAATAGCCTCATTCTAGTGGCTTCAGGGATACTGACTACTTAACCAGCTGGTCGAAGTTCTAAATGAAGTTTAAGTTTATACATTTTCTGCTCCTTTAATCATTATTGAAATATCTCTCTTAAATCTATTCCATGTTAAACCAAGCAGCTTTCCAAGATGTTCAGATGTTAAGGACAAAGTTTTCTGTTTGGCCTTCTAGAAATATCATTTCTAACAAAGGGCTATAATGACACCAAAGCTTGAAAAACATGTTTCTTAATAGAAACTGTATGTTAGAATATTTGTTATAGAAAATTACATTTGTTTACTTTAGCCATAAATGAACTCCCCAGCCTTGTGATAATTAAACTAGTGCTCTATTACTCAGCTTACTGGTCTTATGTTAAAAAAGCACACTATTACATATAAATATTGCATAGTCATAATGCATTCTTGTCTAGCTTTCTACTCTAGGACCTGCCTAAAATGGTGCTTCTAGCAGATTCAAACCCTCATGCATCAAGAAGCCCCTTTCGTACACAATTCTTTTTTATGCTAACATTAAAATAATAACAACATAAGAATGTACACTAAAATGGTAACAACAGTAATATCTGGGTGGTAAGATTACAATATATTATGTCCTTGGGATTTTCTGTATTTTTCCAATGTTTCATTTATTTTATTATTAGTAGTGGTGGCAGTAGTATTTTTAATGAGAGAATGTCTCTAAGTTTCCTTTTTATCCCTATGCCTAATCATTGCCTGGTGAAAGTGCTAACAATTTATCAAATGACCAAGGGCAGACTCCTAAAAAAAAAAAAAAAAAAAAAAAAAAAAAAGGGTAGGTATTTCAGATTCAGAGTTTCATTTCCAAAATAATCAAGTGTGGGCTCTTTTTTAATCAGCAGTTTAAGGATTTGGTGTGGGATTTTTGTGCCCTAAAGCAGGGTGGGGGAATTATTTTTATCTGCAAGAGCTTGTATTCTTAAGCCAAAGTCTTTCCATGTCTAATCCTTTAAATATCTAGAGTGTTGAGCATTTTCAATGTTAGAGCCAGAAGGAGCCTTAGAAATAATTGAATCCAAACCCCATTACGTTAGAGGACAGGCATCAGGAATTTGAGTGAAGTGACCAAGTTGCTTGATGGATGTAATTCTACATTTCTTAATTTGAATATTCTTTGCATTCCACCAGGCTGTTTCTGTGCCCATGGGGAGAGGCAGCGGGAGGGGGTAGCTAAGGAGAGGAGGAGCCCCCACGGTATGGCTCCCTCCATGCAGTATATTCAAAGTGAGCCCTGCTGGAACCCACTCATTATCCAGCTGCACACCAGAGAGTCCGAAAACACTGTGAAGACAAGCTATTTATTTTATCTCTACCTTATCTACACTCCTTTCATAAAAAAACAAGACCAAACAAAACCTAGGAGAACACTAATGAGGAGGAAGAAGAACATGCTGGAAACATGCAGAGCTCCTGCTCTAGTACAGTTCAACAAGGGGGATCATTCTTTTGTATTATTAAAAATCTTTGGGTGCTCATTCTCTTATGCATTGTTTCTCTTTTTAGCAGAACTAAGACTCTGTTTACTCCATGAAAAACATTTCAATAAGAAACAATTATCTATTAAAGCACACACGTTGTCTAACTCAAAAACAAAAAATGAAAGGATTTATCCCCCATGGAAAAGTTGCTGCCAACAAAACTTCCTCTTTCTATAAAGCAACAAAGCCCCCAGCTTTTTCTTTCATCTGGAATGTCACAAAAATAGTGAAAACTATCAAAGGCCTTTATCCTTGCTAAGGATCTTGGACTGCCTCTAACAGGGGACTTCTAGATGAAGAGCCAATGAACTGGAACTCACAATGTAATCACCAACCTAATTAATAATTAAGACAATGCTATAGAATAGCTCCTGTTTATACAGACAAGTTCTTTAACAACATTAAAGGTTTAATGCTATCATAAATTTTAATACAATATTTTAAATATAAGTGACTTAATCATTCTCAAAAGTAAATTTACTTAGCTGAGTAAGAAATCCCCGACTTCATTAGTATTCTCTTACATTCATAAATTTCCCTTTGTCACATCTGAGGGTTTACAGGATTGGCACTGGCTTTAGCTATAAAAATCAGTCAAACTGATACATATTCATCAAATGGCTGCTCTATACAAATTGATGATGCTTGCCTTGGTTCTATTACCAAGGGGAGTGAGAACTTCAGCAAATCACAGCCTTACTAGCTGTCAAACTAGAAAATGAGAGAGTTTCAATAAAGGATCACTAAGGCTTCTTCCAGCTTTAACTAAATGCAGTTCTGTAATTTTTACATGTTTTGAAAACACCAGATATTGAGGAGCATGCCAGAGAAGTATGACACCCAGCACTTCCACTCATATGCACTGAAGGTCCATGTAAAAATGCAAACATGTCATCTGGGAAAAGATGGCATTAAGTCGTCATCAGCCATCACCATATGATAAGACATTTCCATCCAGGAGGAATTAGCTCCAGGCAGCTACAGAGTCTCCAGGAAGAGCAGTTGCCAGGAAGAAAAGGATGGAAGCAGGCAGTATAAATCAAATACCCATAGAAGCTGGGCAAAGAGCATAAATAAATGAAGAGAGATGAGTAAGAATTATGCAAAAATGGAGAGTTGCTCCTCAGCTCCAGTTAATTGTTGCCTTGTAGGAATGTAGGCCGTGGGTTATCCCATCTTCAGGTTCTTCCAACGTTAAAGCCAAAAATGTGTAAAAACTCTTGATTTTTGAATATTAATTCAAAATATTGTAATGTTATGCGAGCCAAGTATGTCTCCACAGAAGATATACCTGTAGGACACCAAATCTGAGGCCTCTTATGTGGGGCACTGTACTGCCAGGAATACAATATAGGAATGGGGGGAACATGGCAAATGGGGGGAGGGGTGCACTGCAAACAGATGGATCAGCAAAAACTAAATGTGAGGTTGGCTCTGCTGAGGGAATTCAGAAGAGCAGGCAGAGTTGGAGGGAGGAAGACATGAGGACAGGGGTTCTAAACCTTTGCTGGGGTCATGTGCTCTATATGAAATTCTGATAAATGCTTTAGAGATTTTCCCTGGAAAAATAAACATACATGAGGTAGACAATAATGGTCCCCCAAAGATGTCCATGTCCTCCTCCATGTCCCTCCTCTGCCACGTTATCGTACATAAAAGGGACTGTGCAGATTTGATTAAGTTAAAGACCCTGAAGATAGGGAGATTACCTTAGATTTTCTGAGTGAGCCCTATCCAATCACATGAATACCTAAAATCAAAAAATCTGTCCCACCCATGGATCAGAAAGAGATGCAATGTTGCTGGCTTTGGAAGAAGGGACCATGAACCATAGAAGGTGGGCAGCCCCCAGAAACCGGAAAAGGTAAGGAAATGGACTGAGTCTTCCCCAGGGCCTCCAGAAAGGAATGCAATCCTGCCGACACCCTTCTTTTGGCCCATTGAGACCCGTGTTGGACTTCTATCCTACAGGACTGTAAGAAAATAAATTTGTGTTGTTTTAAGCCACGACTTTGCGGTCATTTGTTACAGTAGCAATAAAAAACCAGCAGAGTATATACACACTCAAACTCTGGCAAAAACATTCATAGAACTTCCCGAAGCTTATGCACAGACAGAAAAAGGCTCCTTGTGCTAGAAAGAGCCCAAGATACAACATGAGAGCTGTCAGAGCCATAGGTATGAAACTATTTGGCATGCATGGAAAGATCAATGCCCACCCCATGACCTTAATCAGCTTCAAAATTTCACTTCTACAAAGATGGGTTCATTCTCTGAACACTACTCCATCAGGTGTCACCAAAATGATGTGTGACCCCTTGGTGGCATCTGGCTATGGAGAGATCTTTCTTTTTTTATAGTGTGCATTATGTTAATAACTTTCTCCCCTCTCCCACCCCCAAGAAGGTGGCATTTTACACCTGCTGAGATTTAGCCTGGCTTCTTCCCTCACTCCAAGCCAAAGCGAGGTCTGGTGTGTCCTGTTACAGTATCACGTTTCTATCAAGATCCTGTTCAGCAAAATATGCCCGGACCTGGCCAGATGCTGGCTTAAAACAGAAGAGGAATGTTATCAGGAATGTGAGCTACCTGATTCAAAGTTGTTTTTAGCCTCAGATCTCATTTCACCAGTTCATCACATTTCACAATCCCTATAATATTTTGAGATGGATTTTTTTTTTTAAGTTCCATTAGAATGTCCCTGGGTGACGCCACCATGGTTGTGATAAATAACTGTAGTTTAAAGGTTACCTGCCCAATCTAAATAGTAATCTAACAGTACTAGACATAACTGGCCTAACAGCACTCCCGATCTGTGACTTAGCACCAGCTCCTGCAATTGCTGACACTGATGCACAGAACATTCTGGAATGCTGCTAGCTCAGAAACCTAGGTCCTATGAAAGTGTGGCATGGAGGCTGAGTGGGGAAAGCAGAAAAGGACAAGAAGGTACTTGGGATCCTATGGAGGTTTGCTAAGGGGTAGAGGAAGAGAGACCAGATCTACTTTTACAAGGAGAAGCAGCCAATCTACCAGGGACTGGAAGACAATCCTGACTTAAGGAAGAAGACCGCCCAGGGACCCTGTATTTTCTTTTCCTGGCACACAGAAGAGGTCTGGGAACCACCTAAAATTTTACACAAAATTGTGTGTGTGTGCATCTCTTTCTGAGGCAGGGTGCCATAGGTCTCCAAGAATATAAATAAAGTGAAACTCCCCTGCTCATCCCCAATATAAGAATTGCTACTCTATGTCCCCTCATAGGCCTATTCTCATTCAATACTGTTAGCTCTCAGCTGGTCATATGTAAATGATTCCCACCACAAAATCCTATTTAATTTCTGCATTGCTCTCTCACAACAATAAAACTACCAGTTAGCCCTTCCACTGTACGTGGGATACAAAATGGTTTTAAGTTTACTGAACATCAAGCATCTTTGCAAAGGTTAACTGCTAATACCATTTTTCCTTATTGGCCTCTGTCAAATATCCACCCCCAAAGGACCACTATATATTCCATACACAAGCATGAATAACTTAAGTGTGAGTTTTGTTCGTTTTGTTTTGCTTTTATACCATTTTGAAATATGCATGGGAATATAGTAGAACTTATTCTTGCTGAGAGAGGCAGTCATCAGGCTGGTGGGTCATTGCCTAAGTGGATTCTAGCCAGCCAAAAACAGCTTTATTATTAATAATAAGGCCTCAAATAAAAGGTAAAACGTTCTGATCAGTGGAAAAAATTACAAGGTTGAGTCCAACAGGTATTATCTGTCAAGTAAAAATAAACAGATAAGAGATGGCGACTTGTGAGGAGGGTTAATAAATGTGCCCAGAAATCCACTGGGATAGCGATTCACCTTACCTTTGGGGTTCCATGATTCTAAACTTAGTAGAGTGGATATTTTAATGCACAATTACATAGCACAGCCAATCTTCTCTGTAGTTGTTGATTCATTTAGACTGTGATGCCTTAGAAAAAAATTCTAAAGGTCATGCTCAGAGGCACAGCCCCTCCTTTCCACTGAGTAAGGGCTATGATTACACCGTACACCAGATCCTACAAAGACAGCTGACACAACTAGCGGCTGAATTCTTTCTTCTGTTTATTTCCAGAAGAGACTTTCCATAGACAGCTGCAATGTCGGGCTCCTGTCAGAATGTCATGCCAACCTTTCTGCAGGCAGCTTTCTACCCACATCCTTGCCCTGGCTCCAGGGCAGTCTGCAGCAGGTCTAGTAGGCTGGAGAGGCCACCCCTGGGGCTACTTCAGAGCTGAGGTCACTGGACAACATGACCACACTTGGGTCAGCACAGAATCTGCACCTGCCATGCCGTAATCAGACATTTGTATTAATAGGTTCAAACTCTGGCTCAGCCTTTTTCACTTACAAGTGTCTTAATGTCTATCAGACTCAGACTCCTCCATAAATTGGGACTATGAGTACTTAGCTTTGTGAGGAAGTGGTGTAGGCCAAATGAGAGAATATGTAAAAGCAGTTGGCGTGGTGCCTACATGGTCATCATGAATTTATCATGGTCACAGAGGAAAACCTAGTCCCCTCTAGCATGCAATAAAGGGGACAGAATGAATGAAATTAGCATTTCTCTCCAAGGGCATGACCCATCTCCACCCCTTCATGAGCCTTAAGGTGGATTATCTTCAAATAGGAGACAGAAAAAGCAGGTCATTTACACTTCTCTTAAACTCACTCTGGGATTCTCCTAGGCCTCTTTAGGCAGTTTCTCTGACTATAAGGAATGGCAACCAAAGTCAGAATGCCTTGACTTTCGCACGGGGGTGGCAAGCACACGAGTGAGCATTTCCGGGAAAGGAGGCCCAGGCACAGTGCAGCTTCTGACAAACGAAAGGCCCACCTTGGTTGAAGTCGCACTGTTTCTTGGCACCTGAAGGTATTGTTTTGTGGACTTTCATGAGCTGGTGCTCCTGCTTTCCCCTGATACTCTGACTGGCTGGGCACCACATGCTCTGTCTCCTGCAAGAAGAAACAGCAAAAGGCCATGAGCTGTCAGCAGCAATCAGTTCCACAGCATGCTTTGGCCGGGAGGCGGGTGTCAGGGCAGGGGAGCAGCAATACTGAGCACACTACTGATTGCAGTGCAGGAAGAGAGCCCATTCAGTGGTCCCAAATTTAAAAGGCCTCTTTCTATCAGTCACTGCAAGATTACAGAGTAAAAATAATAATAAATCTAACATCCAAAAGCTATGACATAGCCATACAATGAGAACTTTATAGACATCAAAAGTGATGCTACAGAGGAATATTTAATGAATAGATAGATCTGAAAATACAATTCATAGAACAATATTTATAGCATAGGCTCATTTTTACAAAAACAAACATATGTATGAATGTTCACAAACACACACACACACACACACACATATACAGATTGGGATAAGTTAAACCAAAATCTTAACAGTGACTAATAAATTCGAGATGTCATTTTTGTTTCTTTTGGGGGCCCAGATATGCTTTATAAATTTCCTACAATAAACAGACATTCCTACGATAAGAAAAAACTTTAAGTTAATCTGAAAATTAAGGAACAAACTGTTTTTATACATTCCAAGCCTTAAGTGTGCTTGATATCTCTCACCCCCTGACTCCTTCTCACCAACACCAACACACTACAGCCATTAGCTACACTGCATCTAAAGAAACCACAACAGCGGTCATCTGTGATGAAATCCACTCATTAATTTAGCAAACCTCCATCCAGAGTGCTAAACTCTCTAGAGAATATCATAAACACAGCCAAAACAATCTGGATTCAACACAAAGGCACACAGACACCAAAAATGAAAGATTCACATATGTCCAGCAATTGCCCTGCTACAATCTTTGAGCCATGCCAAACCTCTACCTGACAAATTTTCCTTAGAATAAAATAGCCTCTCTTTACACGATCAATGAGAGACTAAAACAGAAATCCATGTGACAGGCAGGCACAGAGAAAAGGCCATGTGATGACACAGTGAGAAGATGGCTGTCTGCAGGCAAGGGACGGACGAGGCCTTAGAAGAACCTAACCCTGTTGGCACCTTGATCTTGGACCTCAAGCCTCCAGAACTGATAGTCTCTGGAAGCTGGAGGAATTCTATTGAATCTTGTCAATGATCCAAGTGGCTACATTTTTCCCAGTGAGGATGTGCTGGGCCACCGTTACCACAGTGAAGTCACCCTTGATGATGGTGCAGAGGAGATGGTGTTTGCCAATATGGGTGTCCTCAGCTGAGGTGGCCATGGGCCCTGCAGCATGCTGGACTTAGTGCTGGGCTTGAAGGCAAGATGTCCCAAGTTCAGCTTAAAAGTGGGAAAAGCTGGTGAGAAGCCTGGTCTAGATTACCTTAAAAGAAGATCACTTCTGAAGCCCACCCGAAAAACTGACCATTATAATGAGATTAAAGCGCAATGCCAAACTAAAGTAAAAATAAACAAAAAAACCAAATCCTAACAAAATAAAAAATGAGAAAAAGGAATAAATAAGAAAAAAGTGGGAGAAGGGGAAAAAAGAAAAAAAATAAGGAGAAAAGAACAAATTAAGAAAAATAAAAAAGACTGAGGAAAATGGAAAAATGAGGAAAACAAAAATAAAATAAAAAATGAGGCCAGGTGTGGTGGCTCACACCTATAATGCTAGCACTTTGAGAGGCCAAAGCCGGAGGATTGCTTGACAGGAGTTTAAGACCAGCCTGAGCAAGAGTAAGACCCCGTCTCTACAAAAAATTAGCAAGGCATGGTGGCACACGCCTGTAATCCCAGCCATTCAGCCACTCGAGAGGCTGAGGTAGGAGGATCGCTTGAGCCCAGGTGTTGTAGGTTGCAGTGAGCTATGATGACACCACTCTGTACTCTAGCCTGGGCAACAGAATGAGACCCTGTTGCAAAAGAAAAAAAAAAGAAAAGAAAAGAAAAGAAAAAGAAAAGAAAAGAAAAGAAGAAAAAATGAGAAAAAATAACAAATAAAATAGAAAGCCCACAATGTCAGGAGAAAACAAGCTAACTCTTAGGCCACTGAAAACCAGCTTCCTGAGCTAGAAAGACTGAAAACCTGAGCTCAACCAGGGACTTATATAGGTGCTTGAATTTCCGTAACAGTGGCCTCTTATGAAGTCATAGTAAGAAAGGGACCCATCACAGCTGGGGATAATCCACAGTGGTTTCCTCACTTTTTGGCCTCAAGAACCTTTTATTCTTAAAAAAATTATTGAGAACCCCAAATAGCAACAGATTTTTATTTATGTGGATTATAGCTATCGATATTTACCTTATTAGAAACTAAAACCTGTATGATGCTTCAAAGAAAAAGAAATCCATGAGAAATGTGGTAGACGCAGATGGCTGCCATCATACAGGCAAAGTATTCAAGGGATGCAGTGAATGTGGGGCTCACTGTGCAGCATATTGTGGTAGCAACAGAGCCCCAGCCCCTCTTTTAAGGATGCGGGTTGAAGTCAGTAAAAGTGCCAATGCGTCAGGGGCCTTAGAAGTCATGTTTCCAAATACTAGAATGACCTCATGAGGCTATTTACCAAGCAGTCATTACAGCCTCTAAAATAAAATTATATGAACGCCTTCATATCAGATGTATAAAATGGGGAGGCAGGCAGAGCTATGGGAAAGGAATGAATTAGGCCTATAGCGATCCTTTCTTTCATTCCTCCAAGCCTCCAGCTTCAGGCAAGAAGACAGTCCACAAGAAAAGTTTCCATTCGTATGCACTAATTCCCTAGTCTTAGCAGTTGCTTGTGAAAAATCCTACAGCTACCCAAATACTGGCCAAATTCCCTCACATAATGGTTTTATGTGAGGTATCTCTGCTTGCTGCTTGCTAGATGTATGACCTTGGCAAATTACAAAAATAATCTGGGCCTCAGTTTCCTTGTCTGTAAAATGAGGATAATACCACCAACCTTGCAAGGTTTTTAAACAAAATGTCATTAGAACCTCTTCCAGTGCCTGCCAGCTGGAGGCACACAGCAAATAGGAGCTACTGATGATGATGATATTTCTTTCATAAAAATTCCCTTAAAGCTCCATATTCTGAAACTAGTGCTCAGTAAACCCTTGGAGACTTAACCCAAATGCGTTCGGCAAAGGAAAGCCTATTTTTGTGGTAGAATGCTGGTTTTACGTTTCTATACTAATATTGATATTCTTTTAAACATCATATTTAGAAACCTCAATAGCTGTAGGCCTTAAGAAATGGCCCTTCTGAACTCTAAAAAGTTTAAAATTTTCTTTTATTAAAAATTTTTTAATAAAAATTTCCATTTTATTAAAACTTTACCCTTTTAGGAAAGGGTAGTATTTTTTTTTTTTTTTCAAAGACCATATTTTATCTAATTCTTTGAGCCCTCAGGGTTGAGACGGGTTAGAGAGACCATACATTGTTGGTTGCTGGATTCCTTTGAATCTAGGACTTATCTTAGAGATGAATAAGACGGTTTTGGAGAAAGTGCTCCCTTAATCTGCTCAGGTCAGAGATCTCAAAGCACTGCAAGAGCAGAACTTTTCTCTGGAATGGGTGGAAAAGGAGTATTTGGAGCTGACAGTCTAGTCCCTGATTCAAATGGAGGAAAAGTGGCACTATCCTCTATGTTTCTTTTCCCCACTAAGAATTTCAAACCTCAAGATGTTACGGAGAGTTGGGGAAGAATAAACCGTCCTGCATACTGACGAACAGAACAGCCTCTGGTACGAAATGTATGCCTAAATGGCTGCCCTTCCCAATGCCAAAAAGTTAGAACCTGCTCCAAAGTTCTGATGTCCACCCCCCTCAGATCAGAAACCCAAGTCCAGCCTTCCTCAAAAAAAAATGCTTAATTTGTTCTTCCTTCCAAAGATCCTTATTAGCTTGGAAAAATCTTTCATTCATAATAAAAAGAATGAAGATTTTCAGTTTAGTCCCTTTCACTACATTATCTCTTCACGGAATGACCCCGTGTGGGCAAATAGCCCCAGAAAAGCTCACGTGGGAATCAACTTCAAACGATTCTAACTTCAAGGCTTTAAATCTTACGACTGATGCTCCAGGCAGCATGGAGCTGAGACGAGACCTCCCTACTGTGCCCCAAGTGACTTCCTGACCCACAGGAACCATGAGAGGTAATGTATGATTATCGCTATTTTAAGTTTTGTGGTTCTTTGTTGTGCAACAATAGATAACGAAAACACATTACCTTTCCTCTATTCTAAGATAGCATCAATTATAAAAGCCACCATCACTTTGATTAAATAATAGCATTTTATGGAAAAAAATAATGCCACATTAAATGCACCCATCAATTTTAAGGTACATTCAGAAATGAGAAAGGGGAAAGCCTAAAAAGATGTGTGCCTTGGTGCAGAGGAATTACAGAGCATGCCCAGCAGAGCACGGTGCCTGATGACACAAGAAGTCTTGTCTCCTGACACACCCAGAAAAAGCAACTCCAAGAGTCTTACGTGGAAGATGCAAGCACTTCACAGGCAACAGGGGAGGAAAACCCAATACTTAGTTGTCCCATTATTAAAAAATAATTTCATGCTTTCCTTTAAAGGGGAAACCCAGAAGGAAAAGGTATATCATCTTATCGAATTAATAGAACAGTAGCTTTCAAAGATATTGTGCTGCCATTTATTCATAAAGATACAAAGGAAAAGATACAAAATGAGAACAGTAGTATTCAATCAAATTTATCTGCCTCCATTACAGAGATATAGCCAGACACATGAAAGACCAGGGCTCACTCTCTTGTGAGCCCACATCTGTGTTCCAGTTGGACTCCACTGCCTGGCCAGTGTCAAGGTTAACCAGGGTTGCCAAAGAAAGTCCTAAGAGTAATAACGTACCTGTAGATGATTGAGAGTTCTTTCTTCCCACGTCTACCCCCTACCCCAAAGTCAACAACATCTGGACAAGAAATAAAGAACACATTTGATTACCTTTGCCCATTTAAGCGTCATCTCATCTTTGTTTGGAATTGAGTGCAACAGTCAGCTAATTATAGAACATTAAAGCAGGGTGTTTATTCTGAAACAATTGAGATATATTGTTACCTAAAAGAAAAATTGCTACCACATAGCAAGAATTTTGATAGTCAAGGGGGTTATACGAAGGTGAATAAGACATCCCTGCCCCCGAAGAATTTTAAAATCTGTTTGACACAGACTAAAGTGTAAGAGGGCAGACTCTAACTTCTTACTTCTGTGTTAATGTGTTTGCCAAATGGTCAGGTCCAAGCTGACCAAGGGGACAAGGGAAGGAGAAGCCAAGATCCTCTGCTCCATGCTTGTCTTCCTACCACCTGGCCAGGGGTATCCTGGATGGACACCTGGAAGAAGAAGCATCCTACATCTTTCCCTGCTCTCAGCTATTTCCTTTACTCTCTACGACATCCCCAATATGTCCCAAGTCCAGCCTCAGTGGAGTGATTTGTTGGTTGCCATATGCAAAGGACATCAAATTGACTAAGCTCTGAGATATTTCATAGCTGCCTATGAAACAAATGTCATTCAGGTTATTTTCCGATCCATGGGCAGAGGCTAAGACAGTATGCAAAATGACAAGAGAAAAGCTGTCGATTAACTTGAGAGGCTCAAACCCCAGCTTAGTTAAGGAAAACTTAGCTGTCCCTAAGCCAGAATTGAATTGAACTGAAACATGATATTTTGTCCTTGGGATCATAGTGAGTTCAGCTGACTCTTATAGAACTTTGGAGAATCTAGCTTTGATCCAATGACATGGTCATTGCTTTAGGCCCTTCCAAATTGCCCAATTTGTACAAGTCCATGGACCAAACGAAAAACAAGGATTTTCCATCCTAATCTCAGTTCTTGTCCATCTACTCTTGCTTGACAAATCAGAACGGTACCTTTGAACCTCAAAGATATATGTATGCTCTAAATCTTCCTTCCAAGATGTGGTCAATCAAAACACCAAATTTTTTCATGTTCCCACCCTTGAGGATTTTTCTTTTTCCATTCTATTCCAAATTGATAAAACTTTATTTTCTTCACCAGCAACTTAATTTTTAAATTAAATGGTTTTATAATTAATCACTCCATTGTTAACAACAAGCCTTGCATTTATGAGTGCATGAGCTTCCCAAAAGCTCTAATTATGACATAATAAACATATCTGATATCTCCATAGTTTGGAAAAGCATATATATTCAATTATTAGGATGAACAAAGGAAAGTGTTATAAATGTACCCTATTCTATATCACCCTCACATTCCTCTTACCTTAAACTTGTGCATATCTCTGAAAGTGACTTAAAGTTCTTTTGAATAACTGAGGAATTTTAAAGCTTTTACCCACTTATTAAAGGAACTATTGGATTATTACATTCATGTAGTAATTGGGATAAAGGAGGCCCTGGAAGAACTGATTTAAATTTCCTTTTAAAAACGTGCGTTTATTATTTAAAATATTCTGGCCCTTTAAGAAACAGGGCACTTAGAAAACAGTTTCTTCAGATCTATTTTTAAAAATCCTTTCTGGCTACCTTAGTCATTATTTCAATTTTTAAAAATCATTTCTGGCTACCTTAGTCATTATTTCAACAAAGAAAGAAAATAAATCATGGAGGAAGGCAGGTATAGCTTTACAATGCACACGTACACATAAAATAGGATCTCTTCTTATTCTATTTTTAAAATCTGTAATAGAGATATTACTTAGTTTACTGTTTTATTGTAAGAATTTCTAATAAAAAACAGACATTCCATTATGTTGTCTATCTTATCTACTTTCCAAATCTGATAACATTCACTAAGTGCCTGATCTGTACCAGGAACTAAACTAGGCACTTTTTACCTACATTTCCCCATTTAAAACTGAGAAGGTGGGTTTTCATCTCCTGGTTCTCCCAGTGAGAAAAATGAAGAAAAGACAGATAACTTACCCAGGCCAGAAAGATGGCCTTTTATGCAAGGGATGCCTTCCTGAAGACCTTGCAAAGTCTGACTGACATTGATGTATTTTAAAACGATTCCCATGACAGAAAATACTGGGTATCTCTGTTCACCAGCTAAAGTAGAAATATTTTAATAAGATAAACACAGCTTATAATTCAATAGACCCAAACAGCTTTGAAAGTACGCAGTTCTTGATCAATGTGGGAGAACGGCATTATTTCAAGTTGTTTGTATTAAAAGAGACAGTACGTTATAATCACTGTTTAATTCAAAATTGCATAGAATAGGACCACACTGTATTACTTGACTGAGCTTGAGTGCCCAGATCCTTGCCCTAATCTCCTAAACCCAAATTCAGAGTTCTTCCCACTGTATGTTTCGACAACCTGAGTTTACCATAGAACTGAGACATATCCCAAGCAAATCAGTGTGAACACAGTCACAGCTGACAAAATGTAACAGCCGGGGTGGGTGGTATTCAAGTGTAAAATCAATAGAGTACACAATAGAGTAGAAAAGACAGTCAGGAGGCATTTGGGATTTCAGTAGTATTTAGTTTTTTTCTCCTCTGTACCATGTGGGTGAACGATATAGGGCTCTGAAGAGGGAGATTCATGAAAAAACTAGTCTTCTCTTTAAGGAGCTTGAGATAGGGCGGAGGGGAGGATTTACCAGCACTCTGAGAGGTGAGATTAGACACTTTGGGTGTTCCGACAATGGACTGCCTGAAATCTAGCCACCTTTCTCTGAGAATCCTCACATCTCTGCTCCAGCCCACTGAGGAGTCAGGCCTTGTACAGGCCTCTAACGCTCCAAGGACAACATGTCACTGAGTCTATAGAAGGCCCCAAACAGGACGAGGATTGAAGGAAAGCAAAAGACATGTAGCTCCTCCTGGTCAGGATGGCGTTGCTCCACTCCCTCATGGCACTGGTATCTCTAACTACCACGCCGGAGCCCTGAATCACACTCACACCAACCTTTGAACCAGCCTGATGCCTCAAGGTTAATGGGGCTTCCTAGACTTAACCATTGTAACTCCCAGGACTCAGGAGCTGGCTTTAGGGCTTCCTGGGTTTCTGGCTACATTCATTCATCATTCCAACAGTCCGTTCCTATCAGGTGATCCATTCTGTGCTCTTTCTAGTTCCTGTCCTCAGGGGGTTCACTGTCTTTTAGTGGCAGTGGTGCTGGTGCTGGTGGCGGGTAGGTGGCACAAACCATAAACAGGCAATTACAGTGTAGTATGACCAAAGCTACGGTAGGATAAGGATAAGTGTGAGATGCTTTGGAGACATATAGGAATAACACCAAGCCCAGTTCTTGGGAGAAGTGTCACTGAAGTGGCCTCAAGGATGAAGACACATCAATTGGAAGAAACAGTGATGAGGAGACCGAATGTACGAGGCCAAACGTGTGAGAGCACAGCACGTTCAAGGAACTCAGACTGGGTGACTGTGTTTGGGGTAGAGCCAGAGGTGGGCATGGTGACCAAGGAGGCAAGGCACTGGCAGAAGCCAGATCATATGAACCCTGTAAGTACAAAGACCTATACGTCTTGAAGAGCTTGGGCTTTATTCTGTAGGCAACATCAAGCCACTTCACATAAGTAGACATATATAGATTTGCACTGGAAGAAGATCACCTTGGCCTCGTGTGGCACAAATGGATTAAAACAGCGGTCCCCAACTTTTTTTGCCCCAGGACCAGTTTCATGGAAGACAATTTTTCCATCGACCAAGGGGTGGGGAACAGGCAGAGCTGAGACGTGATGTGAGCGAAGGGGAGCAGCTGTAAATACAGATGAAGCTTTGCTTGCCTGCGCACTGCTCACCTCCTGCTATGCAGCCCGTTCCTAAGTTTCACGGAAGAAAATTTTTCCACGGACCCGAGGAGGGGCCAGAGGGGAGGTGAAGCTCAGGTGATGATGCACAGCCCAGTTCCTAACAGGCCACTGTCTGGTACTGGGCCCCAGTCCAGGGGTTGGGGACCCCAGGATGAAAAGGTGAAGAGGGAAAGTCAAAGAGGGAAGGCTAGTTAGACACTTAGAGCATCCAAGCAAGAGATGACTGTCACTTGGATTACAGAGGTGGTAGATAGCATGGGGAAAAACTAATTAGTTTAAAAATATGAAAGAAGTAGAAACAATAGGCCTGAGGATTGACAGGATGTGGTTGAATGAAGAAGAGGAAGGACAGAAGGTGATGCCAAATCTCTAGCTGAGAAAATGGTATAAATGTTACTGCTGTTCCCTGAGATGGACACAGGAAGAGAAAGTGTTCAGGGAGTATTGGGTGTGAGCTGCCCATGGGCATCCAAATAGGCAATGATAAAGACATGAGCTGGTATCTTAGACACAGATCAAGGCTGGGAATATATATTTGGGAATGAGTATGAGAGTAACTAAAACCACAAGTGGAATGACACCTCTCTGACAGACTGCGCAGAGACGGAAGAGAAAATCTGGAATCAAGCCCTGAGGAATGCCATTTTTACGGCACTGATGATATATTTTTAAATTAAAAATCAAGCTGCAAAATAATGTATACATAGTAAGATCCCATGGGGAGCGGTGGAGGGGTAGATCAAGTGTATATGTGTGTGTGTATTACTATGTACATATTTGTTATGTGGGACATGTTACTTTATAAGTTACTCAATTGCTTGAATTGTTTAATGCATATGTGTTGCTTTTATATTGTAAAATAAGAATATTTAATTTACAAAATGTAAGAGACAGGCAGGTGGAAAGGAGACTGCTCTAGACCATGAAAGAAAGATGGGAAGAAAAGGTGGAGAATGGGTTGTCATGGAAGCTTCAAGAAGGAAGCTCATCGCTTGACCTTCCTTGTTTCATATTTCAATGGAATGCTAAAGAATTTTAACTGCACAAGGAAAATCAGGGTAAAGCAATAAGAGAAATGTTATATGTTAGTAACAGTGCACTCAACAATGTGGCTTCTGTCGTGAGATGTTATAAATAATGTTCTTTAAAATAGGTGCCCCTGGTCCTTACAGTCTATTTATGTTACATTTTAATAAAGACATACAATTTTTAAAAGCAAGGAATCAAAATCGTGGCTAAACGGGACAACTGGAGCAGTGAGTCAGCCCCGATAAATATGGCAACACGAGCTGCAGCCTGCCCACTGGAACTCGGTCCTGTCCACAGTGCAGAGGTGTGAAAGGAAGGCCCGTCATCACGTCCGTCCCCCACTTTTTAGCCACATGGCCTCCCAGGCCAATTACAGAAGCTAGGGAGTTATTTCAACTTTAAAAGAGTACTATAATTTTAAAAATGGAAACTGTTAATTTCTGTGATTTTTTTTTTTTTTGTAAGACACAGGGACTCTCTAGGTTGCCCAGGCTAGGCTTGAACTCCTAGGCTCAAGTGATCCTCCTGCCTCAGCCTCCTGAATAGCAAGAACTACAGGCATGCGCCACCACAACCACACCAGGCTTTAATTTCTGTGATTTTAACATAAATTAAGTACATATGTATATTTTAAAACATCTCCCTCTGAGTTGAGGTTTAAACTCCCTTAAATACCTCTTAATTAAAATAGAGCATTACCCTCCCAGGAAAAACTACCTTTTCTTCCCCTTTTGGCTGAGAAGGCAGACAGCCTGTTGGTATGGAATCTCTACCATGTTATTTTCTGAAATTATTAAACTATGTCTGTTCTTCTTTGCTTTCAAATCTCCCTGAATGTTTCATTTCGCAAGCTCCCTTGTTTATTTTATTTAGTTTAGCAAGGATCAAATTATTCTTTTATTCCCAGAGCAGTCAGGAGAAATATCCAAATTACTATCACAAAAATGATCCCAGCTACTAAAGCTTCCCCACTGAAGTCAAGCACAAGGAGAATTGGGGAATCCTCAAACTCAGACAAAGCTCCTCGCTCAGTGAGCACGTAGGCAAAGCGGGGCTTCCAATTCTACTTATTAATAAACTCTGGGGTTCTTTGTTGGCTACTTATTCAAATATGCACTGAATACTTTCCACGGTGTCAGGGACAGTGATAGCTGTGGGACTGCAGCAACAAGCAAAACAGACCATCACTCAGGAAGCGGCAGCAGCAGCAATCAAAACCAAGAAAATTCCTAGGCTTTTGCCAAGTCAGTGCAGCTTTGATCTCACGTCCTACCTTCTATGGTAATAATGGATGATCAAATCGATAAGCCTAAGAGCATAGGAGATGTCAAATATCTCCTGCAGAGCTCCCTTCTGCACCCTGAGACCTCCCCCATCCCCTCAGTCGGCACCCTGTGCTCTCGCAGTGCAGTCTCCTCCGTCCGGGGATGTCTGCCCCATTCCCTTCTTACTGAGACCCCATGGATCCTGGGTGGTCTACCTCAAATCCCACCTCCCCTGAGGACCTGAGGCCACATCAGCAGTCCTGTCTGGATGCTTCTCTCCTCCCCTATGGTGTTTAATCCTGCACAGCCTGGTTGTGCAGCATAAGAAGAATCTGCGCACTTGTCATAAGCACCCCAAGCGGGATGTTTGCCTTGCATTTCTTCCACTCTCTCAAAGTGCTGCAGCACCTTAAATATTTGTTTATTCATTCAATGAGTCTTAACAGGTCCACTGAGCACCTGTACCTGACACTAAGGGACAGGCGTTTGTGCATTTGGGAAACACAACCCCCCCCCAACACACATACACACACACACACACACACACCACATAAACTCCAAAAATTGGGACTCACTTAAGGTAAATGCCAGTTGAATTATTCCTGGAAAGTAAGAACCACAAATTTTTCTCTTCACTGAAATTCCAGTTTCTCATTGCTCTCACACTCATATCTGTAACTAGAATCCGGCTCAGAAAGTTTGGCCTAAGGAAGGGCCTTGAATAGCTGTTTTACTGAATAAACAAGAAACTGCCAAACACGAACAGCAGCTTGCATTTGCAGTATGTAAACTTTTCAAACTGCTTTCCCATCCATTAGCATAACTTATCAAATATGTTTCTTAAATAAGGGCATTTAAGGACTTGGACAGTATTAGAGTTTTAAGTGCTTCTCCTGTCTACATTATTATTACGCCTCACAATTTTTCGTAGATGATGGCCATGTAAAATTCAACCCAGACTTTTTCATGGAAATTCTGAACAAATTTAAATCTGACAGCTTTTGGTTTTCTCCTACAACACTGAACTGCATCCAAATGCTGAACAAAACATGGCATTAGCAAGGGCGTTTCATGGCTTTCAACACTGGGCTGTCATCATGTTCCTGTATCAGCAAGGGACATCTCTGCCTTCCCTTCCATTGAACTAGCCATTGAGGGTTTTAAGGCAAGTCTAACTGTTCTCACAAAATGGGGAACAGTTAACAAAGAAGAGTCATGTCATCCCATATTCCCTTTTCAAAAATGTGAACCGTCAGATCTTTCCTATCTTTATAACACACAATTCTGGGCTTTTTTGTTGTTTTTTTTTTTTTTTTTTGTTTGTTTTTTTCTTTTGAGAGAGGCAAGAGAAGGCAGGGAAATGACGATGGAAAATAATATTATCTCAGAAACCGAAATGGCTGCACGGATTTCAATTTCACAGAAACTGATTTAAGAAACATTTGATAACTGGGATGAAAATAAACTAAGGTGGAAATGAAATATTATGTACTGTCCTATTGCAAACTAAAAATAAATTAACAACAATAAGAAAGCAAATCCTGATAAGAAAATTATTCTAAGATATCTAAAAAGAGTAGACATTTTGAAAAGGGAGGTATCTTGTGAATGCCTAACATTCACTTGCATTTTAACAGGAATTCCAAATCTTTAATGTTAGGTAACTGCACCCTCAGTAATATGCAAGCTGCTAGATTTGGGGGATGGGGTTTCACAAACATCCAAAATATTGACCTCCTGCTAAAAGGTCTCCATCTACAATGTTAGTATAAAGCAGGACTAACTCTACAGAGGCCAACTTTCATCTTATCAAAGGGTGCACAAACAGCCTCTATGTCTAATTTCTCCATTAAGAGTCATTAGGACCTTTTATCTCTAAGTCTTTTACCAGATTCTTTAGCCACTATATTGCCCCAAAGGTGGTCCCCTTTAGAAAGCATGCTTCCTTCTACACAGATCAGATGATACATTTGGACTAAATGGAATATTCTCAGTAAAGTAACTCACGGAAAATTTTTATGTGGACCTGGGAAAAGCCTGAGAAAGACCTATTAGACTCAAATATTAATTGTAGCACCGCTCACTCTGAGGAATTTTTAAATTTGGAAACCTAGCAATTATCTGGAATGAAGAAAGAGTTCAGTACCTAGAACATTTGAACTCAAAAGCATTTGGAGTTCTACTGAGAGATATCCAGCATCTCCAGCCCAAAGGTCACACCCCTGTGCTTCAAACTAATTTCCATACAGCTTTAGGATACAGGAAACCGTTAAGGAGACAGGATTCCACCAAGGGAATGATGTTGGGAATAGCTAAAGAAAACCCATAAGAAGAGATTCTGAAATCTGGTCACATTACTTCCCTAAATCAAAGTGCCTATCAGCTCCCCACTGGTTCAGCTGTGTCTCTTCACCTGGGATTAAGTGCCAGGGGATGGGAATGGCAGACACTAGGTGCTCTGCCAGGGGGTGCAAGCCCACAAGGTACACAATGGAATGGAAGCTCCGTGAGGGCCACTCTCTCATTGGACTCATTCTCATAATGTCACATAGATGTATGCAATAAATAGTTTTTGAATGATGAGTTATTAATATGGCATAGTGTCCTGGAACATCAAACTTAAGTAAACATCTAGAGAGAAAAAAGAACCTTTTTCCATTAAAACTGATATGTTAATAAACTATAACATGCTCAAGACTTTTCAAGATGACATGCATGTACCAGTCAAGATTCTTAGCTTCAAACAATAGAAACAAACTTTAAATAATTTAAGCAAAGAATGAATATACTGAGGAGCTTACAGAAAAACCCAAAGGTCTGGTAAACCAGACAAGGGACTACTAGCCTGGAGCACAGCAAAACTGTGCTCAGAACTGATCCAGCGTGGGCACTCCTGCGCAGAGCACTCCGCATCTCTGATGACATTGACCCTAAGCCATTATGTTATTTTGTTAAGTCCCAAAACAATAAATGTTGGCGTGGATGTGGAGAGATAGGAACACACATACACTGCTGGTGGGACTGCAAACTAGTACAACCTCTGTGGAAAGCAATATGGAGATACCTCAAAGAGCTACAAGTAGAATTACCATCTGATCCAGCAATTCTATTACTGGGCATCTACCCAAAAGAACAAAAGACAGTCTATAAAAAAGATATCTGTACTAGAATGCTTATAGCAGCACAATTCACAATTGCAAAGATGTGGAAACAACCCAAGTGCCCATCAATACATGAGTGGATTAATAAAATGTGGTATATGTATACCATGAACTACTACTCAGCCATAAAACACAATGGTGATCTAGCACCCCTTGTATTACCCTGGATAGAGCTGGAATCCATTCTACTAAGTGAAGTATCCCAAGAATGGAAAACTAAGCACCACGTGTACTCACAATCAAATTGGTTTTAACTGATCAACACCTAAGAGCACAGATAGGAATAACATTCACTGGGCATTGGGCAGATGGGAGGGGGAAGGAGAGAATGGGTATATACATACATAATGAGTGCGATGCGCACCATCTAGGGGATGAACACGCTTGAAGCTCTGACTTGGGTGGGGTAAGGACAATATATGTAACCTAAACATTTGTACCCCTGTAATATACTGAAATAAAAAAGAACAAAACAGAAGAAAGTAAATAATGTTGCTTATAAGACTTTATCCCAATACTGATTATAAGAAGCATCCTGATTTCAGCAATATTAAAGAGTTGAAAATATGTGACTCTTAGGACTGATGAAAAGTGGTCAATTCTGCAGCGTGCAAAGCTCACTTCACACACCCAACAGTGGGCACCATGACTGTGACCACCACTCACAGCCCAACTTGCTGCACCCACCCTTCCCCACAGAGCTGACTTCTTTGGGCTACAGGCTCTCAGGCCAAGTTGGGGTGGGCACCTCTGCCTGGGGGCTGCTAGGTTGTGCCACTGTCCTAGCTCAAAGGGGGCTGGAAAAGCAAATACTGGCATTCTCAGCTCTTATAGTGGAAAAAAAAAAAAAAAAAAAAAAAAACTTCTGCTCTTTTCCCTCCTGTGGGAAATTCTCCAAGTACAAGAACAGTGTTCAGATGCTTGGCAGCCAAAATAGAATGACAAATATCCCCTATAGGGAGATTTCAAAGAAACTCCCTCTTATGGTAAAAGTTCAGTCTCCTCTGCTGTTAGAACTTAGACACAAATAAATGTTTTGAGAAGTGCCAGAAGGAGAAAACTCCTCAGGATGGAATCCAAGGCCCTTAAAATCCAGCCTTACAAGCTTCCTGTCCAGCTTCCATCACCCCACCCTGTCCACATTCTACAGTCTGGGGATGACAAATTAGGTGGCAGCTCTTGAATTGCCACTATCACTCATGTCTTCACTCACCATGTGATTGCCTCCTCAGCTTAGAAAACCTCCCTCCTCTTGCAATTTTCTCTACTTAGATAACTTCCATTTCAGAACTTGGACCAAAAATCACCTCATGTGAATTTTTCCATATAGCCCTATTTTTGTGATCTTTTTGCACTATGTATGTATATACTGATAATATATATATATAGTGAGATATATATATATATATTATTGAAAGAAGAGGTCCCCAGTCAATATCTGAACAAAAAGCTGAACTCATTGCTTGCTAAAGCAAAGGAGAGCTGCACTTTAAGAGACATTCTCCCTGGGCTAAGCAAAGACAGCTCATCTTATATAAGGTTTGGAGACCCTCAGAGTTCAGGGACTGGCAGACTTCCAGAAGCTGGAATATTTAGGTATTGGTTGACCTTTAGCCGCAGAAGCAAAGCTGGAGTGAGAATATTGCTGACTGACTGACTTGTAGAAGCATGTGCACCAAAGTTAAGCTATTGTTGATTGACTTTACAGCTGCATGTGTTGGCAGGTGCACTGACTGGCTAGCTTGCAGAAACAGGCATGATTGCTGAAGCGAGTTGTTATTGATCAATTTAACCAGGTATGGAACAGGTTCTGATGTTACTGATCACCATGGGCACAGAACAATCAGACTTTTCCTAAGGGGAAAGGAACTTTTCATTTTCATTCTCACTATTGTGACAATATATTATTAATAGGGTACAATACCCATACTCATAGCTAGCATTCTAACATTTACTGAGCCTTACTATGTACCAGGCAGTGTACCAAGTACTTTAAAAGGATTATTTCATTTAATCTTTCAAGCAACCTTATAGGTGAGTACTGTTACATCTCATTTTCCAGATGTTAACCTTAGATGCCTCACTGGGATGCAGGTACAAACAGAATGACAACAGAGCTGTGCTCTTACCAGCACATGATAAGGACTCTGCTGCCTGTTCATACCACTGTTTCCCCTGTGATAGATGATCCGCCTGCCCCAAGCACAAGCACCAGATCTCATCTCTCTTTGTGCCCAAACTGCAGTGGTTCACAGCCTCCCTTGCAGAGGCACTCTCAAATGTCTGCTGCTACAGGAACAAGGAAAGAGGGTCTCGAATCATTCTATTACTTCAAAACCCAGTCTGAAAGTCAATAAACTCTGCATCTTGCCATCTAACTGTGCCAAAGTTGATAGTAAGACCAACATCCTGAACAGACTGTCAACTGCATCTATGATTTGGTGAAAGCTAGGCCACAGGATCATATATTCCACCTGGTTTCCAACCATTAAATACTTTGTAGCTAGTTCTTCATCTTTGAAGCAACTACTAAACCTAAATGACTAGTCATCAACTTGCATCATCTTCCCCCAGGTAGAAGTCCTCACTTCTACTATTTCCACAAGGTATACCACCTTGTAGTCACTGGACCCCCGTTTCAGCACCCTCCACCCACTTCTCCCTGCCCTGCTAATCTACTTAGCACTCTACGTCCTCCTGTACCAGAATCCCATCGGCTCTTGCCAGTTCTCTGCAGCAGTGAGGAGTCAGCCCATAGACTAACTTCAGGAAGACCCTTGCATTAGTTTCCTAGGGCCACTGTAACAAATTAGCATGACTTGTTGGCTTAAAAACAACAGAAGTTTATTCTCTCTCAGTTGTAGAGGCCAGAAGTCCAAAATCAAGGTGTCGGCAGGGCCACGCTCTCTCCAAAGGCTTCAGGGGAAAATGCTTCCTCACTGTTTCCAGCTCCAGGTGGTCCCTGGGACTCCTTGGCATGTGGCAGCATCACCCCACCTCTGCCCCCATCTCCACATGGCCTTATTCCCTGCACGTCTCTCTATGTCTGCTCCCCTTCTTATCCAGAAGCCAGGCATTGGCTTTAGACCCTAAATATCCAGGATGATCTCATCTCAACTCTTACATTAATTATATCTGTAAAGAGCCTATTTCCAAATAAGGTCACATTCTGAGGTTCCAAGTAGACATGAATCTTGTGGGGACACCACTTGACCCACTATCCCCCTCAGTTTACAAGAGGGCAAATGGAGGCCCCCTTAGGCACACTCAATCCAATCTTACCAAAGAAGCACCATGTTATTGAACCTGCTTTAGCAAATCAGGCAAAATGGACTAATGGTTTTGCCCAGGAAGAGAGTATTGGTGAAACTGGCAGTTTGAGAAGTGAGAGAAAAGGGTAGGTCAGTGTGCGTAGGGCCGGCCATCTTCAACATAGAATGTAGGTCCCAATATAGCTAAAGCTCAAAAAGGTGGCTGATCCAAATCATGCACTTCAAAATAAGGAGACAGAGGATTATTTATGTGTGTGTTAAAGACACGCTTTTTAGTATTGTTTGCAAGGGAAAAACCTCCTTTTAGAGAACACAACACTAAAAGGCTCAGAGGCAAATCATATTTAGCAATGAGCTCACATGTAAGAGGAGGCCAAAATAAACCAACTTCAGAAGAACCTTAGTCAACAACACAATGTGCTCAAAGGTACAGCGTGGCCGTCGGACACTATCATAAATTCTAGGTGTGGCATTTCCAAAATTTTGGCCAAATAATAAAAATTTCAATGACAGAAAAATAAAATAATGCTCAAGAATTGTTGAAGGTACTGTATTTTCTGATAAAAAAAAAATAATTCTTTTGAAAAATAGAGTCTGCAAAGGCTTTCATAATTTCCGGAATGAGAAATTTATCTCCACTGCCCAGGGATTAGGATCCCTGCTGCCCCCTCAGCTTGATGCCTCCCTTGAGCCCACTCCAGCCTCTGCACAGATTCGATCACCTCCTGGTGGCCTGTCTGCCTGGGGCCCTCATTTGCCACCAGACCCTGGAGCCAGTAAGGCTGCATCAGCCAGAGCAGAGCTCGCTGGATTCCTGCCTGGCACCTGGCTCAGGACGCCTCTAACATCTGTAGTGACCTTTGTTCCCCCACACTCTTCATCACATCAGGAACCAATTGCTGAGCCCCCATCCTGTTTTTCAGCATAAGGTAGCTGTGGAATAGTTAGAGATTTAATAGGGTTTTGCATTCCCCCCCTCCCATTTCCATCTTGATGCTTCATATCAGGTAGAAAAGGTCACAGCTATCAAAGTCTTTATAAGTAACCAGTGAAAAAAATACACAAAATTAAAAAAAAGAATGAGCCTTAAATCACTAGTATTTGCCTGTTTTATATTTAGAGTTAATTCAGGCTTTTGTTCAAGCCTCTTGTCTTTCAGAGAGAGTAATATCTGGGTATTCAGAGGACCAGGCTCTCGGTGTTTCTAAATCAAATGTCAGTTTCAATACAGCTGAGAAGGCAGCAAGCAACAGGGAGGGGAAAGCTGACAGAGAGAAAAGGAAGGAGGGCACAATACCCTCCTATGGATCCGCAACCACAATATTCAATGATTTTGTTTCCTAGTGATTTTTAAATCTGGTAGGTTATACCATTAGTATAGCCAGTGTTTTCTGGATTAAAACAACCACTGCCCCAACACTGCCTGCTGGCAAATTGACTTAGCTTTAAACCTTGACCATCTCCCTTTGGTTATTTAATTTTAGTTACAGCTAAAAAGCCTAAAAACATAACATCAGAATGACCTTTCCTATTGGAAATTTCCCTGGCATGCAGCAATACTACCAAGCCAAGCAATCCTCATACTGCAGCTCAGCGTATTAAAGAATAAAAGAGGCAGCGCTGAACATCTTTGTTCCTGTAAGAAATTCCCTAATTGTGGCTACCACTTGTTAAGCAGTAAAGGCACAGAGGATTCAGCTAAAAAAAAAAAAAAGAGATTCATAACAAAACCAAGCCAGGCTTTGTTGGGTAGGAAGACAAAGTTCTATCATAATTCAAAGCCCATCAGTTACCTGTGTCTGGAGGTATCTACATAATAAAATAATGCTTAAAATAGTTAAGTCATCCTCACCTGGGACACTAGCCTCAGTCTAGTGCAGCAGTTTTCAAAGCCGCAATGCTCTGGCTGGCTGCTTGTCTCCAACAGGATTAATGCTCAAAATATGGCACTATTGTTCTGTCTGTCTCTGCCAAAAGCTATGTCACTTTTGATCATTTTAACATAGAAGCTGGCTCATGAAAGTGAGCCTTCCTATTGATTTCATGACTGCAGCTGCTCGTGGCGAGCGGGGTCCTATGGGATAGGTGGTCTAGGGCAGCAGTCCCTAGCTTCTTTGGCACCAGGGACCATTTTCATGGAAGATAATTTTTCCACGGACCAGGCATGGGGGTGGGGGTGGTTTCAGGAGGATTCAAGAACATTACATTTATTGTGCACTTTACTTCTACTATTATTATGTTGTAATATATAATGAAATAATTGCACAACTCACCATAGGTTGGGGGCCCATGTTCTATAGACTTTGAGGGTGTATTTTCAAACTTTTTGAGCACTACTGTCCAATTTTCAAGGCTTTATGATCCAAAGAGAGTGGGAAGCTCTTTCGGATATTTCATGCTGTTTAAACACTAAAGGTAAAATAAATACTGCAACAAGCTTCCTACTATTAGGCTGCTGACTTTCCTACACTGTCATTAACTACCCTGGAAGGTTGGAACTAAAAAAAAAAAAAATCCCAGCTCTCAGGCTACATGGGTACAACTGGTTACTTCTACCTTGGGAAGAGAAGGTTCATTTGGTTAAAACGTACATGCCATTCATTCATGATAGGATCGTCTAAGTTAACAAACAAAAATACAGGATGCCCAGTTAAATTTAAATTTTGGATAAACAATGAATTTATGTTTAGTAAGTAATTTACGTAAGTATATCACATGCAATATTTGAGACATACTTAATCTAAAAATATTCTTCATTGTTTACCTGAAATTCAAATTTAACCAGGCATCCCATATTTTATCTGGCAACTACTTGTCTTGCAAAATATGGGGCCCAAAATTGCAGCCTTGAGGTTAATATGTTATGTCTCAGTCCCAGAGTGATATTTAACTATGTTTGATAAAGTTTAGATTGGCAATTCTTAGTTACCTGAAATGTCAGTTCATTATGTTTCTACCATCCAGACTTTCCAAACAGCTTTACTTCCAAGCTCCAAAACAGGCTAAGTCCTTGCTAAGCTGTTTTCTCTGCCTAAAGAACACCCTGCTCTTGGATAAATATCACCAAGTACATGAGGATGTGAATTTGCATATGTATGTGTATGCAGAAACCAGCTCCCACATCTGACAATATCCAGATTATCAAATCTATTTTCTATAGGAAGGATTTTTGGATCAAATTTAAAAATGCCTCCAAATCATGGTATCGTGGGTTTAGCTGGCACAACCCAAAGTCACTACAATCTTTTGGTGAGAGCAGGGCCACAATTATTCCTAAATAAAATAGCCAAATTAATGAGCTTTGAAGTTTCATTTGGCAATAGAGAAGAAATCAATACTAGACCCATTTTTTTGTTCCCCATAATAATGAAGCAAGAGTTTAACTGAAGGGATGCTTGTATTAATACAAAACTCCAGTTCTTGCTCAAAACAATGATATATGGCATGTATATCCTTTGGTGATACTTATTCTTTTTCTTCATTTAGTCCTTAACATTAATAACATTAGTACTTCAGTGTGTGAAGGATTAGAAAAGAAAAAATTAACTTCATTTTACTTAAAGTTATATGTATATCCAGCCACATGAGTCTATAAAACATTCTAAAAATTACTTTTAGCCCTCTGAAATTTGCTGAATGTTTACATTTATGTCATTATCACTTTTAATTCTCAAACAACCTCTTAAGGTAGATACAATTATTATCTCTGCTTTCTAGATAGGAAAAATGACTCCTAAAGAGCTGGTAAGTAGATGCTTTAAGTCACACAGAAAGTAAGTGGCTGAAAAGGAGTTTGAACCCATTCAACTGTACTGACAGATCATGTATTTTACTATTTGCCTCTGGGATTTATTAAAGGAAACTTCTCTGTAGTAGAAGCAGCAAGTCTTGGAACCCAATGGAGGAACAGCAGGTGCCAATAGGAACAAACGTGTTCCATGGATGTTTCTCTTCTTTCCATGTGTTGGTTTAAGTCTTGACTATGGACTGAATTTATATGGCTATATAATGTTGGAAATTGTCTTTGGAACTATGTAGGGAAACAGAAATTCTTTAAATCAGAATTTATCCTGTATGAGAGTCGTCTGCTTCTCTGTTTAATATTCCAGGCAGCATATAAGTAGAGACCAGTCCTTGCCATCAACACCTTCCATACCTTGTTCATTATTTTAAGGAGAATTCTTCTGTAACTCCCATCAAAGGTGGAATATCAATTAGATAATGTGGCCCTGAGCACTATAACATTAAATTTTCAAATTCCCCATTGCTTAGCTTAAAAGTCTCAAACTAGTTATGTTGTTTTGAATTGAAATTCCACTTGAATACCAATTTTTTACATTTCGGAAACTTAATGCCTGGGGCAGACAAAGTACATCACTTCATTTTAAGATTCTTTCATATCAATATAGAAGCTGAATATATTTTTGAAAAAAGTTATGAAGTCGTTTTACAGACAACCTGGGATGTTGTCTGTAATATCTTTTTTCATCAATTTAATCACTTACAAACAGGTTGGTTGTTAATTCAAAGAGAAGTATCAGAATCTGATAGATCACAAGAAACCAGTAAACCCAAACACTGACTCAGCTGACCTCACTTTCAAGGACACTGCATTTCTCAGTGTTTCTCAGTGTTCCCCTGATTCTTCACCATTTTACTCTTGGAAGGGCGAAGAGGAACTTGGAAAACAAACTCGAAGGACCACTTTTCTTCCCAACCAGTAACAGATCTCCCAGCAAATCCATAAACAGAAATTGAAGTAAAACATCTATACTAGAGCCACAAAATCACGTATGAGAAATAATACAACACATACTAACGTGTTAAGACAATTTCCTAGCTAAGACCAATAGTTAGACACACTGCAAAAAACAAGCCCTCAAAATCATATTCAGAACCTAAGTCTTCCTCCCACTGAAAAGCAAGTGAAATTCTATCTGAGGTTCATTTTAGCGTTCCAGTGCTCTCAAAGTCAATCATCTATCTTGGTTTTCTTGCTTTTGCTGTCTGAAGTTGTTCAGTGGTTCAGTCATCAAGGAAAAAAAATGCACATAAAGTAGGTCCATAATTGGAAGCAGAATCTTAGTTCCTTTGGGGATAAAAATGGCCCAGAAATGACTATCGTTTTTCTTTTAAAGTCCAGTGCAGTATGAAAAAGAACTATGCCCTTCAAAAACAGAAATATAGTAAATACTTCATAGTTAGGTTAGTTTGCCTGAAAGTGTTGAGGGGTTTTCATGTCTGCAGAAAGATAAAAATGAACATTTCATAATCAGACCTAGACCTCTTCCAGCTTCTCAACACATCTACTGGAGCCGAGTGCAAGAAACCTGATGCTGATGTGCACCAGACCAAACAGCTGGTCTTCCCGAAGAAGCAAATTAGCAGTATGATCACAGTACACGGCTCACTGCAGAAAAGCTCTCTATATAGCCTCCTGCTTTTTGTCTTCTGCTAAAATAGCCACCAGAGGGGAGGACAGAAAGACAGTGTGCACAGCATGATGCCAGATGGCAGGGAGTGGGGATGACAAGACTCCATCTACCAGTGCTAAAAATGAAAGCCCTATGGACAGTTAACAGGTCTGACATAGGAAGCTGGTTCTATTCGTCAAGTCTAATCTTCCCAAATTGGGTTTTCAGGGATTAATATTATGACTTGCATGGTGATCAACACAGGATCATTTTTAATTTTTCACAAAGTATTACAACATATAATCCATGCCTTGAATCAGTTCTCCTCCTTGGAAAGAGTTTGCTGTCTAATAAGATATCCCACATAAGGGCAAACTATTATTGGATTCCACTTTGATCAGGAGTTTATGCTTAGCACCAACTCATACATCTTGTTTTAACATCAAGTTCACCATATGGATGAACTCTAATAATAGCATCGCTAAAACCTGGCCTTTCAGGAGACAGGTCATTAAATGGTCCTCATTCAGGGCCATTCTTTTGCAAAAACTATTGTCTAAGGAAGAAAGGGATAAACAAGCAGAAAGGAAAACTGATTCCGGTTCAAATAAACACTCTCCTTATTCTAAATATCTTAACTTCTTTGAGGAAGAAGTTCCTAACTTTTTAGCTTCTTGCATTGCCTTCCTGTTTGGTTCCTGATATTCTATTAGATCACTACTTAAATTTCTCCCTTTTTAAATCATTCAAAGTGGATGCAAAACTGGAACCAGTCATTCTACTCATGCATGCTCACAAAATTTCAGATTCTGCCACTCTACCCATAGTTCATTCTCATAGACATGGTCAAGATTAAGAAAGTTGCTCAAAGTAAGATTTGAATCTGGCCCTCCAGAAGTGGAACCTCTGATTCTGACTTTGGGGTTGATCAGAAGAAGGGTAAGAAATGTGGGGCATTAGGCTTCACTTTCAACAGTCACCATCTGGCTCCTTCCCCCTGCTCCATTGCCCCATTCCTGACCTGCTTAGAATCAGACTGAAGAGCCACTCTGAGGTCCTGCACACAAACTTTGTGAAAAGAGAGCCCAGAAATGGCAGTAACGCAACACCCACAATGGTACTCTTCGGTTTCAAAAAGGGCTATTTTTAGATTTATAAGGGTTGTGCCCAAAGATTTTTCACAGGTGCTTTTGGGAAATGTTGATCTCACAACAAAGCAGTTGGAACTCAGTGTCTTTTTGATGGTGATGAGCATCCGGCAGGATTTATAGCCACAACATTAACTCAAGTTCCCAAAACAGATCCAACTTTACAAACAGAGCCACTCTCCCCACCACACTGCTTGGTAAACCTAATTCATGTGACGTTTACCCTGTGATCAAAATTCTTATGAAATAGTTCTATCAAATTCTCCTATATTTGTCCAAGTCCTGGTGGATCTTTGCCTGATGATATTTGATAACAACGCTATAGTGTTATTTATCAGTGATAAGTGTAGTTATTTAAAATGTTGACTTGTTCACAGCCTCACTTCTTTCATTTGAATTTAGCATCCTCTAGGGCACCAGTTTTCAATCAGGAATGCACATTAGACTTGCCTATGGAGTTTAATAAAAATACACATGTCTAGGACTTGCTCTAGACTGAATGAATCTTTTAGGATTATTACTTTATATCTTGAGAATTTTTTTCTCTGTAAAAACTATATTCGATCATTTTTGTATAATCAGAAGTAACATTCCCTGACTTCTTTGAACACGGGCTTATTCATTGTCCTCCAAGGCATTCTGTCTAATTTTGGGGAAATGATTTTATTGTCTTCTTTTGCATGTTACATTATACGCTGTTCTTAATATAAACTCTCATTAGATATTTTGCACTTTCAAATTATCGGTAGTAAACTAACCACAGCCATTTCAGTTTCTGTCATCTGTAGATCGTTTCATTTTCCATCCATGCTTGCCTGAGGTTTTACTCAGCTTTAGACCAGAGTTTGTGTTTTCAGCAGAGAAGAATCTCAGGAGCCCCATGGTAAAGGACCGATACTTTAAACAATTGACACTTCAAAGGACAGTACTTGGACACAGTACTTGGACACAGGCATCTGATGACAGCAGTGGGCTGAGTCAGGATTGGCAGAACTTTAGTGCGAAGCAGATAGCTTCATGATACTGCACTAACCCAAGATCAAGAGAAACAAGAATTAATTACACAAGCCTGAGTGGACTGATAAGGGAAATTTTTATTACAGTTATTTGTTTAGTATAGTGTTCTATTGCTCTACTTTCTGAATATATAAGAAGTCCTTTCTCCTTCTACTTCAACTATCTATAACCCATAACAATATATTAATAGTAGACACTGATTATGTAAACTGAAATGAAATGTTTTAAAATTATATCTGAGTCTCACTAATCCTCAGAGTTCAGAAACTATCCCAAGTGTCCTTACTTTTCCGTGGCAATTGGGTTACTTGTATGCATTCAATAATATGATAATCTGTCTTCCTTTTAACCAGGATATAATTGGGAAAATCCATTATGCAAACAACGTTTTTCCTGGAACACAATTGAGAATGAAGCTCATTGAATCAGATAGAATAGGCCACTTAATTTTCACTGGGAATTTTACCTGCAGTCCAGGATTCCAATGCTGTATTATAAGCAAAGACTATATAAATATATTTCTCTCCTGAAATCTTCCTGTGTATGAGCAACAGGTTGGGAATTACATGCCCCATTAGCACCTTATTACAAGTGATGACTGTGTAATTTCTATCAGGCCAAACTACAGGATGACAAGAATTAGGGCACTCCGAGGACAGATGTCTCATCACCCTGAAGCTTACAATGTCACAGGTAACCCCTGGTAGGAGATTCATGGTCAGAGCCTCCCTGAGATCAGTCAGACTCTGGGGGAAGCCCTTTGGGAACCTGTTCCCTCTCGCACAACTCTCCTAAGTAGAAAGGTGCTGCAGTATGTTCCAGAAGTCAAGGCCTGAAGCTTATCTTTAACTCAAATGGTAGTTCATATTCACCTCTCTGCAATGAGAGTGATACTCAGCTTAAGATAATCACAACACAGCTTCATGAATCAGAGGGCATTTTCATCTTACTGCCAAATTAACTTACCAAATAAGAGGTCACAATGTCAAGGAGGAAGGGAGATAAAAATCATAAGGCAAATAACAAAACTGCAAGGTCAAATAAACTGCCCAGCCAAAGTTGTTCTAACAGGAAGCTCTCCTAAGTGCCCCTTTGCTAAATAGAACTGAACTTAAAAGTTATTACATAATTAACCTATTATACTTAGAGTTTCCTACATTATTTTTAAGGTTAACAGCTAAATGTTAAAGACGCCAAGTTAACATTTACGGAACATCCATATCCCCAAAACTATGTTAGGTTTATTACAAGTATAATCTCAATGTTAAGAATATTAACCTCCTAGTACGATTAGATTATATTCATTTAATCTCTTTTAAAAGCATCATAAATTATATGAGAGATTTTGAGGATTAAAAAAATCACAAATCTATGCTACATTCCTATACAACTAGAAAAATTTTAAAAATTTATAGAATGTCAACTTATTACCAGAATTTATTGGATGCTTCCTTCATTCATTTACATACTTATTACGTCAGAAACCACATACCACACACACATACAAACACACACACACTCTTTCGTGTTTGTTCAAGGCTGTTAAATTGTAGCCTAAAAAAAAAAATGGCCCCGGGTAAAACCCGGCCTCTTGATTTTGCTGAGCAAAATCTCCAAATTTGGGGCAAGAGCTAAATCAATCGTCCTGGATGAATGAAAACAGAGAGATCCTCCTCCCCCTTCCCCCCAAAAGACTATATAGCTGCTCCTTTCAATCAAAATCTAGTATTTCAGAACATCAGTTTGAAAGGGTGCAAAATGCTTAGCCGACTCAGAGCACCCAACTTTTAACCAACGAGAGCATGCGCGGGTCTCAGGCCTGCAGTGCAGGCAATGACAAGTCACGCTACTCGCCGCCTGCAACATCGTGCACTCAGGTCGTCTGCCAGAACCGTGTGCCCCTCCTGAGAAGCACCTGTCTTGGCAAAGGCCTGAGAAGATAGAGCCGCTACCTGGCTTTCTCCGTGGCTCCTCCCGCTCTCTGCTTTGAAGACGGACTTGGGCTTCCGGGACTTGAAGTTGCCCATGCTGGGTCGCAACACGCCGTCCACCAGCACGGGCTGCTCTACATGCTGCGGCGCCTCGCGCAGGGCCGGCGGCGCGTGCTCCTCTACCAGAGCCCCGGCGTCGGGGTAATTCTCTTTATTGTTTTCATCTCTAAAACAGAAAAGACCCGATTTAGAAAGCATAAAAAAAAAAAAAAAAGAATAAACTGCTGCGGGAAAGAGGGGTTGGCGATATTCACTGCTGCTATATTTATAGGGTACCTGGCAAAATGTTTAGCTTCCACTTAAGAGAATTTTGCAGGAACAAGAATTTAAGAAATGAGAATTTCACTCTTTAGATCATTCCAGCTTCCCTTGCCATCTTTGTTAGTTAACGGATTCATATTTTTTGTAGTTGTAACTATCTGCATACCACCATTATTTGGTTTTAACTTTTCACTTTAAGGTGTTTTCATGTATAGCATATTTTCCTCTCACAATAATAATGTGAGATAGGTTAGATATTGTCACCCCAACTTTATAGATGAAGACTCTCAGACCCAGAGATTAAATGACATGCCTATTGGGAGAGCTAATTCAGGCAGCCTCCAGGGGTCAGGTAGATGTCCGGACTCTCATGCCTGTGTTCTTAGTTCAAGGCATGATGCTTCCTCCTCATTAGCAATGCCAGTTATTAATCATCTTCCTACAACTTTCAGAGGCATTTAAATGTTTAACGGGATCTATTTTGACAGGATAAGTGTTACCTGGATGAAATGTAAGGCAAGGGCCATATTCTGCCCAGGCAGGCCATCTGAACAATGCCCTGAGGGCAGAGTCAAACATCCCGCTGTCTGGGTTCTAGCAGTGCCAAATCACTGGAGACCAGATAGGCTGGTGTTTCCTCCATACGTTCCATGCTGAGATGGCACTTGTACTCTTCACTCAACAACCAAATGCCATACAATATACCCACCCCTCTCCAGTTTCAATTTTCTCAAAAATACTGACATGATAACACTCTTCTCTGAAGCCATTTGTCCCACTTAAATCTAGACACATTTTATTTTTTCATTTTGCTAAGCAACAAGCAAATGCCATGGACATAACCAAATGGGGCCTTCTATTTATATGATCAATATCATCAACCTCAACCATGGGCAATCCTTAGCACTCAGTCATTCTTGAGGAGTGGCCACACCCTCTCATGCTCCCTTACCGTGAGCACCCATAAAAGAGCTTTTGCAAGGTCAGCTGGGAAGCAATTCCTTGCTGCTCAAGAACACATAAAGCCAAGAGGCAAGACTAGCCAAGGAGGATTTCTGTGCCCACCACTTAAGACACCCTTTCATAAGTAAAAGGCAGATTAAACTCACTAAGCTGATATTGGGGGAGGATAAGTTTCAGTTAGTCTCTGGGAAAAGACCAAAGCAAACATTGGGGTAGTGGTCTAGAGCATGACCAAGGTGCATTTGGGAAACGTTTGAAAATAAAACTGTGTGAAACAGTTAAACTCAGGTCCAAGACACACTTAGTGGTATCTAGTAAAGGAGAACCCAACAAGTTAAATAATTCTTCAATGTTAGTAACTGAAAAAAACAAAAATAAAAATCAATGCCAATGACACTGATTGATATTCTTCCCTTAAGATCATTTACAATTAAAAAAATTTTTTTCAACGTCACTACTGGTTTTGGAATTAATAGTAAACCATGAATTGGAAACTACACTAATTCATTTGAAGTGCATTTCTTTCACTAAAAACCCATCCACTCTATGTTCCTGTGTGAGAAACAAAAGAAAGAACAGCTGCCTTTATATCTACCTAAATGCTCACTCAAGGAGGATTCCAGAACACTCAAGAATAAGGGGGAAAAAAGTAGTTTCTCAAATCTCAAATGACTCTTTTGATAGAATCATTATTCCCCAAATAATACCTGAACTTTTTGTTTTTATAACATATTTTCAAGTCACTTAAAATTTATAAATGTGTCTTGTTCACTTCCTTGACTTGGAAGGCAGGGAGCAGGAGGAGGGTGCAAAAAGCATCTTTATCCCATTATACAAATGTAGAACCTGATTACAAAAGTCATCCTTAGACATATATTTTCTAACATATTATTGGTCCCTTAGGATCCTCAAAACTGAAAAGTACAGGTTATGTAATTTACGCCACTACTTATTGGAATAAATTGTAACTGAGAACTAGCATGGTGTCCTGAAAACAGCCAGAGTCTGAAAGGTCCTCCCACGTATTAGCTGTATAGCCTGGGCCACGTCACTCCACCTCTATAACAATCCTCATTCATAAAATGGATATAATATCTGCCTTGCAGAGAAACACAGTCTCTGTGAAATACCCTTCATAGAAAACTGGCTCTAGGCCACAACCCAATAAATGAAAGCTATTGTTACTCTCAGGCAGGGCCTTAGAGCAGTAATTTGCAAAGAAAAAGGCTGAGGGGTCTTTTTAGCTTTCCTATACCTTCAAGATAAATTCCAAACTCCTTAATAAGACATACAAACCCTATGAAATCTGGTCTTTGTTTATATCTAGAGATTCATTTCTATCACCCCTGACCTCCTCACTGCACCCACTCTCAGAGTTCCTACCACCCTGAACTGCTTACTGTTCCTTCAACTCAAACTACTCTCTCTCTTTTTTTTTTTTTTTTTTTTTTTTTTTGAGACAGAGTCTCACTCTGTTGCCTGGGCTAGAATGCTGTGGCATCACACTAGCTCACAGCAACCTCAAACTCCTGGGCTCAAGTGATCCTTCTGCCTCAGCCTCCCGAGTAGCTGGGACTACAGGTATGTGCCACCACACCTGGCTAATTTTTTCTATATATATTTTTAGTTGTCTATATAATTTCTTTCTATTTTTTTTTTTAGTAGAGATGGGGTCTTGCTCTTGCTCAGGCTGGTCTCGAACTCCTGAGCTCAAATAATCCACCCGTCTCGAACTTCCAGGGTGCTAGGATTCAGGCGTGAGCCACTGCGCCCAGCTCAAACTACTCTCTTGACCTTCTGCTGGCTTCCCGGTAAGCTGCTCTCTCTGTTTGGTGGCATCATCTTTTTCTTAGCCTTTGACCCCATCAAAAAAAAAAAAAAAAAAATTAAAAAGTCATGTGCCACATGTAATTTTCTTTAGGAATCCATCCCAGAAAGCTCCAAGAGCTATTTGGTCCTTCTAAGTGAATCCTCTGCTTACCTCTAGTACAATAGCACTTAATGCACAGTAGCGTCATCATCTATATTTTTGCCTATCTCCTCCAGCAGACTGAACTCCTAGGAGCAGGAATTGGTTTGTCTTTTCTATCCTAAATCTTGACTGGTTTCTGGAGCACGAAATAGGCCTTCAACATATGTTTGTTCTACAATAAGTGGACTTTAGAGTCAGACAGACTTGGATCCAAATTCTGCCTCATAGTGTTCACTCAGCTATGTTACCTTGGATGAGCTATAATCTCTCTGAGCCTCAGTTTCTCCATCTATAGGATGAGGATGGAAGTATCAGCTTCCTTTCAGTTGTTTAGATTAAATAATAAAATGTAGATGAAAAGTGCTTGGAACAAAATAAATATGGAAGAAATGGCTAACTGTGAAGCTTTTGCCACTATACCATGAGCCTTTGATGGCCAAGCCATACTACAGACACTCAATGACATGTATGGTGAATAATCTAGAACCTCTTCCTTATGGTACATGATGGGAACATTGAGATAGGCTAATCAATATTCAATTCAATAGGCATTTATTGAGCATCCCCCATGTATAAGGAACTGCCCTGGGTGCGTATCCAAAAATGAACAAGACAACACTTCCTTCAAGAGCTGAAAACCTAGTAGAAGAGATGAGACATGAGAACAAATAATTAGAATTCAAAGAAGAGACTGTAATTCAAAGGAGAGCCACCAGACCCCAATGGTTTCTGTCTCTCACAAACATGAAGCAAGCAATGGTGGGTCAAACCTGAGACTGGAGCAATCAATCTGGTCTTCATGTAGAGAGACTGTGTCTTCGTCACACCTGAGGAGAGGGAACAAAAATCACATCAGATCCAACTCTCTGCTATAGCAGTAGCAGCAATAATCTAGAATTACCCAAAGATTAGCACAGTAACAATTGTCACTACTCTTTCCCAAACCAACTCTTATTCCCAACACGTCTACCAGGTAATGATACCAATGTTGTCATATCATATCATGTGAGATTAAAAGCTCAGAATCAGATAGGACTCTCGTTTTTTGTCTCCACTTCTCTATATCACCTAAGCTAACAAGATCTTAGCAAGGACTTAAGTGTTCACAGCACTCAAGGGGACAGTGGGCACCAAGATTGGTGAATTGTTTTTGACGATTCTACTACATGCCTCTTTGCATTTGCTCTGCTTCAGGCAGTCCCAAACCCACCAGTTCCCATTTGGCTTACTACATTGGCCTTAGGCTTTCTTGATCTTGCTGAAAGGAAGAGGTTCCTTTTCACAGAACTTCCTGATCAGCCTTATGAAAAATTCTTGGCTCTTCCATACTGAAAAATCTCCAGTGCTCCAGGCTCCCTAGGAAGATCTGGAGTAGGACCATTCTCTCACTCTAGGGTAGGAGGGAGCTTTTGTTCCTGTTCTCAGCTATTCCCACCCTGCCCCACCCCAGCCTGAAATGCTTTTTCCATCCTCAACTCCTACTCATCCTTCACTGCCCAAGTCAGGTCTTGCCAGCTCCACGAGCCTTCCCAGCCAAGTTCTCCCACATGCCTTGTTCCTACTTTAACCTTAATGTATAATGTTTACTCTTCATTCTGAGGTTTTGGTAACCAACTATATCTTATCTCACACTGCTATGTAATCCTTTGCACCTCTGATATCTTTTGATTAGTTACTAATTCCATGAGTAGAAATAATTATAATTTCTTTTTCTAGATACACTGCCATAGTACAAGAGTAAACCAGAGTAGACACTCAAAAAATATTTGAATTGAAATATTAACTCTGTTCCCTCAGCAGGTCTGGTCCCTGAAATAATTTAGTGAGCATTTATTAAGCGTTTCCTGCATCCAGGTACTGCATAACTGCATACTGCATTAGGTGTTGGAGCTGTGCTTCTCACATTCTCTGGGGGTCCTGGACCAACTAGTTTATTTTTTTTATTTCCAATCCATTGTGGACCAATACTTTGGTAAAAATGTCACAGTATTGCCAAAATTCCTATTAAAGCTATTAAGTGCTTGCTACCTATTTCTGTTTTCTCTTGTCTCAGACAAGTTACAATTTGGAGACTCACACTTTGAGTAACACTGCTTCTAAAGGACACAAAATTTGAAAAAGATCTGGACCCTGCTCTGAGAAATTCACAATGTAATGAGTAGACAAAAACAAACAAGTAAATAAATACCTGTGTACCTAAATATAATCATAATACAATATTTATACCATATGAAGTAATTTAAAAAATTTAAATATTCTTTACTGGCAATGGTGTATAATTAACCTATGGAACAAATTGAGGAAAGCTCCAGTCCTCTTCCCTTACAATCTCTTTTTAAATTATGGCTTTGTAGTGAATTAAACAAAGTCCAGACTAACCCTCTCTACCTGCTGAAATATTTTGTTCCCTTTGGCAATTAAAAAAAAAAAAATCGGTTGACTTAACAAAATGAGTCTTTAAACAGAGTGAGCAAAATTTCTTTGCTTTCTTGCCAATACCCCACTCTGTCCATCTCATGAAAAACAACAATTAAATTCACAAGTATTGCCTTGTTCTCCTCCATTAGCGGCATTCATCTAATCATCTGGGCTTTGTAATGTGAATGTTTTCCAATAACAAAGTAGAAAAATCAATGAAGAACAGAAATCTAGAATTGTTGCTTCCAAAGAACCAGGGCTCAACAATACCTATTGTTTGGGGATTTGGCAAGAAGTCATTTTTCTCCCTCATTTGATTTATTAATCTTTCTCCTCAAAGGACAATCAGTTAAAAATGGAAACTTGGCACCAGAACACACAAAGTTGCAGATGCTTTCTGAACTATGAGGCTGGACCTAATTAGTTGATCCAATTTTAATGCCTATTGAACAACTTCAGTTGCCACTCAAGGAAACACAATTCCAAGCTCACAGGTACAGCAATTGAAATAGATCTGCCTACTAGCTTATATGGTACATTTTATATATATATATATATATATATATATATATATATAAAACCTCTATGCAATTCAGTTGAGTTTTCATTTACTTTGATAAAGACCTATCAACTTCTACTCAGTTAGCATCTCCTCTCTAACCTTGCCCAGGGGCCCCATGCAAATGTCCAATACTGACTCAACTATGAAACTGCATTCCACAGTGGGAATCCAAACCCAGATATCCGCACTCCTGAGAGAAAATCAACTCAGACCAAACGACCAACTGATCCTGAGGCATAGCATTCTCTCTCTACATTATAGTCTTATCCAGGAATTTAAAGACCAATTCCTTTAATGATCTCCCTCTTTGATATTGAAAACTGGGCATCTTCTAGTGCAATGATTTTCAAACAGTCTACTGTGGACTATTAGTGGGTCTTGAAATTAGATAGCAGCTACCAGCATTTTTGTTGTTGTTGTTATTGTTGTTGGAGACAGAGCAAAAAATGTCAGCATAGTAAGGATTAATTGTTTCATGGAACTTATTTAAATTACCTATATGTATGTGTTCTGGATTGCAGTACAGAATGTTTTTATTATGGTTGTTCATAGTAAAAAAAAAAAAAAAAAAGTGAATGACACCTCTATTAAATGAGTTCCTCAGTAGTTCTCGTCAACTAGATTCTACATCCTAGAGTCTTTAATTTGTGGTGGCCCAGACAGTATGTGGATAGTCTGACTTTGCAATCATTTCTTTGTGAAAGGCTCAGGGTTGTTACTTTTTTTCTCTATTTGGACTTTTGCTCCCTTAAGCAACCACCAAAGAGAAAAACTTGTATGGTACTTCATAACTCATCTGCTCTTTCACATTATCTCATCTAAGCCTGACAGTGCTGTGAGGTAGGAGTTACCTTCACCTAGAGGCTAAATTATGGCCCAGGATTCTGAGGACTAAAGCAGTGAAGCCTGAATTATTTCTGCTCCACTATACTAAGCTCAAAAGACAGGAACCAAATAACCTCTTCAGTCTATATTCCCAGAGGCTCACGGAGAGGGAGAAGGGCATTCCTTAGAATAACGGTAGTGAAAGAAGTGCCCACGTGAAGTCTTCTTTTCCAACTAAATAAGAAGAGAGGGCTCAAATTGGCTGTTAGATAAAATGTAGTTGTGCCAGAAAGATATTTTCGTTCACCCTGTAGTACCAAGTTCCCTGGAGGCAAAACTGCAGAGGTACAGCCTCCTGTGGGGTCTCTCAAAGTGGGACCCCAGAACTTCCTGCATTAGCACTACCTGGATTATCTGATGAAAATGGCAGACTCCGGCCCCACCCTGACCCCAGACCCTCTGTGTCAACTCTCTCAGGGCAGGGCCCAGAAAGGTGGATTTTTAAACCAGATTGTCCACCCACATCATTGCTATGCTTCTAAAAAGTTCAACACTGACCTAAAGGTTTCCAAATCCCAGATCAGCAGTGGGCTAAATTCAACACATCAGTCATTCTGGGTTCCCTTGAGATAAATCTGGGGAGACTATTTTTCACAAGCTCCAGTCCCCTTCCCCAGGTGATATTGACCTTTTGAGAACCACTGCTTTGAATGATAACCTATCAGAATTATTAAAGGCCAGGCTTCACTTCAAACAGCAAGTTAGCCAGGACAAGATAGGAAATGACCATGGAAAAATAATAGATAAAAAGGTGCCGCAGATATAGAAGAAAAAGCCAAGGCCATTCTGATGTTGAAAAAAATGGGGTAGAAAAAGAAATTGAATTGATCAAGAGCTGCACAGACAGTGCCAAGCCTGAGAAAAATCAAGAAGAGAATAAAATCTGTCCTTCAACCCCCCCCAATTTCTTTTACCTTTGACTTTTATGAGACACCTCCCCCCCCCCAAGCTGGCCAAGAAGAACTTTGGCAAGTTAGAAAGGAGGTTAGATAAAATAATTGACATTAAAGTATTAATGACAACTTCAATCCAACTCCTGGGGCACAAACTTTTTAATTTCCATCTTAATGAGGGTCACTACCAAAAGCCTGAATCCAAAAGAAATCATCGATAGGTGGAATTTCAAGCACTAAGGAAAATGGGCTGGGGACAGGAAGAAGAGAAACTTTTCTTGTATCCAAAACACATAAGAGAAAAAGTCCCTCCTCCGTGTAGGCCAAGACCACACCCAAACATTTACTGAGCACCTGCTCTGTCTGCATCTCAGGATGGCACACCCTGGTCCTGCTGGGTCATGTCCAGAGAACCAAGAAACAAGGTTCATATTACTGAGGGGAAGGGAAATGTTATGTTAGACAGCGACTAGTTTTAATTGATCCCATTCTGTGCCGTGTTACACCTATGAAGCTTTTGATGTGTTTTCAATGTGCTCCTTAGATTTTTATATTAGCCAGATGGCATCCCTGTTATCACTCACTGCCTTTTAAAATAAATCACTGTCACGTCTCTGAAAGTAACAACATGATCTTATGCAATCAGAACTCCTTGGGGAGTGTCCAAAAACAAGGCACCAGACTCTCCCTAGCATCTAACCAGAAAACCTTAAGGACAAAAAAATGTCCATGTGAAATCTGGAACTAAGTGTCTCCATTTTGAACCTGCTGTGTCTGTGACTAACTCTGGAGATTCGGCCACACCAGGCTGCTGAGCATCAGGGCCAGAGAGTGCTTGGTGCTTCTAGGCACAGTCAGGGGAGGAGAGCAGCACCTGTGCACCTTGACCAGAAAGTCCAGGCCTTATCTCTGGCCTGCAGACGCACACTTTGGCGCACCTCTCTCCCCTTTTCTCAGGCTTTTAGAAAAGCAATTTTGCAGCACAGCTTACCCAGCAATCTCATAAACAGGATGCAGGTCCAAATGAGTACTTTATATTGCATCTTCTAAAGTCAACCCTGTTTTTTTTTTTTTTTTTTTTTTTTTTAAGTGACTCCAAAACTGGACACTGAGAGAGCAGCACATCAAACACAGAGAAACAAAAAAAAAAAAATATATGGGGAAAAAAGAGAGCCGGAAAGCACTGTGGAATATTACCTCTCTCCATCACCACGTCACTGTGACAGTGGTGAGACTTGAAACTCCAATGATACCTATTTCTAAATTTATTTGGGTTTTCTTTTTTAGAGAATTTTAGCAAACAGCTCCGAAGTTAGTGGGGCTTTCTATAGCACACTCGTAACATTTTTTTAAATGTAGTTGAGACTACAACTTTACACATAGCTTATTCCTGAAAAGCTGTTTAGAGTGACTTCTACAAAAAGTCCCAGGAGTAAACATCATGAATTAGCCTAGAAGAAGAATGCTAGATGAAGGACATATAATTCATGCATACATAAAAATTATATGTAAATTACATACAGTATTAGAAAAATATACTACCTATTAATTTTAACATATATGTATAATATTAGAAAAACATATTAAGAAAGAGATGACGAATTAAAACTATGAACTCTAAATATCTAGCAAAAAAAATACTGTGTCTGCTAGCCTTGAATGAAACATCACACTCCATTCCGTGTTTAAAAGGTGTTAGTCGCCCTAATCAACAGCTTTAACCATAGGACCAGGTGACTCATTCCTCCTATAGGTAGATCTTTCAGGTCAGAGAATAAAAATGACAAAGGGCATGCAAGAAAAGTTTACTCCGTGTGTCCTAAAAATCTGTAGAGAAGAGAGAGCAAAGATAAGTTTAGGCTGTTTACCACATGCTGGAATTCAACTCATTTCACATCCATCTCCTATTGCTGTAAATGTGTACAGAGTGCACTCCATGAAAACTGACGCCAATGTTGGCAAAATACAACAAAGCTTTCTGACATGTCAAATAGATTTTTTTAAAGATCTGAGCTCCCAGAACACATATCTTCGAGCATTGAGCTCCCGTAAGCAATCAGCTGGTTTTAATCTCTCTCCTGCATCTGCTAAAATGCTGATTTCAACCTGTAAAGATTTCTGGGCCCCAGCAGTCAGCACGTCTCCCCGCGGTCTTCACAGCCCCAGATTATAGGAGACAATGCATCTCACACGAACAGCGGCTGGGGACGGTAGAGGATACCTTCACGATAGTTGCTTCCAGAGAAAGGCATGCAAGTCTAATTTTAACAGCGAGAATCACTTACTCTGTTACAGCGGAGCTGCTGAAGGAATTATCCTGAAGGCTGAAACAGAAACAAGAAAACATCAGCCAAGCGCGGCCGGGGAGCCGTCTCCCTGACTGCTCTCCGGGAGTTAGAGCACATACACAAACATGGCATTGCAAGGCAAGTCTCAGGGCTCGCCCGGCACGCTCGCTCTACCTTGGGCTGCTGTCTGCACATGCTCGTAACGACACCCCCAGCAGGGGCCCAGCCGCACGGGCGAACCACAAAGCCCGGCAGCCCGCGAGGCTGCGGGGACAGCAGGGCGGGGCGCGGCGGCGGCGGCGGGGCCGGGACCCCGGGATCCAGCACCGAGCGCCTGGAGAGTTACCGCGCGACCCCAGCCCCGCCAGCCGCGGTTAATCCTGGGCGTGTTGTGCCAGCCCCAAGAAAGCCCACTGTTTCTGCCGAAGCACCGCAATACCCGGGAGACTTGCTTTCTCGCAGGCGTCTCCTACCAGTTCCACTGAGCTCTCCCCCACTCCCTACCCCAACCCCCAGAGAGGGAGGCTCGGAGAGGTCCATCCACCGTTCAGGAAAAAAAGCCAAGAGGGTACGAGAAGGGGGAGGGGGACATTGCTGGTGTTTTGTGTTTTATGTTTATTGTGTACTGTTTTTTTTTTTTTTTAATTATTATTATTGCCTAGGAAGAAAGAGCCTCTCTGAAGGAGAGCTTGCTGCATCACACCCGATCTGTCTGTACTCTGTTATTTCAGTCCCAGAGAGGAAGCGCCCAGCCTCGGACGACAGAGCTGTGAATGAGCCCACGCAGGGCGAGTGGAGAATTTATTCCAGCCGTGAGCTGGTGATCAGGACACCGTGCAAGGGGTGGGGCTTGCTGCGCCCGGAGCAGAGCAGCCCGCTGGAGCTTCTTAGCACCTCTGCAAAGGATGGAGAGACCCAATCCAGGAACGCTATCCTTTGAAGAAAGGCAACCCTATTGGGGCGAGGAAAGACTGTCAGCTCCCACTTGCTTCATTCCCCTGGGGATAGTTGTCCTGCCCTCTTTCTATTGTTCATTTCTCCTGCCATGTTGACCTGGATATGGAATGAACAGTCCTCTATGAAAGCTGTTTATTTGAATTTTGAAATAAGATCCCCATCCCCTCTGTTTTCCCACTCCCAGAAGCAGCTGGGATGATTTTTAGTCCAAACTATATAAGCCAATGAGTTAATTTATAACAAAAACACTCAATTTTTTTAAATTTTCCTATAATTAGAAAAATCATGAAAACTTGGAAAGAAGGGGGAGGAGAATTACCTTTCAGTGTTACATGAGACATTGATTAACAGGACCACCCAATGGCTAGTTAACACTCTAGGAGAATAGACTTGTGTTTGACTCTGCAACTCACTATTGATTAGATCCCAGCCACAGTGAAGTTACATGTTAACTTGCACATTTTATTCATTCTGTCCAGAGGAAAACATAATCGCAATATTTATGGTTTTATTGCACTGTAGGAAATTAACCAATTTTGCATCTAGCCAAACTAACATTCTTCCTAAATGCCTGTAAATACTCAGATCCTCAAAATGCTCTTGGAACCCACTTCACCATCTTATGCTTTTCCTCATTAATAAGTGGATAGATCTCTGATGACTGCCTATATTTGTATGAGAATTATTTTAACTTTGAAAAATCACAACTGAGTTATACTTTGAAAATCAAAATTGAGTTTTCTTAGAAAACCAGCTTTCACTAAGATTCTTTGCAATTTTACTTTTCTCTGTCCAAATATTTTTTAAATCAGCAGAATTAAAAAATATGGTCTTAACTCGAATTCTATAGACTAAAAGAAGTTCAGAAATATTAATACTTTGAATATTTAACTACATAGTACATATATGTTCCTATGCCACCTCTTATCTTGTATGAATTAGACTCAGCAGTGACAGGCAAGGCTGATTTCACTATATTCATTATTTCATCATCTCAGATTGAGGTCTGTTCTTTGAGATGGATAAAGGTAAGTCTATATTCAGCCTTCTTGGTTTCATAGATTTAAAAGTTGTCAGTTTCTAGAAACCCTGGTACTCACTCATTGGATATGGTGCTGATTCCAGATGTCCCAGTGTCAAGAAAGATCATACTTTTCTCATATGAATGTTCCCAGTGATTCATTTGGAATGGAAAAGTGTAATGCTTTTAACTTTGAAATAGGACTTGGACAAGTACATGAAATAATGTGGGCTCTTTGAAAATAAAATGAAATAACAAATGTACTCTATAAATGCAATATTCATTAATGTCCAAAGAAAAGAAATAATTCTCAGCAACTCATGAATAGTAAGGACTAAAATTAGGTTTTAGGTAGTACTCATATACAATGAAATCAATTGGTTGATTGTGGTTAAACACCAAAAACATCGCAGGGGAAAAAAAATTGTTACTTAACAGTATAAAAGAAAATCAACCATTTTAATATTTATTTCTCAACTAATTCTTATAACATTTGTTTTCTTCTTAAATCAGGTTTAGAAATTGTCTTTGTAAGTGACTTTTTAAAATGTTTTGTACTATTCAACTTGGAAAAGGACAATACTGATGAATATCATACAACATATGGTTATTTTGGAGACTTTCAGCTTGACGTAACAGCAATTCAAGGATAGTTCAAAAACAGCAGAAAAAAATTAAAATTGGAGTTTATGAAGAAGTAAATTCTAGACCACTGTTTCCCAAGTAGCAGTGAAATTCTAGTCTCCAGATGGTCCAGGAAAATTTTTAAAAAGTGACATGGTCAAAAATAAGTTTTTGAATATGAGGCATATTATAAATTTATAACATACATTAGGCAGCAAAGTATTTCACCTGTTTTTAACCAGTGTTCCTCAAACTCAGTGAATATCAAAATAATTTTGTCTTAAATATATCATCAATTAACATAACGTGTAACTAGAAATTTTGAGAAAAGAGCCCCTGAGTATGTCAGGAAAAAAATGCAAAGGGATTAACTGGTATAGTTATTTACTGAACAAATGAATAAATAAACAAATGATTCTACATGCTTATCACTATCCCATAGTTATGAGCAAGGCACACAGTCCCTGTCATCATAAAATTTTTAGTATAAATATACATGATATCTGTATGCATATATATTAATATATAATATATATATTGTATGTACAATCCTATTTTATACAATATAAGTAAAATAAGGGGAAAACGAAGATGCTAAATTTGAATATGATTAATTTGCTTACATGTTAAAAGTTTCAATGTTTTACTTTTTCTATCAGTGTTCTTAAAAACCAACATCTGAATTTCAGATTTAGTACCAATAGTTTATTATAATTAGAAAAATTTTAATTCTAATGTATTGAATTGGCTATATGCAAAATATCAAACAATAGTGTCATGGTCAAGAAAGAAATTTCCAGAGTTGCCAGTGGTCAAGAACCACTACTTACTAGTAGTTTAAACCTGGACAACCACTCAATGCCTCAATTTTTTCATCTGTAAAATGAAGATAATAATGACCTATCTCATGAATTCTTCGGGAAACTAAATGACATGCCTGGCAAACAAACCAAAAAAAAAAAAAAAAAAAGTAAATAAATTCTATTATCATCATTTTCATTGTTATTATTGTAATAAATAATATATAAACAAAGTTTGGAACAGGATGAACAATACTGCTATGCTTACAGATGATATTTTCTTTCTACTTTCTATGATGGCACAGGGTTTATTGTTTATTGTTTTTTTTTAAAGAACAATAAAATTTAAAACATTACTAAATATGGATGAGCTGCTTTGGACAGAATTGGCTTTATCAAAAATGTCTTTGTGCTCACTTTGCAACTCTCCAATTTTAAATACTTGCACATCCCTAGAGGACCAGACAATTCTGAGAAATCACTTTCTGCAAGACACTGGGGCAAGAAGCCAGAATCTTCACAATGCCAGGAAGTCAACAGAGGCCTGCTCTACTGGTCTGGACACAGTGACTCGTAGCTTCCTGCCAGTACCCTTGAGAATGACCGGGCTTCCTTGTGAAAGAGAAGACTACTGCTTCAAAAGATAATTTTGATTAAAAAAAAAAACAACTCTCCCTGATTCCCTCTCCTTTAATCCTTTTCTTCCCCAACCCCAATAAATGACACCATACAAGAGAGTTCTGATTACCTGAGTGGTCAATATCTGAGCTCCCGAAGATTCCAATGTGCTCAGGGAAGCAAAACCATGATACCAAAAATCTATGCTATTGTCAGACTGTTAATGATATCAGTCTCCATTCAAACATCCTTCCCCAGTGAATGCTAGTGTGCATGAAGTCCACCTTTGTCTGGCAATCTCTCTCTGATTCATCCAACAATAAAATGAAGATGCAATGTAAATGGATTGCTAAATGGAATTTCAATTTTTGCAAGAGTCAGGATTTCATAAAGTCAATGGAAGTGATGTTCCAGAACAGCTTAAATCACATTCAAAACTGGTGACAAGTGAGGCTTTGGCAGTAACAACCAAAGAATAAAACATTGGCAAGAATGGTGACATGTCAATTCCAAAGGAAATGAAGCAACTATCAAAGGATTAAGAGTGGCCCTTTGGCCAGGTGCAGTGGCTCAAGCCTGTAATCCTAGCATTCTGGGAGGCTGAGGTGGGAGGATCATTTGAGCCCAAGAGTTTAAGACCAGCTTGAGCAAGAGCGAGACCCCATCTCTACTAAAAATAGAAAAAATTAGCTGGAAGCAGTGGTGCATGCATGTAGTCCATCTACTCAGGAGACTGAGGCAGGAGGATCTCTTGAGCCCAGGAGTTGGAGGTTGCAATGAGCTCTGATGATGCCACTGCACTCTAGCCAGGGCAACAGAGTGAGACTTTGTCTCAAAAAAAAAAAAAAAAAAGAGTGGCTGTTGGAAAAATTTACAAAGCCCTTAATTTTATAAATATTACCTTTTTATAAATGGGAGGTGAAGGTTATCATTTTAAGCTATTAAAATTTTTTAGAAAAATTGTATAGAACTTCTCTGAGAAAGATATAGTTTTTATTGTTTCTAAGAATTATCTCACTATGTCAATTATATCCAGAATATAAAATAAGAATATTTTGATAATTTCTTTACTGCTTACCATGGCCTATCAGGTCCTTTGTGCTCTGGCTCTGGAGACAACTGAACTTACCTCCAACCACACTGGCCTCCCTGCTGTTATTATAACAGATGAACCTGATCCTGCCCTTGGATCTTTGCACTTGCTATTCCCTTTGCAGGGACCACCACCCCTAAAATGCTCAAATGTGCTTCCTCGGGGAGATCTCCCTGATCAGCCGCCTTAAATTAGTTTCTCCTATCACTTTATTTTATTTTCTTCATAGGATCTGCCACTACCTTCTATTCAATATTTATGTCTATTTGTTTTATAATTTCCCCCCTCTACTATAATGTAAGCTGTTTGGGAACAAAGACTTTGGGGTCTTATTCACTATGGTATCCCCGGGACAAAAATAGTGTCTATCATGGTAGCTACCCAATAAATATTTGTGGAATAAAATTAGTAAGTAAATGTTTAGTTTCATTTCTTCAAGACAATGCTCCATTCATCCCCTTTTTTTTTTTTTTCTATTTACTATGAAATGTTAGATCCTATTTAAGTGATTCATTTTAAGTGAGGTTTTTCCAAGACAAGTTATCTTCAGCTAATGCGGCTCTCCTGTGTTAGACATTCCTTCCTTTGCTTTGCAGGGATAACAGGTTTCATGCCGCTATGCCAGCCTGACTCATGATACTGGGTGCCCAGAACATTGTTTGTTTCCGAGGTGTGGTCCCAGTTCAGCCACAAAGGGCAATGGCACTGAATACACAGCAGTATTTGCCAGGGAGCAGACTGTAGGCATGTTAGTGAAATCATCAACTTAGAGCACTCTATTAAAAGAAAATTTTTCTTGGGAAAAATCACATTTCATTATTCACACCTTAACTTGAATTAACTTTAAGACAACAAAGTGAATCCTTCCTGTTGATGTGATTCTTAGGAACCTCAGGAATTATCTGGTCTAATTCTTTTTTAATACTTAAAATTCTAGGATAATCTCTAACTGCTGCTTGAAACCTTCAGACGTCAGAAATTTGTACTTTGCAAAGCTCCTTGATTGGATCCTCCAAATCTTGGGGAAAAAGAAACAAAAAAAACCTTCCACTTGACCCCCAGCCCCTCTGCCTCTAGCTACCCGTGGCTTCAGTGCCCCCTCAGAATTAATCTACACCATTTTCTCATGTCCCAGCCAAACAGTCCCAGTTCTCTCAGAAGATTCTCATATGACATGACTTCGAATCCCTTCGGCATCCTGTGTAGCAGTGGATAAAGTGTGACGATGTCCTCTTAAAACGCAGCCCTACAGCAGACATATTACTCCAGGTGTGGCCTATTCAGTGAAGAGTGAAAGGGGATTTGTGCTTCCTTCTTCTTAACACTGTGCTCTTGCATGTGGCCCAAGATCACTGTGAGTGGTTTTGGAGGTTAACTCATACCAGAGACTCAGATTATCGAAGCCAACTGATACTCCAGAACCACATTTGTGCCGCGCAGAAGGAGAGCAGTTGGTTTATCGAACCCAAGTACCAGCTTTGTATATATTCCTATGAAATTTTATATTGTTTGATCTGATATTTAATACGATGAAATCCAACTTTTCGGGTCTTTTAGAATATACATTTTAGCAAAAACTGCATTGGCTAACCCTTCCTGATGTTCATATAGTCAGTACTCTGTGGATACAGACCTTCCAAAAAGTTGCAGCATATAACAAATACACTTTTGATTCAATTCATAATGTTTTCTGGCTTATACAAATAAGGGGAAAATGTTAAATAATTATTTAATATATTAAAATTTAGAACACCTGACATTATTTTACTTTAGGGTGGTAGGTGAGAAAGAAGCAATGAGATGAAAGGCCTTAGATCCAATATTTGAGGTGCTGCTAGGGTGAGAGATAGCAAAGCGGGGGGCCCAGGGTTACAGGTCGCAGCATGAGGGCATAAATCCACGCAAGGTGGGAGTGGCATTCTTTTCCTCTTTAGCGCCCTCTTCCTCCCAGCAAAGTGGTAATAGCTAAAAAGAAGCTGTAGTCAAACACAGAGTCATGCAGTTGAAGAAGGACAGCCCCACACTTCCTTGGGTACACACTGGGCCCCGCTCAGAAAAACCTCCCCTGGTCTATGAAGGAGAAAGGATATTTTCTCCCCCAAATTTCTCCTACACCTTCAAAGAGAAGTTTCTGAGTTTTTCTTTCTCCTTCCATGGTTCCATTTAACTATCCCTCTGTTTTTAAAGCTTGGTAGCAACCTCATTCTTTACACATGCTATCTGAGCTCCAGCCCAAGTAGATCTGCCCACATTTTTACTGGTAATCTCCTTACGTAAATGGCTTTGTCTGCTTACAACACGATAATCTGCATCTCTTTAAAATTCCCAACCATGGACATTATTCTGGCTACCTATTTTTTAATGGCTTAAAACAATCGTTTTATTTTGCTTGTCATTTTGAGGGTCAGGAATTCCGAGAGCGTTCAGCTGGGCAGTTCCTCTCTGATCCACGTAGTGTCGGTTGGGGCAGGTGGAACTGGAGGACCATCTCCCCAGATGGCTTCTTCACTCACATAGCAAATAACTCAACACTCCTTGGCCTCTCTCTCTATAGCATCTCTTACTTGAGGGGCTCTCCGTGTTCCTTGAACTTCTCACAGCACAGTGGTTTTAGTGTATTCTACCTTCCTACATTGCCATGATATGCAAGAGACCAAGGCAGAAGCTGTCAGTCTACTTACAGGCTTGGCCTAGAGCTGGCATAGCATGTCTTTTGCTATACTTTATTGGTCAAAGCAGATACAAGTCAGCCCAGATTGAAGGGCAGGATAACAGCCTACACTTCTTGCTGAGAGGAGTGTCAAAGAATCTGTGAACATCTTTAATCTGCCACAGACATTTACAATGATGCATCTAGGAATAATTATTGTCAGTTTCTTTATTCTTTGGGTCATGACAGAAAATTGTTATATTCTTATTTCAGTGGGCCATTAATTTATACTTTTGGAGCAGCAATATATACATACATGTGTCACTTAAAAACAGGGATATGTTCTGAGAGATACATTAATTAGGTGATTTTATCATTGTGTGAACATCATAGAGTGTACTCATATAAATCTAGATGGTATAGCCTATTCCGAACCTAGGCTATATGGTATGGACCTGTGGTCCCCAACCCCCAGGCTGTGAACCAGTGCAGGTCCACAGGTCTGTGGCCTGTTAGGGACCCGGCTGCAGAGCTCTGCCACTCCCCTACTCTCCCCCCAGGAATGGGAGTGGGTGCACACAGCAGGAGGTGAGAGGTGGGCTAGCAAGCCCTTATTTACATCCGCTCCCCATCACTTGCATCACCGCCTGACCTCTACTTGCCCCCAACCCTCATCAAGTGGAAAAATTGTCTTCCATGAAACCGGTCCCTGGTGCCAAAAAGGTTGGGGACCACTGGTATAGGCTATTGCTTCTAGGCTATAAACCTGTACAGCATGTTACTGTATTCAATTCTGGACACAATTGTAATACAATGGTAAGTATTTGCATACCTAAACATAGAAAAGATAGAGTAAAAATATGGTATAAAATATTTTAAAAAGGTACATCTGTATAGGGCGCTTACCATGAATGGAGCTCGCAGGACTCGAAGTTACGCTAGGTGAGTCAGTGAGTGAGTGGTGAGTGAATGTGAAGGCCTAGGACATTAATGCACACTACTTTATAAACACTGTATACTTAGGCTATACTAAACTTATTAAAGATATCTTCTTTCCTTAATAATAAATTAACCTTAACTTACTGTAACTTTTTTACTTTATACAGTTTTTAACTTTTTGACTCTAGTAATAACACTTTGCTTAAAACACAAACACACTGTAGAGCTGTACAGAAATTTTTTTTAAGTGAAAGCAAATTTTAAATTATAGACAATCTACTCCACAGAGTAGAGGCTAGTTGTCCCTGCAGAGGAGAACCGGCCCAAGTATTTTCTTTTTTTATATCCTTATTCTGTAAGCTTTTTCTCTATTTTTAAACTTTTAAAATATTTCACTTTTTAAACTTTTTTTTGTAAAAAAATTAAGACACAAACACACACACATTAGTCTAGTCTTACACAGGGTCAGGATCATCAATATCACTGTCTTCCACCTCCACATCTTGTCCCACTGGAAGGTCTCCAGGGGCAGTAACCTGCATGGAGCTGTCATCTCCTGTGATAACAGTACCTTCTTCTGGAATACCTCCTGAAGGACCTGCCCGAGGCTGTTTTACAGTAGTTTTATTTTATAAGTAGGAAGAGTACACTAGAAAATAATGATTTAAAAGTATAGTAAATATATAAATCAGTAGCAGTCATTTATCATCATCAAGTATTATGTATGGGGCCAGGCGCGGTGGCTCATGCCTGTAATCCTAGAACTCTAGGAGGCCGAGGTGGGTGGATCACTCAGGGTCAGAGTTCGAGACCAGCCTGAGCAAGAGCAAGACCCCATCTGTACTAAAAATAGAAAGAAATTATCTGGCCAACTAATATATATATATATATATATATATATATATATATATATATATAAAATTAGCCGGGCACGGTGGCTCACGCCTGTACTCGTAGCACTCTGGGAGGCCCAGGCGGGTGGATCGTTTGAGCTCAGGAGTTCGAGACCAGCCTGAGCAAGAGCAAGACCCTGTCTCTACTGAAAATAAAAAGAAATTATCTGGCCAACTAAAATATATATATAGAAAAAATTAGCCAGGCATGGTGGCACATGCCTGTAGTCCCAGCTACTTGGGAGGCTGAGGCAGGAGGATCGCTTGAGCCCAGGAGTTTGAGGTTGCTGTGAGCTAGGCAGATGCCATGGCACTGTAGCCCGGGCAACAGAGTGAGACTCTGTCTCAAAAAAAAAAAAAAAAAAGTATTATGTATGGTACATAATTGTATACGTTATGCTACAGGCAGCGCAGTAGCTTTGCTTACACCAGCATCACCACAAGCATGTGAGTGATGCATTGCTCTATGCCATCACTGGTGATAGGAATTTTTCAGCTCACATCTTATGGGACCAAGTTGTATATGTGGTCCATTGTTGCCCAAAACATTGTTATGCACACGATGACATATGTATGTATGTATGTATGTATGTACAGATGGATAAGTAGATGGAAGAAATAGCTGTTAGGAGAGTGACAAAATTTCTGGTATTCCCAAGGATCAAAAAGTCTGACTGCTTAATTTAGCTAATTCAAGCAACAATCCTCAACGGTGTTGTTTCCACACCCTGGCATGCCATGATTAGCTGTAAGGTGTACGGCAACTTACAGTTCATTTGTCAAATATTGACATTTGTGAATAATTTAATGTCTAAATAATAAGTTAGAGCAGATCCCATGCATTCCTAACTGTATTCTTCAGTGGATGCTAGAGGGTGGAGTTGTTGCAGCCCTTCCACTGGGACCTGCTCGTGACTCTGGCACACTGATGGGAAAGGTCCACACCCCAGCCATCATCCATCTTGTATGACTTAAAGAAGGAAAAAAGAAAAAATATTAAGAACTTAGAGCTTAGAGCATATTGCCAATGAAGTTAGCGTTAGCTAGCTAGATAAAAGCCCCACAAAATCCAAATACAAAGCAATTTTAAAGTTTGTTTTGCTTGGTAGCAATAGAGAAAAATCTTACAGTATTGTCCTCCCTTCTCACTTCTGCCTTGACCTTCTCTTTTCTGTCTTTCTCCTTCCCCGAGCTCTTTCCCAAGTGAGCTCACAGAGGTGAACTCACAAGACTTAGTAAAAATCTATCAGCTACCAATCATGCTGGAAAAATAACTCAAAGTCATACTTTGCTAAGGTTAGGTCAGGAATACTGTTTCCTAATACTGAAAACAGCAGATGTATTTATATTTCTAAAAGCATAATGTCTCACTCCACAACTATTTCTAATGAATAAGTGCACATGAGTATAAAATAAAATTTGCCCTTAACGCCTCCTTGAGACAATGAATTGGCTCTGTCTCCCGTGGACTTTGTGAGCTGCTGTCACTTTTAGGTAGTTTACACACATCCAGAGCAAGCAGCATTCCCTTGGGCCCTGGAGCAGTCAGGGCAGCTGCATGTCTATATTTGGCATCAATCCCTCAGAACAGAATTCAACTCGGATCACTGCTGGGCCTGGTGTTGCTGGGCTTGACTTTGCACAGAAACCAACTAACTTCTACTTAATGATCCTCAAGTCATTAAAAATTCATGTGTAATATTGTGACTTTCAACCAAATAGTAAATATCAGATCCTAGAGCCAGTAGTACATGAATCACTGCCACAAAATTGATCAGAAATGGTCAATCTAGAGGCAAAAATAGAATATCTAGAATCAACATATAAAGAAATAATAAATTTTAAAATGTGCGTCACCTGCTAGAGATACCTTTCACCTAATAAGTAAAATGCTGAGAGCTTAAAAAAAAGCCCAGAAAGCAGCATAATATAAGAAAAAATATACAAGATGGAGAGTTCTGGGGTCTGGAAGCTGCCTCAGTAAACACATTAGACCTTGCATGGTGAGACAGATAAACTGGATTGTCTTTAATGGCCTGGCCAGCTTTAAAATTCCGTAATTCCATAATTCCTGGGAAATGTGAAAACAAAGTCACATGGCTCATTTGAAGAAGGAAGGAAGGAAAAGAGAGAAGGAGATAAGAAAATAGAAAATCTGTGCATATGTAATGGGGGAAAGGATTGAAGTTAAAATTCTGTATAGGTATATAGGTAATGACAACACCAACACAATAAATGCCTTAATAAAAGTGGTAAAGGCCTGGCCAGTGATTAGAATTTGAACGGATGGTCCTACAATACCATTAAACATTGATTGACTCATTATACAGAATACTAGTTTATGGGTCTAGGAAGCCTCAATAATCCAATTAAAAAATGTTCTATTTTTGGAAATAGAATGGGACTATTTCAGTATTGTTTGCCACAGTTTCCCACTGGGTAGCTTGAATTTCTGCAATATTATGGGTACACTGGCTACTATGGGGTAGCCCAGCTATGTATGACTCCCCATTCATGAAGTTGTTTCTGTGCGAGGAAGCTGAGGGGACTAAGAGGACATCTCCCCTCCCTTATAATCACTGAAGGTCTGAGAGTAGAAGAAGAGCAAGGGAAGATTTTGGAGGCTACTGAGGTCAGGAAGAAGGCTCAGAAAAAAACTAATATGGAGAGGAAGCAAAGAACATGAGGACAGAAGTGGCAGACAAAGCATGTGTAGTTATTAAGAGATAATGGGAGTCTCTGGATTTCTAATCAGGCCCCAGGATTCTCCAAACTGCCTGACTCCTATACTGTTTCATACAGTAAGGATCCCTTTGTCTCACCTATTCATCATCCACCTTCTTCCCGCCATCATGAGAAATAACGCAGTGGGAAAGGACTCACCGTGTGCTCCCTGGGCCCTGCGATGAGCACTGCCCACTGATGTAAGAATGGTGTTGGGGACTGGGATCTGCCTTGTGCTGTTCATGAATAGACAGGGAGGCTTTGTTGTGCTGAATGTGGTCAGGAATTGGGTTGGGAATTTCATGTTCACACTCCTTCAATTGAGGGACACCATGTCATAGGCCATGGGAAGCTGATGCCAGGGCTGCATTTTCCAGCCCACTTATCACATTGTCTTGAGCTCTCATCAGCTCCTCACTCAGAAGCTCCTTTCCTTGGCCTACAGCCCAGCTAAGTTTTAACTCGAGGATTTTTAGTTTATTTTTTTTTTTTAACTTTCCAATATACACAAAAGTATAGAAACTAGTATGATAACATCCCATACACCTAACACCTAGCTTCAACAATTATCAGCCTTTAGCCATTCTCCTTTTGCCAAATGCTGCCTGCCCCAAAATATCATCAAAACAACCTATTGATAAGACAAAGCTGAGTTTATTCTTACCTAGTAAGGGAGAAAACGATCTTGCCAGAGTTTTAATATCCTCTGAAGGTGAGGATGACAAACTTGGGCTATCTATGACGTTCTGCAGTCTGGTTTAAGGTGGATCCCTCAATGGGACGAGGGAATGATTAGGATTAAGTAAGGAACATGATAAAATAGTTTATGATCTGTGGAAACAAGATGAGGATTTTTAAGGTGAGGATTTTAAGGTAAAGGGTTCAAAGAGTCTTGGGCATAAACAGTGGCTTGCTGCTATCTGTTGAAGAGTTTAATCGTTTAATGTTCATTTAAATGGGATTTATGGGAAGTTCCTAGCCCCCACTGACATTTATTGTTATTGTTATTTGCTAGAGTAATTTAAATTATTGCTTATTTTTTAAAGTTGCTAATGGTATCCAGTTCATAGATATTGTGTAAATAGGCAAAATCTCTAATAACCAGCACTCTCACATACATATTATTATTATTATTATTTTTTTAATTTTCAGTTGTTCTGTTCTTAGCTTTATCAGGGAAGCCAAGGAAATAACTCTCATGCTAAAAATTCACTGTCACACTCTGGAATAAAAAGTGCTGAGGACTATTCAGAATCTCAAAGAGCTCTAAACAGAAATCATCGCCTTATTAGGCAAACAGCCAGTCGAAGCCATGAGAACAGGAGCAGAGAGAACCAGCAGTATGAATTCAATGTGGGTTGTGTAGGGAGCGTGCTGAGTAAAGCCAGCTCCTTTTTAGTAAATTAAGCCCCATTCTTCTGAAGGGAAAAACTGCCTTAAAGAAAATATATCGTGGCTTTTGACATCTAACTCCTTTGGGGTTCTGGTAAAAATGTAAGTGTATTCAGGCCACAAACATTAATTGAGCACGTTTTAAATGCAGGACAAGGAGGGACTGTGCAGGAGGGAAAAGTCTGGGATTTGGGGAAAAGCCTGTCTTGGTGGAAAGAGCACCACATTTGAAGTGACACCTGGGTGAGACTCTGGAAGAAATGACTTATCATCTAATGTCTTAATATCTCTAAGTTTCGATCTACTATACACGATCTTATAGAGCCTGGCATCTATTACTGTTTCAGCTGCAATCTCTGCCCTTAAGGAGACTGTTGAAGGTCAAGCATAGGCAGAAAGAACAGCAGATTGTGTTGGGGTCCAATCATCCAGGGTCCACAATGCCATGTTTCACTGTATTCTGTGCATCTGTGAATATTGTTGAGTGGGATCAGAGCCATGCTTCAGGAGTATGAATTTGACAGCCAGTATTACCCTATATTCGCAATAGGGGGCTCTGTGCTGGGCCCCAGGCTTGGAAGAACCATTAGCAAACACCTGGTGATGCTGTCTTCCAGCACCCAGTCTCAGCACTGGCAGACTGTGACCAGCAACTGCTGTGTCTAACACTGCCTCCATCTCAGGGAAACACTCCTCCTCATCCTTGCCTTCTATTCTTGAAATAAAAGGTGGCTGCGTCCAAATACCCTCGTGGTTTGCATGTTTTTCCACAGACACTGCTCCAGAGAGCTGGAAGAATTTGAATGACAGAACAGCTTGGGTAAGAGAAAAGACAAATTAGTTAACTTGTCAATCCTTCCTCTCAGAGAGCGCAAACGCATGAGTCTCTTGCATAATGAAGTATTTCCCAGGAGGGCTGAATATCCACTTTGCTTCTGTTTTTTCCCCATCTGTAGTGCTGGAAGCACTCACAAACTAGTGACATATTGGCAGCTGAGCGATATTTTATAATATGAAACAATTAATATAACTCTAAAATATGTATTAGGTTAAACCATAGAAAACTGTCCTTTTGTTGTAGGTCAGCTTGCATGGTTCAAACACACACACAAACACACACCTGTATCTTAAGACGACATGCATAAAACATGATAACAATTCTTTATATTCCTGTATGGACCTGAAATTCCTTTAAGAGATGGTGAAAACTGAGGAATGTGTGTTATAGATTTATATAAATGAAAGTATTTTATAATATTTTCTGTTATATTTTGCCATATGCAATCCTATTAACAGTGTTTGAACAAGATATGTAAATTCATGACTTTGATATGCTATATAAAATTCATGGTTACTTCCAAATCAAAATATTGCCTTTAGAATTTTATTGACAATCCCAGTTGCTGTTGTTTAGGGGAATGAATTTTCTCTGAAATTAAATTAATAAACTATCTAAAAACTATAATAACTCACAAAAAACAGCATTTCTGAGAATAGACCACAAATTATTTGAAACTCCTATTTGTTTGACTAAAATAAAAGCAAGAAACATGAATTTTTATGGGGTAAATACAAAATTAATTTGTAAATTGCATAAGTCCTTATTTTACTACGTGTACAAATACCATTAGCCCATTCAAAGAACAACCATATAGGTACAAAAATAAAGTCAGGCATCTTCGACATTTTGCCAGATTTAATTCTATTAAAACTATAGCTTAGGCCGGGCGCTATGGCTCACGCCTGTAATCCTAGCATGCTGGGAGGCCGAGGTGGGTGGATCACTTGAGGTCAGGAGTTCGAGACCAGCCTGAGCAAGAGCAAGACCCCGTCTCTAATAAAAAATAGAAAGAAATTATCTGGCCAACTAAAAATATACATATAAAAAAAAAAAATTAGCCAGGCATGGTGGCACATGCCTGTAGTCCCAGCTACTCGGGAGGCTGAGGCAAGGCAGTAGGATCACTTAAGCCCAAGAGTTTGAGGTTGCTGTGAGCTAGGCTGACGCCACGGCACTCTAACCCAGGCAACAGAGCAAGACTCTGTCTCAAAAAAAAAAAAAAAAAAACAACTATAGCTTAAAAGATAATCTTGATTTTTTTATTCTGAAGCTGTATGTGTCACAGTAGAAATATAGAACAGATTTTACTTAACAGTTTGTTAACTCGCTTTATAACTTTTAAATATCATTACTCTTGCCCCAGGCCTCTTAGAGGTTAGGGGCAGGCCTGTTTCCAGCAATATCTTTATTCATTAATCACAATTAGTCAATAGTACCTATGACGTGACAAGTATTAATAAATTGGAGAGAGTAAATATTTAAAGGTGATTAGACCATAGAGGAGCCTTCCGTAAGCATCTTTAATCCAAAAAACCAAAGAGGCCAGGCAGGTGTCACAAACAAGTAAAGCCAACGGGGAGGAAGATGACGGGGAGGGGTGGTGACGGTGGTGGACCAGGCAGCGTCCATGCCGTGTCTAACAGGGACACCTATTGCCCAGGCCCAGCCACTGTCGCCACATGGGAATGCAGGGCAAGGCTTGCCAGACCTTAAGCTTTTAAAAAGGAAGCTAGAAATGTGAATGCTTTTATATAAACCCTCTCAGTCTGAAATAAAAACGTTTAAACTAGATAGAATGAACAACCTAGGGCTATGGGCTAGCTTTAACCCATAGACTGCCACTTTGCAATCGCTACTCTAGATTAAGGGAACAAGGATGTGAGCTACCACTTGCCTTGTACTCCTTGGCCATTTCCCATCTATTGTCCTCGCTGCTTATCTTCTTCCTCGTCCTCTTTCCCTTCCACTCCTCACTCCCCTCCTCCTCTTCTTCGTCTCCTCTCCTTTCTCCCTCTACCAATTTGGCTTTCTCTGTTTTCTGTTCTCATTGGGAAATAAGGCTGCCACACATATTGTCATTTCAGTCCCAATTCGAAATTAGCCAAAGAGAGAGAAGTGTCTTTGTACCACCTGTGTATGAACAGGGAGAGAAGTTTCTAGAGAATGTGGTTTGGGCACCAAAGATTTCCCCCACAGGATGATGGCAAATTTATTGATCCAAGATTAAACCACCTAGAGGAGGCATATTTGAACAGAAAAATCAAAGGAATTATTTGCACCCAAATAACCAAATGTTTTCTATTTCTCAAGTTTACTACCTTATACACAAAGTTACCAAATTTCTCAACCTCAGACACTCTCATATTGGAATACCAAAAAGCCAACTTGGGATATCAATGATAATTTTATCATTCATATGTGTACATACTATTAATATATAGTGTAATCTAATTACGGTTGTTGCATACTCTCAGACCTAATGATAATTATCTGATAATTATTCTCTATACCAGGCAGAATTGAGTCCATTTAGGGCTAGAGTCTGTGTGTTAACACATCTACTCCCACACAAAGGCAACGGGATAGAAAGCAACAGGGACAAGAAGGCAATGATGCTAGGAAAATCATCACAAGGAACCCAATGGGAGAACTGGTGAGCTAAATTCCATTTGTTTTACAGTGTAGCCACAAAAGACTGAACAGGATAGGCAAATTGCATCTTGCTTGATGTTCCAACAGTTGACCTTTCCAAATCTATCTCCCCAATTTCTTCTCTGAAATCTTCATTTTCATTGTTTATAGTAGCTTCATTTCTCTGCTCAAAGCAGCTATTTGTAGATCAGACATTCAAAATGTCAAACAATATTTAAAACAGTAAACATTTAAAAATAAAATACGCAATTTGTAGAATTCATCATCAGGAATTACAGTGGTGCCTTGAATCACAAGCCCCAAATGACTGGCCCTGCTTTAAGTAAAAAGGATATAGAATCAGAAAGTAGAGGTCGCATTGTCCCCCTAATCTTACCAAGTTAACCAGTTTTCAGTCTCCCTCACATCCCCTTCGGTAAATCAGGAGGTTCTTCCATACGTCTGTCTGGCATACATGTATCTTGCTGTAAATTTAAATCAATTTCTTGTACTCAGCTCTGTTGGTGAAGTATGGCCTCTCATCACTTTATAACACATTTTTGGTAGGTGAGTTCTAAGAATTTTAGGGAATTTTAGAGCTCTAAAGTCCTTAGATATCTAACTCCCCACATTTTATAGATTAGGAGCCCAAGGTCCAAAGATGTCAATTATCTGAAGTAGGGTCAAAAAGCTAATAACTGGCAGAGTCTGGGCTTGGATTCAGAGCTCCTTGGCTTTGATACTTTTCTACTATTTTATACTAAATTTACAAGGATAGACCCTGCGATGGTTAAATTTATGTGTCAACCTGACGGGGCTATTGGATGCCCCGATAATTGATCCAGCGCTGTACTGGGAGATCTTATGAGGGTATTTTTAGATGATAGTAACATTTAAATTGGTAAATTTTACATTAGGTTGGATTAATATTTTAATCAGCAGAATGAGCAGATTGCCCCATATAATGTGGTAGGCCGCATTCAAACAGTTGAAGGCCCGAATACAGCAAAAAAGACCCTCCTCCAGGTAAAAGAGAACTTTCCAGCAGACTGCCCTCAGATTTCAACTGCAATATCAGCTTTTTCTGTCCAGTGGCCTTCATACTGTAACATCAGCTCTCCATGTGTGTTCCATACCACTGGCCCACCCTGCAGATTTTAGACTTACCAGGCTTCATGATTGTGTGAACCAATATCTTATAAATCTCCTGAAATGTGGGGGGGGGGTGTATCTTATTGGTTCTATTTCTCTGGAGAACCCTAATACAACCCCCCTCTCCTGAATGTTTCATAATATATCGATTTTCCTACATAATAATCATTTTAATATTCTTTTATCTTTTCACTTTTTCTAAATTTCTCATGTTACAAAGTTTCTTTTTTTTTTTTTTTTTTTGAGACAGAGTGTCGCTTTGTTGCCCTGGCTAGAGTGAGTGCCGTGGCATCAGCCTAGCTCACAGCAACCTCAAACTCCTGGGCTTAAGTGATCCTCCTGCCTCAGCCTCCCGAGTAGCTGGGACTACAGGCATGCACCACCATGGCCGGCTAATTTTTTTTCTATATATATTTTAGTTGGCCAGATAATTTCTTTCTATTTTTAGTAGAGACGGGGTCTTGCTCTTGCTCAGGCTGGTCTTGAACTCCTGACCTTGAGCAATCCACCCGCCTCGGCCTCCCAGAGTGCTAGGATTACAGGCGTGAGCCACCACGCCGGGCCCTCATGTTACAAAGTTTCAATTGGACAGAATTATTTTCTAGACTGAACCTTGTATGCCAGCTTGAATTGGCTTGACTTCCCCCTGCTTTCTAAGGCAACGTCTGCCTTCTAGACCACACCATTGCTGCTGCCTTCGCTGAAGTCCCTGAGACGGAAGGTGTGAGTTAAATTCTTGGGCTTCCATGGCCCCCTTGTCCCTTATGCCAGATCACCCCTGTGCTTCAGGACTCGAATGCCAGCATGGCTTCCTAAGGGGCCCAATGGCACAATGAAGAAGTGTGGAGAGTTACGTCCCTGCAGAGTGAAGCCTGACCAGTGGAAAACGGGGTCCGAAGAGAGCCCGACAGATACATCTGCCCTTGTTTCCCACTTCCATGGGTTACACTGAGGTGCACTGTAAACAGGGTACTCCATTGTAGTCTCCACATATGTACTACTTTTCTGTAATATTTAAGAGTTACTTAAAAGTATACAAAATGTACAGTTACTAAGACAGCTAATTCTTTCTTTCTTTCCCCCTTAGGGTGGACGGAGCTTCAGTTCTTACATGGCTAAAACCATAATAAAAAATGTATCTATAATTTGTAACATAAGTATTGCAATATGTTAGTAACAATCTTGCAGCCTTGTTTTCCAAAGTTCATTTTATTTTGATTGGTTCAGTATATTGCACTAATTATTTTAGGTATTTTCATTTATGAAATCTACCATGTGTCAGAGATGATTTAATCTACTTAAGTGTTGTACTACTAGGAGAACTTGTACATTTGTGATAATTCAGAATTGGTAAAGAAAATGGTTCACCAGTGTTGAGTTTTATATTGAGGTGCTCGGGTTGGAATAAA